>NC_135763.1:20654674-21077448 GCF_052425735.1 Oculina patagonica | reverse complement strand
TCAAAATATGGCCACTTTTTTTTCTAGGATAACCATAACAAATAAACTCAGGGTTTCTGTGACCCTCTAGCCTTTCAAGGGAGGTATGGGTATTTTCTTTTTTTTTCAATTGGCTTGTCAGACAAACAAAAAGGCTTCAAGACAGATTTCTGCACATTCTAACCTGATCATCAAGTGCTCTTATGTCTTGGTTGACATCCTCAAGCTGCTCCTTGAGTTCATCTGCAATCAAAAAATGTTGGGTTGATACTGATCTGAATTTATGGTTTTGGTTTGAAAATTTTCAAACCAGTTTCAAGATCATTTTTTTTTCTCATATGAATCATTATAGGTGACTATATATATTGCACATTGAATAACTATTGCCAGCAATACTATGTACAGTCAACTCTCGGACACCCCGCTATTGAAGACACTACCTAAAAAATCCAGATCCCCAGCAAAAGAGGTTTGACTGGAAATGACTCCTGCTATTACGGACTCAAAACATAGCTCCGAGGGTGTCTGCTATAACAAGAGTTGACTGTATTGTAGGGGTGTCGAATGGTAAATGCGAGACTTTGCGAGACTGATACCTTTTCTGCGAGCCCGAGACCTTGCAAAAGAAATCGAGACTCCGAGAAGGCGTCAAAGAAAAATTCGAGACGATGAGACCCTTGAAATTTGGCTAAAATTTTGCGCGACACACATTTTTTTGAAGGACCATTCACCACCCCTTATTGTGATAGTAGTGATACTATACACCTTATTCATAAATGGCGGAACATGCGGCAGAGTTTGGTTTGAGTACATGAAAGCGAAACAAGTGCGGCTTCACTTTAAACCAAAACAAAACAAAGTACCGGTATGCAGGGAGTTGAAGTAGAATCTATTGCAATTCTTGAAATATTTGGTCAGTTAGAAAGTGATTCTTGGCTGTATGTTAATAATGACTGCGATGAAATCCCTGCTTTTTACAACTGCAGACATGGTCATTATAATTTATGGTTTTGAAGTCAGCAAAAAATGTGGTAAAATGCTCTTGGAACATGGGTGCTAAATAAAACTTCTGGCAGAAATAAAAATTGAAAAATACCGGGTATTTATACAAAAATATTAGGGTTTTGGACCTTCATCAATTACTATATTAAAGCTGATTTCCAGTCCGTACTGCGCAGACTCGGGGTTTGTTTACGTTTTTGTTTTGAATTCGTTGAAACGTTACACTTCGGTGACAGCATACATGAAGTTTTTAAGTCCGCCATTACAGTTCGCTTCGTTCAAGAACTTCCGATGAGCTGAAACGTCGGTTTGAAATAGTGTCAAGGTTCTTCTACTTGTTATTATTTGTTCTGCAAGGATATCTGGCGTTAATAATGAAGAAACAGGTAAGTTTGTCACGTAATTTTTAGTTTTGCTTTGTTTGTGAGGCTCACATAAACATTGCAGCCGAGATTGCGCAGTACGGACTGTAATTCATCTTTAAATATCTGCCACTGAATTTACCTTCCTTGGTTAGAAGACTGCTTAATTTGTCTGTATTGTCTTTGTCCTAAAAATAAAAAAGTACCAGAGAATATGCTTTCCATCTATGACAACAGACTTCGCCTAGAGATATTATAGCCCAGACACAGCTTTCTATAGACAGCTGTACTGTGTCTAGTAGCTATAGCATGACCATACATTGTAAAATTAATTTAATTATTTTTCAGCTACCAATTAAATTGTCTTTATGGAGTTTAGGACTCTATACAACTACAAAAATTGCAATTTGCTATAGGTCCCATTGTGTAAAAGCTAGGTCACATCTAAAAATTGCAATGATTTCTACCATGATTGAGTATGTTTACTATAAACAACAAAATGTATTATTTTGCTATGTAAAGAAATGATTTTTTTGAATGATTGCAACAACTGAAGTGTCAGTGTTTTGAAACCAAACTTGATATTTTATTTAGAACTTACTGGTAATTACTGGAACTTCAACCCTATGGTGTATTACATTAAATAACATTATTGTAAGTTATTTTTTTGGGAGGTCTTGACAAAGTGCAAGCCAGCAATTCAAGTCATGCCAGTCAGCCTACAGTTAGCTTAGGTAGCATTGCGGTTAGCCTTTATTTTGGGATAATAGGGATTTCTGAGGCATGCGTCAAGCCATTCCGATTAGCCTAAATGCCACATTGGTTAAGCCTATAGCACTCGGGTTAGCCTAAATAGCACTCTGGTTAGCCTACAGTGTACAGTTAGTTTAGGTAGCTCGTGCCCAGGGGAGGGGGGGGGGGGTACTCCGGCTTGTAAATGACGGGGATGATCGAATGAAGGCAAAACTAAGGACCCAAAAAAATCCCTAAGTCTTCCGACATTACCCAAAAAAATCCCTAGACCAAAAATAACCCCCCAAAAAATCCCTTGTCAAATTACCCCTAAATTGCCAGGAGGGGCAATAATATAACACAAAGAAAACCATTAAAAATTGAACGCTTGTGTTTGTTTATTTAACATAACAAATACGCCAAGGCATTAGGTTGTTTTTAATACCCAAAAAATCCCCTATTTTAATCAAGTTACCCAAAAAAAGACTTGCCAAATTTTCCAACCCAAAAAAATCCCTGAATCGAAAATTTCAAACCCAAAAAAATCCTTCGATCATCCCCGTCATTTACAAGCCGGAGTACCCCCCTGGGAGCTAGCGGTAAGCATTTTATTAGAATTTAAGGTTTCTGGCATGCACGCCTCACTCAGGCTCACATATTGTGCACACTCTTTTTTTCACACAAATTATCACGCTTCTTAATTGCATAATTTATTCACTCAGGGACTGTGTGCAGCTTACATGTATATAATTGGCTATGGCTTATTCATTGCCACAGGCTTAAGTAGAAATGTAGTTCCGGTTAGTAGATTTTGAAATACAAACAAGTAGAACAGAAATACAAACAAGTACACTGTTGACATTTATAATTCCCCTACTTTTCCGTGAAGTTGTAGAGATCAATAGTTGAGTTAGACGGTACGCCAACTTAGTTCCTGAACACGAGTGCCCGTGGGTAGGGATGTGGGGTGTTTAGTTTCCCTAGTTTTTGCTTGCATTCAAAAACCAAGATGGCGGCCCGTCAAACTCAATGATCGATCCCAACGACTTTACGGTAAAATAGGGGACTGTGGACAGTCTATAATTACATCAAAGAATAAGGACATTGTCAAGCTAAAATTATCAAAAAGAAGATAATTATACCCAACAGCCTAAAAAACTGCTGCTCATGGCTTATTTACCTGGTTCTGATTCTGCATACTTCCAGCCAAGGTGTTATCTTTCATCAATTCTTCATTTTCTCTCTCAAGGGACTGGATGGCTTCCCTATAACAGAATTGAAAGTGCATTAAGGGGCCCACCATTGACTCAAATAAAATACATTCTTTTACAAGTATCTGTGATGAATAAATAGGCCATAATTATGGGGAACAGTAAGTAAGATAATCATTAACTTACCTCTGGAATTTGGAGTTTCAGAAAAAAGCCATCCTTTCCCCATGGATGGTCATTGTGCAGTTCCAGAAAATATCCAAACCCACCCAATGGAAGGTCATTGGAAATTCTGAGGGGGTGGGGGGTCTCGAAAGCCAAAATTTTTTAAAGAAAGTATGGAGCTTATCTGGAATTTCCAGAGGGGTGGGGGTTCAAACAAAAAATCTTCCGTGGAAGGGGTATAGATATTTTCTGGAACAATACATTTGCAAATCTTGCAGGTACATATGTAATGGGGGTCTCAAAAGCCAAAAAGTTTAGAAGACAGCATGCAGCTAAACAGGTTGAAACCAGAAAACCTGACCTGCGAAGAAATGGGGATGGCATTTTCTGCAACCAATAATATACAATAACTTTTGCATTACATGTATGTGTCAATCATATGCATGTGGTATTGTAAAGTTTACCAGTACATATTCAAGTGTTATGAAAGTTTTTTTTGAGAAGCCACAGTCAATCTTTTTTTCACAGCAAACAAGTCAATAAGTAGTAGATAAAATATGAGCGGGAGATCTGTATGGGCGTTTACAATGGCGAGCCATTGCATTGTAAACTGCCATACAGATCGGACACGAATATTTTATTCTACTTGTGAAATGAAAACAATAAATTGAATGGAAAGTTTTGTTATGCGAATCAGTCTAGATCTGTATCAAAAGTTAATGAATACTAATTAGCTGAGCAGGAGTCTGTATCAAAAGTTAATTATATTGTTGATTTGTATTGGGGTTTACAGTTGTGTACATGTGATCTGAATACTGCGCTGGGATTGGTTTGCACCCTCATGAATAGTTAATGAATTTTACAAATACTAATAAAAGTGTTTACAAACAGTTATAGTATGTACTGTATGTTGCAATTATATTATTGCAATATATGTACATGTATGAATGACTATACCCTTAATGTTTTGGTAATAGAGCCCATCATCAAACTGAGAGGGTAAAACATGCATAAGGATTAATTGAAACAAACTGCAGTAATGTAATAAAACCATTCTCTATAAAATAAACCTACATCTGTTTTCTTATTTGGTTCTGAGTCTCTTCACTGTAAGCCCTTCTGTCTCCTTCAATGATACGATACTGCCGTTGGAGTTTTGCAAGTTCTTGTTCAGCTGCAATCAGGAAAAAATAATTACGCCCTGTTAAGTATTGCATTGCATATCCTAATTACTGCGCAGAATTTCAAGCGTATTTAGCGTGCGCACATAAAACAAAATTGCGGCTTTTTTCTATACGGCTTAATTACCTTAAGGTTACTATTTTTAGCGACTACTAATTTAAGTGATTTTTTCAGAGCAAGATTCAGCGACTATTTAATTAAGTGATTTCCGAAAAATTTAAAAAGTTAGTGATATCACGTAAACCACTTTTTAATGAACATATAGCTAAGATGGAAATATAATGTTCAGTAAATGAACAAATTCACTTAAAATTGAATGAACATTTGCATTGGCAGAAAGAACATAGTTATCGGCATCTATTATAATTTTGTTTCCCTTTGGGATAGGAGGAGAAGAACTCAAATTTAACAAGTATTAAACTTGACCGAGACAAATTTTAGCGAGTACTTAATTTAGCGATTTTTGCCCAACTCGCTAAAATCGCTAAAATTGGTAGCCGCTAACAAAAGTAACCTTAAGGTAGTCTGTGAGAAAAATTAATCGTCTCTTTCTCGTAAATGAGTTCGATGACCTATCATTTTTTTCTCAGATTTTGGGTGTAGCGATCAAGTTCTTTCTTTTTTGTAAAACCAAAACAAATCAATTCCTTTGTTTGAAAAAAATTATCACAGGAAATGTGTACTTTGCCAGTACTGGCAAGGAAATTATTAAGGAATTATGTGGTACCGGTATATACAAGGTCTTCCTGCTCCTAAACGTAAATGAGGACCCCACTTTTATATTTTAAAATTTAAGAGGGCGTCCGTGTTACAGCGGATAAGGCACTTTTCGGACCTTCGCCGATTTCCCTGATTTTTTCAGTGAAAGTCGACAATTATATCCCAGTAACAAATATCACATTTATTTGGATCAATTCGATATTTTATATTTTTTGCGAGGCGATTTTCAAAGTCACCTCAAAACCATGCATTTCGCCATTGGAGACTCCGTAAACTTGCTATAAATGACGGTCGCTGCCAAAACTTTATTACTCAATTCAACGAGCTGATTATTTTAAATATTGAAGTTTCATCTTCCCTCGATAGTGTAGAGGTTTAATACATGTAATTGAAATCTATTTAAGTCTCGTTAAGTGATGATTTTTTTAATTTAACTCCCAACAAACTCCGGAATGTGCAAAGCGTGACATGCCTGTAGTTGAAAGCCATTTTCTCGAATGTGGGACCTGATCTAGAATCGTGTCTTTTGTAACTTAAAAGTACTAACACCATAGTAGAAAAGTATGAAATAAAATTTGTGGGCACTCTTTACTGCGCGCCGTACAGAGCTCCACGAATTTCCCAAATATTCGCCATTTTGATCCAAAACAAAGAAAACGCTTGAGCGACCGATAAACCAATTCCAGAACCGTAAATGTTTGGAGATGTGTTAAATACTGCTAGAAGTCAGACTGTAAATGTAAAATATTTTTCTTTCGCAGTTCCAACCGTTTTAGCCGATTTCTCGGTATTTTCAACGCTCACAGCAATAAATATATCACTTGCGATCAATTATGCAAATTTCGGCATAAGCCCGTGTTGTCACGGAACATCTGTATACCGCAAACAATTTGCCTAAAAACGTTTTCCAAAGCAATTATTTCCTTCTTACCTTGCCGGGCGATAAGATTCTTTACCCTTCTATGTTAAAGCTTTCTTTTTGTTTTTGGCTGTAGAGAAGCTGTTTTCATTTCCCACGCTGCGATAAAACAGTGTTTGTTTTGCCGCAAGACTGACTTGTAAAGCCTTATTTGTCAAACCCCTGTCAGCCCTTTTTTTGTTTTTCTCTTTGCAAAACCTTTAAAAAACATTGTAAGCTTCTGAGGATGTTTTTTCATACCCGAAAGGGTTTTTATTTGCTTGGCTTTTTTTTCGGAGGGATTTATTCGAAAAAATTACATCCCAGTCTGGTCTTGTGAAAACAAGGGAAATCCCTGATTTGCGTCGCACAAGTTTTGTTTGAACAGTGTTTTGTGAAAACTATCGGACTCCAATGAGGCAAAGCAAGTGCTACAATTATCTTATAAACATTTAAAGTCTTTGAAGCATTGTAGACATAAAATACAAATAATTGGGATAACTCAATGTTTGTTTTTGCAAACTTACTTGTTTGTTTCAATGTAATTGAATTTAAACCGACCAATAAATGTCCGCGATTTTGTCTAATTTCGAGAAAATCCTTGCGCGTCCTTTCTGCACGAAATGGCAGCTATTGCATCCAATTGCTCTCTTCACAAGATATTACAGACTCCGTGTGGATCTAGTAGGAATGAGGAGAGCCATGTGTTGCTCTCTGAGTGCAACTCGGATATTTCAGCTCATTAATTTTGTCGAGCTGCCACTTATCGAAATGCGGCGATGTTACGGAAGCCGAACTAATCTTGTCGAGAGCGTGACGTTACCAACGGCTGTGTAGTAGACTGAGTGCGGGCTTGACCATTACAAGGTGTGGTCGATGCTATTTTTTTTTTTTCAAAAAAGCGTTGACACTATCCCGCTAAATTTGAGTGAAATATATCCCCTCAGGGGGGGGGGGTTACTTTAAAAAAATTTATACGGGAAAGCTTCGCCCGAGCTCTAACCCCTGCCCTTTTATAAACGATTTTGACAGAAATCGTTCCCCTTTTGTATACCTTTTACTGAAAAAAGGTACCCCTTTAATATACCTGAAAGACATGGTATAGACTTAAGACACGACGTTTTCTTGTATATTTAACAATTATCCTGCGAAATCGCGCGGAATATCGCCTGATACTTAGCCGACGAGGCCGTAGGCCGAGTTGGCTAAAATCAGACGATATTCCGCAAGATTGAGCAGGATAATTGTTTTATTATTCAACAAATTGTCAACGAAACACATTTTGCAGAAAGAAAAACTGTAATTATGCAACGCTTTACAAGATTTCGGACGAATCTTCGCAACCTACGTATATGGCAGGATATCTGTTATGTACGGATGACAGATATCGTTAACATTTTGACCATATATGGGCAGCGCGCGCATGGGTTGAATAATAATGTCTAATAGACGCCCCCCCCCCTCCCAAAAAAAATTAATAAAATAAAAAAAGATGAATCGCCTCATAAACCAGGGAAACGCTCCACAGCGTAACATCACTCGGACATCGAAAAGGCAAACAATGCCAACATGGTTGACCCTAATGGCGCTGAAGACATCAGCATCGAACTATGAACGTAACTACCAACAAGGCAAGAGACGAGCAGAACGATCGCTTATTTGGCAGAGAAAAATCGCTGACCAAGAGCCAAGTGCAGGGCTTCTTTTCGCGCCGTGCAGCGGCTAGACGAAGAAAGCAGGAACCAGAAAAAATCGACCTGAGTCCCAGGGAGCTATTGCTTGAAGAAGAAGTTGATAGACAACAACTTGTTGAAGAGGTAGTGAACGAACTGGGGCCGCAGCACCCACTGTCGTACGACGCATTCAACCTGTGCGAGTGTGTGAGAGAACATAAACTGGACAAATTTAACGTACCAATGCTCAAAGAAATCTTGCGCCATTTTGAGGTCCAATTCAAATCGAAAGACAAAAAGAAAGACCTGATTGAACAACTAAGGTTGTTCATGATTGAAAAAGAATGAATATAAAGGGATAAACAAGTCACTAACCTTGCAAAGAAACATTCATTAGCACATAAGGTTAAACGTAGTAAATGCCGTTAATATTACGATCCTCTTTTCACGAAAAACAGTTTTCTGTTATTGCCCCCGCAGGGCTTTCGCCCAGAGACGAAAGCCCGAGGAGGCATTCATTGTAGCTTACGCGTATGTATAGAGAATGTACTTACAGTCCGAATATACGGTATGTATACCAGAAAAAATCTCGATTTGCTCGAACAAGGCCGCAAGGAATCTCTGAGTAATGATAATGTTTTGCCGCAAGGGATTCCTGGGTAATGATGAAGTAAAGGCAGAAAATGCCCGAAGAAGTTATGGGTATTATGATGTCACGATAACAGGGGGTAGCGGTAAATAAAAATTCCTATCTTGGGTTAGAACGGTATTAAAAAGACTGACGCGCGTTTTGGCATTTGTCACACGTTGATTACTCCGATGTTTGGCTTACGCGTGTTCACAGATTTGTTCGAGCGGTTTCTCCGCTTTGGTTGTGTTTAATTTAGTGATATTTGAACCAGTTGTTAGTAATACGTCGAAAGATTTCGAGCAATCGGTTTCGTGTTCTTGGCTAAGTGTGTTCCAAGAGCTGGTTCAAGCGTTAAGGTTTGCTCTCGGGGGTAATTCGTTTAGCTAACAAACTGTCAGATTATTTGATCCAAAAAGTGGTTTGAATAAGGAGCAAAAATTGTTTTCTCGAATCTTTGAATGTGCCATATTTTGTTACTCGTGGAATTTTTAGGCTTTTTGAACTGGAAATCATTGTAAGTTTAATAATTGTGAATGTTATAAGCCCGGGATCATAATGTGTTATGTGTTATTTCCGCTAGGTGTTATTTCCGACTTGAACTTGTGAATACTTTTGGGACGCAATGGTGTCACACAACAAGAAATTCCGCAGCAAACAGATCAAACAATGTCTTGACGTACATGGCACAGTAAAAAAGAAGCCTAATTTTAAAGGCGACAAAAAGACTCCACTAATCCTAGATTATTGCTGTAAAACAAATTATAAAAAAGGCGGGGCAGCTTTATAGTGAGAACTATTAGTAGTCAAGACTTGATGAGTTAATGGACAACTGTATAAATGCGGGTTCTTTCATATTTGTTATATTCATGTTGTCAAAAAAAAACATATTTCGTAGCAGGGCTCGCGACTCCCTTCAATTACCGATAGCAATAGAATACGAAATGCACATTTGTGTTACATATTTGTTTTCTTGTTTTAGAGACAATTTAATGCCCCGCCCACTAATTATGACAGATAAATTAATGGCCACCATCTTATTAAAATCAAACCAATACAATGACTTCCAATTATAAAGCCCCGACTGTTAGTGTTTTTACTTTTATGTCTCGAATACTTCAGAGACTTTTGATGTTCATCAAATATATAACTTTTTATTATTATTTGTTTACGAGAAAGGGCTAGAAGGGGATAAAATGAGAAATAGGATTGGGCAAATTGTTGCTGGGAAAATGGAATTTGGGTCACTGGGACTGGGAATCACAAGTAAAAACCAATAGATAGAACTGGGATTTGGATTTAAAAAATTCGGAAAAACAATAGGCTAGGGCTTTACCCTAATCCACACCCCCCCCCCCCCTCGCCTCCCTCTATCAGGAACCTGTATGAAATTTGCGAGTCTTGACAAGACAAGGAGCGTATTCGACACCCTCGACAGCAAATCAGCAAGTTTCAACTCAATACAAGAAGGGCATTTTTTGGAACGTGAATTTTCTTGAAAAAGTCCCCTCGAAAAGGCCAAGCGACGAAAACAAAAACCCGGGTTTTGACAAACTAGGCAGCCTGGCCGGTTTTAATTGAATTAGACTGAAACGAACAAGTCAGTCTTGCGGCAAAACAAACACTCTTTCATCGCAGCGTGGGAAATGAAAACAGCTTCTCTACAGCCACAAACGAAAAGAAAGCTTTTACATAGAAGGTAAGGTAAGAAGGAAGTAATTGCTTTGGAAAACGTTTTTAGGCAAATTGTTGCGGTATACAGATGTTCCGTGACACACGGGCTTATGCCGAAATTTGCATATTCATCAAAGTGATATATTTATTGCTGTGAGCGTTGAAAATACCGAGAAATTGCATAAAACGGTTGGAACTGCGAAAGAAAACGATTTTACATTTACAGTCCGACTTCTAGCAGTATTTAACACATCTCCAAACATTTACGGTTCTGGAATTGGTTTATCGGTCGCTCAAGCGTTTTCTTTGTTTTGGATCAAAATGGCGAATATTTGGGAAATTCATGGAGCTCTGTACGGCGCGCAGTAAAGAGTGCCCACAAATTTTATTTCATACTTTTCTACTATGGTGTTAGTACTTTTAAGTTACAATAGACACGATTCTAGATCAGGTCCCACATTCGAGAAAATGGCTTTCAACTACAGGCATGTCACGCTTTGCACATTCCGGAGTTTGTTGGGAGTTAAATTAAAAAAATCATCACTTAACGAAACTTAAATAGATTTCAATTATTAAACCTCTACACTATCGAGGGAAGATGAAACTTCAATATTTAAAATAATCAGCTCGTTGAATTGAGTAATAAAGTTTTGGCAGCGACCGTCATTTATAGCAAGTTTACGGAGTCTCCAATGGCGAAATGCATGGTTTTGAGGTGACTTTGAAAATCGCCTCGCAAAAAATATAAAATATCGAATTGATCCAAATAAATGTGATATTTGTTACTGGGATATAATTGTCGACTTTCACTGAAAAAATCAGGGAAATCGGTGAAGGTCCGAAAAGTGCCTTATCCGCTGTAACACGGACGCCCTCTTAAGTCCCCTTAAGGTAATCAACAAGTAGGCAAAGTTTGGTTGAAAATCTATGTTTAGTTCTCAGGGCTGCAAACAACAGTCATTGGACATTGGCCAACCAAAATTTGCTCATGTCTGACGAAATCCTAATTGTGGTTGGACATGATGTCTGGACAATTTTTTTGACTGTAAATCGTTTTACGGCAACAATGAATAAAAATCTGTCCAACCACAATTTTGTTTTGTCTGACCAAGATTACATAATGTATTTTGAAGTAAAAAAAATATTTGCAACCCTGGTTCTATTTCGGGGCAATGATGATGACCTTTAAAACAAATAATTTATCAAATGGTAATAAAAGTTGAATGTTGAGTCTCCCAGTGTTTTATCTTTTTTTCAAACTTTTAATTATGGGGATGGGTTCAAATTTCAGGCAGGCATCTACTGATTAGCACTGAACACTTTCTCCATTATTCAGCACTGGAATGTGTTAAGAGCACATTTTGATAGGCTTATAAGCATAAAATGCACAGAATAGAAAAGGACTTATGACACACCTAGTCCATCGACCTCGGCCTCACTTCCCTCAGATCGTCTACTGTGGACTCTTTGCATGTTGAATTCTAAACAAACCTACAACTCAAATAAAGAAAATATAACTGCGTTATTTAATTATATCAAATACAGTAAACTTTTTAATAAGAAGTAAACAGAATTACCGGTAATATTGTTATTTTAAAACGCTTAACCCCAGTAAAAATATTTTGTGATCACAGTGTGATCATGGATCACGCCTGTGATCACGACATGATCACGCCTTTTACCTTGATCACGCCTTTGGGACAGCGTGATCACAGTGTGATGGGAGTGATCACACCTGTGATCACCCCTGTCACGCCGTGATGAGAGTAATCACTGCCAATTCACCGTGATCACGTTATAGTTATGGCGATAGACAAACTACATCTTCCCGTAGAGAGCAAGATAGAAGCCTTGAAAATGACGTACCAAAATTAATATAATCTTAAACTAAATTCTTGAGCATCTGCAACGGTAAGATCAGCAGTGTTCTAATTTCAATGTAGCAATTTGTCCGGCAGTGCGATAACACTTAAATACGACACTTGATAAGCGGATCGTTTAAAACTTAAATATAAACTGTTGCTTCGGAAAGTAGCAACGTTAACTCAAGTTTGATGTAAAGATTTAAGTAATGGTATAAGCTGTAGTTTTTTGTATTACGGACTTATATTATGGAATGAAATTGATGAGAGATTTAAGATTCTATCTTCTTATTCATTTAAAAGAGAATTATCATTGCATTTCATTAACTTCTATTAAGTTTTTCTACTAATAATTTAATTTTGGTATTTCTGTCATTTTTCATTTTTTTTTCTTTCCTTTTTCTTTTTACTATTATCTTTTTGCTGTTGTTGTTGTACATACGTGTTTAAGAATTATTTGTTCTGTAATCTACCACCTTAATTAATTGTGTAAAATTGTAAAATGTAAAATGCCTCTTTTCTGACGATATATTTATTTTAAATTAATAAATGGTGGTCACCCAACTAGTTTAGCTTTTTAGTTATTTTGGGTGACCAGCAACTGTATGTATTTTTAATTTATTTACTGTTTAAACATTAATTTTATTTTTTGTAATTTACAGTTCAAATAAACTTTTTGTTGTTGTTGTTGTTGTTTGTTGTCCCTTTTCTTCAAAATCGTAATTTACTCACCGATGAAAGTCCGCGCTTTTGTCGTGATTACTGTGTCAGAATTAATGAAAACATTAATAACAGTTTGCCGACAAAGTTGGCAATCGTTTGTTTTTCCTGACTGATTTGGCTTCATAATAGCTCGTGGTCACATGGAAACAATTTGCAACAACACTGCTTGTTTCGTTTCTTCTGTTTCTCAGCATTAAATCTTTTTTATGTTTTCAGCGCTCTTTGGCTTTCGTAAATACGTGACAGAATTTAGGTGCAAAAATAGCTGACCGCAATGTAATCTCAAGTTTCATGAAGCACAGACGAAACCCGATTGGTCAATTTTGACAACACGTTTATTGTATTCAATACCGCTTCCTCATGTTACAAAATTGAAGTCAACCGTTGATATTACAGCGGGAAAGTCCTTTATAGCTCGCTTAATGATGTAAAATTTGATCAAATAATTTGCCTTTTTAAAGACAGATTTGTAAGTTTAAGTGTGGAAATGCAACAATGTAACTGCGGTCTACGTTAGATCGACATTATGGAAGCACTATAGATCGAGATCATGGAAGCACAAATGTTGATTTAGTCCGTTCGGCAAGTTGAAATAACCGTTGGTTTACCGCTCTCTACAAAACATTACTTCTTGGATAATTGAATTCTGCAACGAGGGAATCGAAGGAACCGAGACAATTCGCAAATCGAGGTGAGCAAGTGTCAGCTAAAACGGCTGGTCAATATAGAAATTTTTACACAAGCGTCAATGTAATCGAAGAATGACTAGTACGACTAAAGCTTTCCAAAATGGCGCACTCACCAACGGTCAACTGTTGCGAATAAAACGTCTTGACTCTTCATCATTTAAATAATTTGTTTTACAGTTTATTTGGTTACAAGTTAGTTACAGTAATGGTGCTAGTCCTAAGTGCATTAGCGTTTGCTCACAACAAGTTGTTAATTGCTTTAGAATTGATTTCACTCGTACGTACGGCCAACATTCCGTGAAAGTTGTAAAGCATGTTATAAAAATAAAGACTTAATCAATTTCATCAAGGTGTTTAGATGTTTTATTTAGGAATAGCATTTGTTTCACTAACAAATTCAAGGATATTTTGCTTGAGACCGTGCTTGACGCAATTTTTTATTCTTCTGACCGTGATCACGCCACCGTGATCACGGGTTCCAGCGTACCAAGGCGTGATCACCTTCCATCACAATATATTCCGTGATCACGGTGTGATCACGGCGTGATCACGCGGTGATCACGCGTAAAAGTTTTTACGCGTGATCACACTTTGTGATCACGCCCGTGATCACACAGTGATCACACCCATATTTTTACTGGGGTAAATGCATGTAGTTCTTTTTGGATTAAATGTTAGGGATTACAAACTATTCACATAAAACTAACATTTTAGTTGGCCAAATGCCCCACTTACAACAAAATGAAGAAAACGCCAATGTTCATTCATAAAACTTGCAATGTTTACTTTTACACAAAATATGCTTGAACTCGTTGCTACGAACGACAAACTAGGATTTAACCCTCGCAGCTTCAAGATACACAGGTTTGTATGCCGAATAAAAGGGATATCTCAACGAAACTGTTTCCTATTTGTTTTTTAAATGTTCAAGCAAAACTAATAGGCCAAAATAATTACATGTAAAGCGTTATAAGTTTACTGTTATTCGTATGTTGTTGTGAAAGGCCCGATTTATACTAGAGATGGATGATTCGTCCGGACGAACTTGCATTTTAATTAGGCGAGCATTTTTTAGTTCGTGTGATAATTCGTCTGTGTATAAATACGGGCAAACAGACGGATTATCGGTCTAAACCAACTATCTTCATAATTCGTCTGCCAAGACGACTTATGAATTAGGGTGCTTACCATTTGTAAGAAAAATTTGGTTGGTGTGACCGTTGCATAATGGCAAGCGATTTTCCGAATATACCGACCAACCGGATGAGATTTCGCTTACCATTATTCTACCAGGCGTTCTTTCCTGCTCACTCGAACTAGCGCCAAATTCAGGTTTGTTTTCTGTCTATATAACTGAATACTTCGAGGTAGAAAACAAACTTTTTGTCGAAGAAGATGGGCTGATGCTGTTTACTGCTGTCAGCTGTTCCATGAGACGCGATTTAAACAGAATACAAGGTTATTTTGAGGTAATTGTTCCCACCTACGCACGAGTGAATTTCGCAGCCGAGTGAAAATTGGCACGTTCGAGCTAGATCATGTCCCGAGAAAAAATATGAACACATAAACAATTCCAACGTGGAATACCAGAGGCAGGCAGCTTATTTCTCCTGTTAAAAAAGTGCTGGCATTTCTATGGTCGAGGTGAACATACACGTTCTAAATTGGTATAAAGACGCCATATTGTAAACACGACTAAAACTGCGCGGAGGTGCTAAAAAGGGCCTGGAAACAGAAGATTCGTTCAAATGGTAAGAACATTTCCGACAGTTTGTTCCAACCAGAATAAAAGGAATACCTCAAAACGTACTCCACAATTTTTGAACGGAATTTCCGGAAAATTGCTGTTCCATTTGACTTTCAACCGAAATTTCCGTGTTTTTTTTTTTGGCTTAATGGTAAGCACCCTTAGACAATTCTAACGTTTGATCTGTTGAATCAAAATTTTGCTAGGTTTACAATTTCGATTGAATATGTTTCAGATAACTTTCGCTTCGACAGCATGGTGGCGGCCGGCGACATTCTTTCGGAAGAATATTTACACAAGCATGTTTGTTGTTCTTAAAGAAATCTTATCTGCAAATGTGAAAGAAACCTTGCGGACCGTATACGTAACTTTAAATGTTGTTCAACGATTTACATCATAGTTACATGAATGAAAACTTGTTGTTGAAAAAAAAAAATGTTTCGAGCCCAAGTAAAGTCAATGCCGGAGAAGAAAATCATTAAACTGATTTATCCTTGCGAATGATCGGGTCAATTGAGCTCTTTGTTGATACATTTAATTTCAGTTTCACCAATTTGGCAACACACTACAGACAGAAATCTTTGATACAATACGGCCTCTTGCGAGTAATATATTCCATACTGAACGCTTCACTGACTCTCGCGAGAAACGAGACGCATCTCAAGAGAAACAAGACGAGAGGTGGTAACTTGCATTTGAGCGGTGCTGTATTTAGATTCTACACTTCATAACCAGGGGTGGTGAATGGTCCTTCAAAAAATGTGTGTCTTGCAAAATTTTAATCAAATTCCAGGGGTCTCGTCGTGTCGAACTTTTCTTTTACACCTTCTTGGAGTCTCGATTTCTTTTGCATGGCTGAAAGGGTCTCAGGCTTGCAGAAAAGATACAGTCTCGCTGTCTTGCAGATATATAGATAGCCATGGTTTCGCCGAAAATGAAGCGCACACATAACATTTTCCGAAAGGTACCCAAAAAGGTTATCAGTAACCTCAAATGCCTGGGGTATGCCTTGGGGGAGGAACGGGTGGTTTTGGAATTAACTGATACATTAGTCCTACTACTGAAACCAGGCTCAAATGGGCCCAAACATGGACGATCTTCAAAGCTTGATCAGAAGGACAACTGTTAACAACAAATTGAATGTTGTACATGTAAACGAGTTTAAGTGCCTATGAAGTAAGAGTCATTTTCTTTTATATAAGACAACTTAAGTAAGAAACTTACTTAAAATGCTACTCTTTGTCTCAATAAAACCAAATACCGGTAAGCTTACAAAAACTACCACCTTATGTGGTTTTTACTGACAGAGGTTTTTTAGACGAGGGTTTTTTTACGGTACACCAAAAAGATTGCATTTGGCGACTTGAACGTGTTGCTTTCATTTGACTGAATACCAACTGGCAAAAAGAATAAGGCCATGCCAGATGATAAGCTTAAAACGTAAAAATATAAGCTTACAAGCTCAAAGAGACAGGAGGGATTTTTGCAACTGATCGAACGTGGTAAATGTTTAAATGTAAACTCACTGCGAGGGTCCTGAGGTAAAACGAAATTAAATCATGCTTTTTTCATTGACAAGTTGCCTAAGGAACAGTAAACTTACCAAATTGCTTTCTTCTTACGACCTCTGAAAATACACCATACAAGATGGCTTCGAGCTGATCTGTGTTCGAACTCAGGTGGTTGTCATGGAAATTTCTGCTGGTACCCAGGCCAGGAGCTCAGTAAATGATCAGGTCGCGAGGTCGCGAAGGCTTCTTTCTGCGCGCCCGGCAGCGTGAGAACATCGACAAACCAGGCATGGTTCGCGGACGGCCTCCTAGTCGAGCTCTGAAAAGAGAGAAAATCCTTGCCCTTGCAAAGGTAAGCTTCAATTTGTATACGTAATTGGACTACATGCTGTCCAATTTGGAAATAATTTGATGAAAAAAATTCCGAGGGCAGCAAAAATTGGACGAGGCCGTAGGCCGAGTCCAATTTGGCTGTCAGAGGTGGCATGTACTAAAACCCGAAACAACGAAACGAAACCACCGAAACGAAACCACCGAAACGAGCGAAACCACCGAAACGACCGAAACGAAACCGCCGAAACAACCGAAACGGCCGAAACGAGACGAAATCACCGAAACAAGCAAAACCCATTACAATTATTGAGAGCTAACCGTAAACAGGCTAACCGGAGTGCATAGTAGGCTAACCTAAGTGAAACGTAGGCTAACCGGAGTGTGTAGTAGGCTAACAGGAGTGTATAGTAGGCTAACCGGGGTTTATAGTAGGCTAATCAGAGTGTATAGTAGGCTAAACGGGGTGTATAGTACGGTAAGTGGCGAAAATCTTGAAGTTTTGCTTGTTTCGGTGATTTCGTTTCGTTTCGCTCGTTTCGGTTGTTTCGGCGGTTTCGTTTCGCTCGTTTTGGTGGTTTCAGTGGTTTCGTTTCGGTGGTTTCGTTTCGTTGTTTCGGGTTTTAGTATATGCCGTCAGAGGTTACATATTAATTATATAGCTTTTAGTCAGTCAATCCAGCGCAAACAATAAACTTATGTCCAGAACGGGAAAAGCAATCAACAATAGTAGGCATAACACAGCACATGCAACTCACTAAAAGCATTGTATTCACAAATAATTAAAACTTAAACAAAACAGTGCAATTTTATTCACCTGAGTTTGCAAAGCTTGCTACAAAGTGAGTGAAAACACTGCATCAATCAATGAAAGTCGTAAACAAAGTGTCCGAAGAGCCTTACAACTTCTTGAATCTGACAAACTCCTTTCCACTATCTCGTTCGTACTTCATCGCCATCTTTTCTTTTCGAATTTCAGCAAAAAAACGACAAAAAATTGCATCTAGCTCATGACGATGAATATCTGACAGATTTCTTGATTCGCTTCGCTGCACTTACGTTCACCCAAGTTTTGTACTATTGGAGATGTTTTGCTCTTGGTTTTTGCTTCTTAAGGTGGATTTCCACTGACGCGTAAATATTTACATACGTAAAACGTGCGTAAAAAAAGATACGTAGGCAAATTTCCACTGTCGCGTAAAAAGTAATAAAAAGCGTTTCCTTTTTACGCGCGTTGAACGTGTGTAAATGCCCGCCATACTGAATTATCAAGTTGGTGAATAGAGTGCGTGATTGTCGGCCATATTGGAGAAGTGAAACAATAAGTTGTTTTCCCTTTGGGAAAAAATCATTAACATTTTTATGCAAATATCTTGTTGTTTGACTCTTCCAACATGGCTGCCATGAAAACACTTTGTACCACACGCTAGAAAAAGAAATGCGTGAATATGACCAAGAGGCATTTTATAAATACTTCCGAAAGACGCCATCAAGTAAAAGAAGATTTGAGGCGACCTTCCCGGATTCCCGGTTCAAAGCCTACGTGACCTGACGCCAGGCGTTTTCTTTCACTACTGCGTTCGTGTAATTTGGTTCTGTAGCCAGTTCTATAGATTATTTTTTTGAAATGTTAAGACTTTCTCGATGAGAAGTGTTTCTACATCTGAATGTTTTACCAAGTAAATCGATGGGCGATTTAAAACAAAATGGTTTTCCACATGGTAAGTGGTGTCATGTGACGAAATCCAAAAGTATGATTGGGTAAATCGTTGCGTAACCGCAGACAGCCGCGAAAAAGTTCAACTTTTTTCAAAACCCCCAAAATCGCTACGTGCGTAAACGTGTGCGTCACGTGCGTAAATACCTGGAAAAAAACGTGGCATTGGAAATTGGACAACGTAAATTCGACGCACGTAATCGCGTGCGTAAAATTTTACGTATGTTTATAATTTAGCCACCTTTAGTGTAGCTACAATCATTGACAAAAGTGTTGACACATTGTCAATTTACGCCCTTTTTATTGTTATGTGGACCAATTTCATCCTTTTGCCCCACCTTTCCAACCCCCTCCCCCCAATCAATGTTGTAGTTTGTTTCTAAGAGTCCTTTGCTACCATTTTACAACATTGGATGGGGGGAGGGGGGTATTTTAGCAGAGAGTCATGAAATTTATAAACTAGTGGTAAATTTGTCATAAAAACTGCAGAGCGAA
This sequence comes from Oculina patagonica, assembly GCF_052425735.1. NCBI lineage: Eukaryota > Metazoa > Cnidaria > Anthozoa > Scleractinia > Oculinidae > Oculina > Oculina patagonica. The sequence goes on along the minus strand of NC_135763.1, from coordinate 21,058,148 downwards.
GTCAATGTGTCAACTACTTTTGTCAAAGATTGTAGCTCCTCTTCTGACAACGTAAAAAATTTCTCTTTGTTGTTACTATTGCTGAAAAGCTCAAAAGGAATGGAAAAACGTAGCAAACTTGCCTTATAAAATTCCGCCGTTGTCGACTAACCATGCGAACAAGTTTACAGGGCTGACGCTATGCTTTGTGCTAATTAGCTAATATCCGTCACATGTTGTTTTTTCTTTGACTTGATTGGCTGAGACAAAACTGTCCAATTTTTCTTAAATTGGACAGTTTGTGCATTTTACCTGAAAGTCCTAATTGAAACTATCCAAATTTAATCCCAAATTGGACAGTTCTCAGAAATTAAGGAAAAATAGCTGCGCTGACAATATACAATTTACTGACAGCTATATAATTAGGAAAGGTAATTTATATATTGCGTACAAAAAGCCACGCGCGCTACGATCGGCGCGATAATTTGCTAGCTTATCCAGGCACAGGCAGCCCAAGCTCACGTTTGGAGCGGTCGGTAGGTATAAATTGGTGTTGCGTAACACTAGACCGTTGAGAATATTATAAGGCTTTGTATGGGATTTGGGTCGATTTTGCCGTATTTATGCTTAAAATACTGTAAATATACAAAATAAACTTACTTTTGCCATTTGCTGTGTCCTCTTGCCTGTTTTGCGTCTAGAAGTGGTGTTTTAGTCAATTTTTAAAACACCACTTCAAGACGCAAAACAGGCAAGAGGACACAGCAAATGGCAAAAGTAAGTTTATTTTGTATATTTACAGTATTTTAAGCATAAATACGGCAAAATCGACCCAAATCCCATACAAAGCCTTATAATATTCTCAGATATGTCCAGGATTGAACGCAAATTAGATGCATGTTCCTCATGACAGGCATCACAAAGTGTCCTCATTGATAAAAGTTCACCAAAACACACAAAAATCTGTCAAATATGAAGTAATATGAAAATGTCAAATAACACAGTCAAACATGAAGTACTCATTAAACAATACTTGCGTTCAATCCTGGACATAAGTGAATATTCTCAACGGTCTAGTGTTATGCAACACCAATATATACCTACCGACCGCTCCAAACGTGAGCGTGGGCTGCCTGTGATCCAGGGCTGCATTGTTTGACTTGTTTGGTATTTGAACATAAAATAAAGGAGGGAATATTTAGCATATTTTCCACGTTGCAGACAATGTAAATGGCAGACAGAGTGTTACAGGTTTAAATTCCCTGCTAAATGTCTGGGCGAAACGTCAACTGGACATTTTGGTCATCCCCCCCTACCCCCACCTTCCTCGTTAACGTCCACAAGGAATTTTGCACTTCTTCCTTTTTCCTGAAAAAAAATGGATCATTTCCTTTCAAAGGGTTTTGTTCACTAGTGCAATCTTGTCTATTAAAATAAGGTTTGATTGATTGATTGACTGCCCAAAATGTTTCACGCTTGTGTATCAGTCAATTCCAAGCAAGATCATTCCCCCCTCCCCCTGGCAACCCCCGGGCATTTGACCGCTGTAGTCGCACCTATGAACTGGTGTACAGATTACTTATTTTAGGTAAAAATAATAGAGGACCTGACCGTAGACCTATAAAAATAGTTGGTGTATCTTCAGTGTGGCGTGTACACGGAATGCACCCTGGGGTTTAGACCAAGTGTTTACGAGAAAACCCAACTCACAATGACATTTCAGCCCTGACCAAAGGGGCATTTGACCATGCAATTGGTTGATCAGACATTTTGAAAAAATAAATAAACAAATGGCTGGGGTTTGCCCAGGGAGAGGGGGGCATGATCTCGCTTGGAATTGACTGATACATTATGTGCATAACTGGACATCACTGGGTATAAGTGAACCCTTAGGAATTATTACCTTGTTTACTTATGAGGATCTGCAGTGTTTGAACAAAATAACACTGTTTGTTTCTTATAGGGTTTTCGTGGCCGTTCCAAGAACTGCTATAGTATAGCAATAAGAAGAGTGCAGAAAGCTCTGCAGTATCAGTACATCAGTAGAAGGTTGAAGAAAAGAGAAATGCGTGCGGTAAGCATGTCCACTGCTTTTACGTATATATCATGTCACTGAATAAACAATTTTTCTTCTTCTTTTTCTTCTGTAAGTTGGTTTTGTTTATATCCATTGACCATGACTGTTGTCACTTATTCAACACTTCCTTTTTCAGTTGTGGATCGCCAGAATTAATATTGCTACCAGAGAACACAATATCAACTATTCAACATTCATCAGTAAAATGGCTCAGGTATGATTCTTATGTCTGTGTTGCAATGCTGCACATACACCTTATTGCATTAAGGTCGTAATAAAAAAAAAGAAAAAAGGAAAAAGTTAAAAATGAAAATAATTTTTTTTTCGTACAAACAGCTTAAAATGGCTCAAAATTCGAATAAATCAATTTATCTTGTTATAACATAAAAAAGTGGACTGAAAGGGTGCAGATAAAAACTTGTGTGTTTTTTGTAAATGCTATCAGTTATGAAACTGCTTATTAATTCCTATTTATCTTTTTCTTTTTTCTATGACAATGTTATTGCAATATTAGGTGTATATATGTATTATTTTATTATTAAGTTAGGGAATGGGGGCCAAGTGAACCATTAGGTTTCCTAATTGGCCCCCATTACATATATTTTGATTGGCCAGTTGAAACTGACATGATTGAAAGGTTGGAAAAAGATGTAAAAGAGATGTAATTATAGCACACAGCACTGTAGTTAGGTACTAGAAGTATCCAATGCATTTATTTTCTGCAAATTATGAAGTGGAAGGTTTAAGTCCAGAAAGAGGAGTTTGGATACTGATCTTTGTTCATTATTGCTAGGTACACATTACATTTGTAAAATTTTCTTTTCTGGTGATTCTACAGCACATGCTGGGCCAGCTTTTTGCCAGGATTTGAAAAGTGGCAATTCAGAGATTGCTATTAAGGCCTGACTCCACCCTTAAGGAGGGTCTGAGGACAAAATTTAAGCATGTATAGCATACTTCTGCAGTTTTGAGGGAGAATTTAAATAACGATTTCCAAATTTGCTAAGAAGTAACTCTTAATACAGCAATTCATAATTTAATTTTCATAGGCCACCTGGAAACCCATCTGGCTAAATACCAGATGCTGGGATGCTAGTATCTATTCTACATGTGTAGTGAGCTGAATGGTTTTTTTTTTTTCCATAAATACATGCGATATTCAGTCTGCTTTCATTGGTAAAACTTTGTAAATGCAATAATTTCCAGTTTGCGTAGTGCAAAGCACTTGCAAATACTCCAGGTACATAACAAGCAATATTTATCTGATAAAAAATGGTGGCCATTAGTTAGTCAATTATTGGTGAATAATCTTTAGTTAGACCTTATGGAAGGCTAAAATATCATAACATGCATGATTGCAACCCTCCAAGTTTATTTTTTTCCTTAGTGGCCATTTGGCCACCGACTGCTCAGGTTTGGTCGCCAGTGAAAAATTTTAGTCGCTAAATTAAGCTTGCGCTTTCAATCCTTCTCCTCAATTTTAGTCACCAGGCTGGCAACTTTGGTTCCAATTTAGTCGCCAGCTCCAAAATTTTAGTCGCCACGGCGACTAAAATAGTCTTAACTTGGAGGGTTGGATTGGTACCTAAAGTTTGGATAATTTCAGACAGTGCTCTGATTGATTAGAAAGCTATGTTTTGGCGAGCATCAGAATCCCAACTGGTCAGAGGTTGACCAGTTGGTAATTTTGTATACGTAATTGGACTACATGCTGTCCAATTTGGAAATAATTTGATGAAAAAAATTCCGAGGGCAGCCAAAATTGGACGAGGCCGTAGGCCGAGTCCAATTTGGCTGTCAGAGGAATTTTTTGAATCTAATTATTTCCAAAATTGGACAAGCATGTAGTCCGGTTACATATTAATTATATAGCTTGTAGTCAGTCAATCCAGCATAAACAATAAACTTATGTCCAGAACGGGAAAAGCATTCAACAATTATAGTAGGCATAACACAGCACATGCAACTCACTCAGAGCATTGTCTTCACAAATAAAACTTAAACAAAACAGTGCAATTTTATTCACCTGAGTTTGCGAAGCTTGCTACAAAGTGAGTGAAAACACTGCATCAATCAATGAAAGTCGTAAACAAAGTGTCCGAAGAGCTTTACAACTTCTTGAATCTGACATACTCCTTTCCACTATCTCGTCCGTACTTCATCGCCGTCTTTTCTTTTCGAATTTCAGCAAAAAACGATAAAGAATTGCATCTAGCTCATGCCTCACGGCGATGAATATCTGACAGATTTCTTGCTTCGCTTCGCTGCATTTACGTTTACCCAAGTTTTGTACTATTGGAGGTGTTTTGCTCTTGGTTTTTGCTTCTTAGTGTAGCAAGCTCCTCTTCTGACAACGTAGAAAATTTCTCTTTGTTGTTTCTATTGCTGAAAAGCTCAAAAGGAATAGAAAAACGTAGCAAACTTGCTCCATAAAATTCCGCCATTGTCGACTCACAATGCGACCAGTTTACAGCGCTGACGCTATGCTTTGTACTAATTGGCTAATATCCATCACATGTTGTGTTTTCTTCGATTTGATTGGCCGAGACGAAACTGTCCAATTTATCTTAAATTGGACAGATTATGAATTTTACCAAAAAATCCTAATTGAAACTATCCAAATTTAATCCTAAATTGGACAGTTCCCAGAAATTAAGGAAAAATAGCTGTGCTGACAATATAGGATTTACTGACGGCTATATAATTACCGGTAAATGTACAAAGTCAAGGTGAACTCTGTACTCAGAACTAATTTATTTTGTGAATGTGAACCAAAGACCTGCATATTTCATGTTGCCTTCCTAACAGTGCACATCACGAAGTAAATGCAGATACAGAGCCATGTGGTTCTCAGGCTAGCAACATACTTGTGGTTAACTGTAAACAATATGTTTATTTCTCTTAAATCAACAGTGTAATATTCAGCTGAACAGGAAAATGCTTTCTGAACTGGCCATACATGAACCAAGATCTTTCAAGGTTTGTTTATAAAGTAAACAGTATGGGAGGGAAGGTGGGAGTTAAGAAGGGAGGGAGGGAGTTAAGGAGGGAGGCAGGGAGGGAAGGAGGGAGGGAAGGAGGGAGTTTGTAACATATTGATATTTTAGCATAAAATAAAGGTTAATGTTGGCAAGCAACCTTTGGCTCAGATGAGCCCGCATTCATCTCTGCGGTTCTCATCCGCACATTCATTCCCTTATTTGGTTATCGCTATTCAAGCGTAACATTCCATGCGAGTAATCACTTTCACCCTTCTCTGTGTTCTGCAAGTTCGTACCTTGCTCCAAACGTTTTCAATTTTGAACAGTGTCTCTTTTTCCTTCGCCCACCGCTAAAACAAGACTCCATGGAAACTTCTGGATTCACCAACGAAGTCCTACGTCTTTTACTGGCGCAAAACAACTTGCCCATTACGGGATCGCGTGAACAGTTGGTCGAACGTCTTGGTTCGATCACACCTCCACCTTCCTCGACCACCCGCACGAGAAACTCTGACTCAGCCGAGGCCGCATCGGCAGCCAAACAACCTCGTTCAAACAACCAGCAACCTGGTGGAAGTGGCGTTCCAGATGAGCCCCGCGATCCCACGCGGGAGAACGACGCCATTATAATACCAGAAGAAAACGGCAACAATCAACCGGCCCAGCAAGATGGCGCTCGCATTGAGGCCCTTGCGTCGAACCCCCTACTCAATCCAGTGCAGTTGGCCTCGTTGATTGGCAATATCGTCGACGAAAAGCTTAAGAACATTATGCTGCCCCAGCAAAACGTCTCGTCACTTCAAATAGCACCTTCAACGTCTGCTTCGTCTCCCCAGCGGTCAACAACTCGGCAACTTGGGGACCCATCATTTGTGGCGAGCCTGCTCTCGCAGCCGTCTACGTCTTCAAACGCCGATGTGCTTTCACCTTTGACAACGCAATCATCAACTCTTGCTGACCACGTGTCAACGAAGACCAAACAAAGTACGTTGAGTTTGATTTACTGCTGCCAGAAAATTCGTCCCTATTAACCGATAACGAGCTCACAGGAGTGTCCATATCTGTTGGTGGGAAACAAGTAGATCTCCCTAATCCCCATAAGAAGAAAACTCATGTCGATTCTATCAATAAATGGCTGTCCGCCTTCGCTGTATATTGTACAGTTTTGCTTACCTCCTTTCCCCGAAGGGCGGTTGAGTTGTTCACGTACCAGGAAATCATCCAATCAGCCCAACGGAAGTTTGCGGGCTTTGCATGGCTCTCTTACGACATCGATTTCCGTCGGCAAGCAGCCTGCAATCTTTCCACCAATTGGGGGGGGGGGGGACGGGACCCTCAGCTATATCTCATGAAATTTACGGGGCAGGCCAAATCCTGTTGTTCCATTTGTGGAAGTGGGGACCATTATTCTTACGGGTGCTCCCTTTCTGACCTTAGACCCAACAATACCCAGCGTGGACTCTGCAATAACTACAACCGAGGGACCAAATTCAGCCAGGACCCCTGCCCTTTCAGCCACCGCTGCAAAACCTGCCATGGAGACCACCCAGCTTACGGCCACGACGACCCCCCTTCAAAAACTAGAGGCCAGACTGATAAGAAATCATCAAATCGCTGAAGCCCTGCTGGCTATGACACCTCAGACCCCTGTGAATATCCCCCTCTTAACTGATCTCCTTAAATCCCACCCTAATCAAAATTTTGTAGCTAACCTTACTGCTGGGCTAACTTGGGGTTTTCGGGTGGGTTACCAAGGCAACCGTTTCCCTAAAACTGCAAAAAAACCTTCGTTCGGCTCATCAACATCCCTTACTCATTGAAGAAAACCTCCTGGAGGAAGTTGAACTTGGCCGCCTGGCAGGCCCTTTTGAATCCTCCCCCTTCCCAAATTTTCAGATCCACCCTCTTGGGCTGGTCCCCAAAAAGAATAGCCAAAAATGGCGCACTATTTTCCACCTCTCCTTCCCCAAAGGGTCCCCCGACAGCCTGAACGCCAACATCCCACTCGAACTTTTCACCCTCCAATATATTCGTATTGACAATGCCATTTCCTTGGTCCTTGAACATGGCCCCAGTTGTTTCATGACAAAAACCGATATCCAATCTGCCTTCCGCATTATTCCGGTTCATCCCGACGATTGGGAATTATTGGGCATGTCCTGGAAGGGTTGTTTCTTTTTCGACAAAGCTCTCCCCTTTGGCCTTCAAAGTGCCCCCTACCTATTCAACCAACTTTCTGATGCCCTGGAATGGCTACCGGTAGTTAAAAACCACCTCAATTTCCCCTCCATTATACATATACTGGATGACTTCTTTATTGCCCAGCCCCCACCACTTTCCCGTTGTGCCACAGCCATTTGCCGGGTTCTTACCCTATTTGAGGAACTAAATATTCCTCTTGCCCCAAAGAAAACTTTCCACCCCACCCAGTGCCTCGAGTTTATGGGCTAACCTCACTCTGTCCTATGAGCCCCTCCAGGGGACAAACTACATATCCGCTTAATGCTTGCCTCCTGGTCCTCCAAAAGATCTTGCCGTCTACATGATCTTCAGTCCCTCATTGGTACTTTGCACTTCGCCTGTCGGGTTATCTCCCCAGGTCGTCCTGCAACGGATTATCAATCTCACTAGGGGGGTCCGCAACCCGGGGCATTTTATTTCCCTCAATCAGGAATTCAGGAAGGACATTCTTATGTGGCAAATTTTCCTTGATCACTGGAATGGGGTTAGCCTTTTTCTTCCCCCTTTTACTGAGTCCTCTCCCCAAATTCACTTTTTTACCGATGCTGCAGGTGCCTTTGGCTATGGGGGTTTCTTCAATAACCTCTGGTTCCAGGGCAGATGGCCCCTTCCCACCAGCTTAACCCTGCCACCGGCATAAGCATCCAGTGGCAAGAGCTGTATCCCATTTATCTGGCCTGTATGCTCTGGGCTCCCCTATGGGCTAATAGGAGAATTTGCTTTCACTGTGACAACCAAGCAACCGTTGCTATTCTCTCTGCTAAAAGCTCTAAAATTTCCCGGATAATGAATCTTGTTTGTTTAATCACTCTGCAAACCTTAAAATTCAATTTTACATTTTCTGCCGAACATGTCCCTTGTCTAGACAACAGCATCGCTGACAGTCTCTCTCGCTTCCAGATGGCCCGTTTTCACCTTCTCGCCAGTTCCTTGCCAGATCCCTCATTTCCTGACCAAAGTTTGACTCTTCAGGCGGCCAGTTTCATCTACCACTCGGTTGCAGTGACCACCCGCCGTACCTACTCTTCCGGGGAATGCCAGTTCATTCATTTCTGCCTTCACCATGGGCTGGTTTCCCCCAATACCCCTTTGCTACCCAGTAGTGAGACTACCTTAATTCACTTTGCTACTCACCTTTCCAATACGGTTTCCTATGGAACTATATCTGGCAGCAGTAAAAAACTTGCATACTGAGTTTGGTTTTCCGCTGGACCTTTCCTCTATGCCCCTTCTTTACAAAACTTTACCAGGCATTAAGTGTTCGCAGGGTGTTTCCAAACGGGAGCCCTATCCCATTAAGATTTCGGTCCTCCACAAAATTTACTCTAAATTAAAGCCTTTTCATTCCCAGGAAGTTGACTCTTCCATGTTATGGGCTGCTTTCACCCTAGCATTTTTTGGTTTTCTTCGAAGTAGTGAGTTTACTTGCAATGGCAAGTTTGATCCCCATACTCACTTATCCAGAGCTGATATCAATTTTCAACCCAACATTTTTAGTCCGGATTTTGTTGAAATTACAATTAAAAAGTCCAAAACTGACCCTTTCCGCGAGACAGCCAAACTCACGATTGCTAGGTCAAACTCTAACTTATGCGCCGTCACCGCCCTTCAAGACTACCTTCTTCAAACACATGGACAGACTACCCCCCAGCCTCTCTTCACATTCCACGATGGGCGCAGCCTTACCCGAGCATCGCTTACCGATAACCTGCGTGCCCTTCTGCTTGTCTGTGGTCTGGATAGTGCAAACTTCGCCTCGCACAGCCTCGCACAGCTGCCCCCTATTGCCCAACAACACGGTCTTGTGTCTTGTGTTTTTTGCACGCCATAACATTAATTGATATTTTAGCATAAAATAAAGGTTAATGTTGGTAAGCAACCTTTGGCTCAGGTGAGCCCACATTCATCTCTGCGGTTCTCATCCGCACATTCATTCCCATATTTAGTTATCGCTATTCAAGCGTAACATTCCATGCAAGTAATCACTTTCACCCTTCTCTGTGTTCTGCAAATTCGTACCTTGCTCCAAGCGTTTTCCCTCCCACCCTCCCTCTTATCTTGTTACATTAAGTACTTGCAACTAATTCGAACATTATGGATTGTATCTCTCTGTTATAAGGTTCTACTAAGTTCTTAGTTTATCATTGTTCACTCGGTAATGCACTATAATGACTTTAAATAAACTTATGGGCGGGGAATTGCTGCCTGCGGCACTCCTTCAGCCCTGTGCTGGAGCCCCATCAGGGAGGGGACATTTGTTACTCTGGCTGGGTTAACTTGGCCCCACGTAATTATTCCAGCAACAATGTCCTCCTTGCAGTACAGGCATGGGGCACCCCCTCGGCATGGCGCCATGTGCCGAGGCCCCCCATCCAGTGGGTTTTTATCCGGTCGGTGGGTTTATCTGAGCCTTGCCAGTACATTCCCTGCCCACTATTGCCCAACAACACGGTCTTGTGTCGTTTTTTGCGCGCCATAACATTAATGTGAGATGCAACAAAACTAAAATTAACCACTATAATGGGAGCAGCACAATAAGATATACCTTAAGGTTACTATTGTTAGCGCCTACTAATTTTAGCGATTTTAGTGAGTTGGGCTAAAATCTCTAAATTTAGTACTCACTAAAATTTGTCTCGGTGAAGGTCGGGCAACAATTAAGAAGGATTGGGAGAGAGCTGGGATCGCCGTCATCGTGGAGAATGACTAATTTCTCTGACGAGGACCCACTTTGTCAATGATAATGTTTGTTCAATTTCAAGTGACTTTGTTCTATTGCTGAACATATATTTCCATCTTAGCTATGTATTAAAATTTTTTTTTTTTAAATTTCGGAAAATCGCTAAATTTTATAGTCGCTCAGAAAAAATCATTAAAATTAGTAGTCGCTAAAAATAGTAACCTTAAGGTAGTTTAGGGGTATACATGTACCTATTATGTACAGAGATAAATAACTTTTTGAATCTTTTCTTTTAAACGTTTTAACTTATTCCTTTCAAAGATGTAACTTTCTTCTTACCGATATTTGTTTACAGTCGAAACCAAAAAAGTGTGAATGTCAAAAATTATTTCTGAAATGTTTATTGTTTTGCAACCAATCAGATGCGAGACGTAACCACAACAAACCGCAAGAGTAATTAGTTAAAAGGTTTGGACTAGTCCGTCACAAGCATGGAGTGACATATCTTTGATATTACACATTTTGTATTATTACATTGTAGAGAACAATCAGGAGGACTAATTTGGTAAATTTTATCTTTCAGGCCCTTGCAGAACTTGGAAAGAGTCGTTTGAAAGATGGCTTACTGGCAGCTGTCCAGTAATAAATGCAATCCTCCAAGAAGATCATAAACCGCACTGTGGTTATTACCGTAGTGAAGAAGGCTGCATCACAAAGATTGATCAGCTACTATGTCATCCATCTTGCCCATATGAAACAAAAGCCAGATTTTTCTACTTATTTATCATGGGCACTTTGTCTGAACAAGCTGTTTCCCCAATCCATGTTGTAATGTGATGTTAAAAGTGTTGCAATAATCCCTATTTTAATTTGAGAGTAATATGGGATAAATAAATTTTACTTTGTTTGTCATTGATGATACTCAACAAGTTATCTAGGGATATACCGGTAATGGCATTATAATGTCACTCTAAGGGACTGTGAAATAATTATCAGGCTGGGGGGGGGGAACCACAAAGAGGGGTCATAAAGGAAAATCAAAGCAAGGATGGGGAGGGGGGGCTCAAAGTAAATTAAGTCATTCAAGAGGAGGGGGGCTTAACATTTCATTCCAAGTGTTTATAGGAAAACAAAAAAACAAAACAAAACAAAACTGAGGCTTGAGGAAAACAAAACTGAGGTTGTATAAAACACTGGTGGTGCCAGTGTTACTCTATGGCTCTGAGACATGAAAGATGAACAAGGGAGGCAAAAAAGCAGTGGATGTGTTCCATAATAGGTGTCTACTTAAAATTCTTTGAATCAGATGGCAAGACCGTGTTAGTACCAAAGAACTACTGAAAAGAGCAGGCATGAAACCACTGAGTGAAGAAGTTAAGTGTCGTTGATGGAAAATGATCTTAGGAAAGTTTGAAATGATGATTGCAATGTTGCTATGAGCTGGGCACCAGAAGGTAAAAGGAGAAGGGGAAGGCCAAAAACCACTTGGAGTCGTACATTGGAGAGAGAAAAGCAAAAAGCAGGTTGGAGCTCATGGGGGGAAGTGTGAAACACAGCAACCAATCGGGAAGGGTGGAAAAGCTCTGTGAATGCCCCATGTGCCACGAGAAGGATAGGTGAAGGTTTATAGTTCTCACCGAAAGACTTGATACAACCTTACTGTTACTGATATGCAATATGCATGGTGCAAGCTCCTTATTTTTAACATATATTAATTGATTTCTCGAATCGTCACTTTAGGACGCAGGCCTGTGCTCTAAATATATTTTATTAAAGCAAAATATTTTGCTTTCCTTGAAATGAACCAAAAAACCCAAATTATGGGTTTTTGCTTCTAGCAAAGCGTGTTTAGATAGGTTTTTTTTTTTTGGGGGGGGGGGGGGAGGTTGGGAGAGGAGCAAAATTTATTTCTTGACTTGTCATGATTAAAGAAACCTTTTGTCAGGCTCCCATCTCCTATTAAAATCTTGAGCTTCTTGTTTCTTAAGGCAATAGTCCATTTTACAGTTGCCTGCTAAGTAACCTGGCCTCTGAATGGTAGCGAGGCTGGAGGTGACCTTGCATTGGTACAAACCTCTCTGCTTTATTATGTAAATGCAAACTAGTTTTCATAAGAACAGTATGATTTACACAACAAAAGCAGCAAGGTCTGTATCAAAACAAGGTCACCTCCAGCCTCACTTATATTCAAAGGTCAGGTCACTGAGCAGACAACTGTAAAAATTAATAGGCCTATTAACTTTTCCGGCAGTCTCTTTCTTAGCTTCTACTGTGTAGAAACAAGTGAAATTTTGCAAGTGAGTTGTTTCTTCGGCACTCCCATGTAGTTAATTTATATGACGTGTTTATACTGTCAAAACTCAACATCACAAATTGAGAGTCAACATTGCAAAATGACCACCATAACTCAATCAACAAACCTTTTCTAAATCGAATGATATTTTCTGGTTTACAGATGCGTTAATTCTATCCTTTTCAAATTGACCAGTTTCCTTCTAAATCAAACAAATTTCATCGTTCACATTAAATCGATTAGGTTAATTTGATCATATACTTTTTAAATTGATGAGATACCTTCCAAATCAATCAGTTTCCTTCTAAATCGATAATTACCATACCCAAGATGCTTTGCTGGCATGTGATCAATGATGTATAAAATTGAACAAGCAACCTCATCGGTTGATTAATATATTATAGCGATAACCTTTATAGACGCAAGTTTAGAGTCTTTTCCAAATACATTCGGTCTCAACCTTTTTTTTTACCGGTAATTAATGAAATGATTGCCTGTTTTTGCAAATTTGACATCTGCCCTGCATCAAATGAGTACCGTAAAACCCGCATGCCGCACCTTTTTTCCAATTTCGCTCGGCGGGGTGCGGCTTTCTGCGGGCTTCGGGGTGCCGTTTTTCGTTCTGATGCTTTTTGGAATTATGTTTTACATGCTCAGAGGTCCAGTCATTGCTGCATCTTCGACTGCGTTGATGAGATCCTGTCAACAATGCCAGAGATCACCCATATTGTCAAGTTGGTTTCATTTTTGGCTCAACTGTGGATGACTGAGTTTTCTGTTCATGTTCATTAGTCGTTCGATGGGACTCCTGACTCACTTGATTGTCGACTGTCGCATCAAATGAGTAGTTTAAAACATCTGCCAAGTTTTTACCAGTTGAAGAACCAAAAGTTTTGTAGACTTTGTATCTGGGCATTCCAACGCCATAAATATGAAGCAAAAAGATGAAAGCATTCGGGAGGTCTACAATGTCCGTGAACTTTCATCTACACGAGAACGCCATGTGGGAGATGCAAGATGCAATCTACAGCGCTCTGAGCGCTGCCTGGGTTGAATGGACTAGTTAACTGCGCTGCGCAGTTCTTGCTCTGCACGCGGTTTATTTTTTTTTAACTGCGCTGCGCAGTTCTTGCTCTGCACGTCCTTTTTTTTTTTTTTTTTTTTTTTCTCAGTGACCAGACTGATGCCCCCGCTCGGCCAGGCTGGGGCACGCAAGGTTTAAAAGCTAGAAAACAGTTACCAATGGGAAATTTTCAGATGCTTTGATCTTAATAAGCATGTTTAGCGTGAGATGTCCGATTTTGAAGCGTTTTATTCAAACAAAATTCTAAATTTTCATGCCTCGAAAGAAAAATATATTTCAGCGGGCCAGAATCTGTGAATAAATACCATTACGTTGGTGTAAAAGAATGTGCTGACATGACAAGTTTCACTTTCGATCGGCTAGAGCTCAAGTCACGTAATGTTTTAAAGCTATTATAAGCTACCTTTCAAATCTTTGCGAATCCTTTGGTCTTTACTAAACAAATTTATTGCAAAGTATTTCTCTTTTAAGGGTTATCTATTTTTTTGGGGCCTGTGTCATTGAAAGGATTTTAGAGATAAAAAGAAAAATTCCCTTCACAAACTTGCTCTGACTTGTACCGCTTACGTCATTCGGTATGCTAGGGGAATACCCTCTGTTCTAAAAACAGCTTCAGTGTCCGCGCGTGGGAATTCGGCCAGAATTTGCATATAAGAAAAATTATTAATCGCGGCTAGAACAAGTCAACCATGAAAATGTCACACAAAGTTTGTCAGACGCTGCATTTTTACAACCGCCTATTGTAATACGAAAACCGAAACAGGGTCAAATGAATGTTGAACTGTTGAAGAGGTTCAAAAATAGTACTAACTTTATAGAAACTGCGAAACATTGTCACTGGGCCAGTTTTCAGTTTTATGTAAATAAGGAATACTGTCGAAATTCTCGCGGAAACTTACGTTCCTGGCGTGAAGCCAGACGTTCTTATGAATTGATCTTGCAGACCCAGAGGCAGTAGTTGTAAACTTTCGCCCCAAAAATCCCGTCGTCCCGATAAGCGATTTTTTGGTTTCACGGATCAGGATCGTGGGAATTAAATTTGGCCAGCATATAGCATTAGCATATAAGAAAAATATTTAATTGCGGATGGAACTAGTCAACCATGAAATGTCACGCAAGGTGTTTTCTTACCATCTTGTTTGTCAGTCGCAACATTGTTCGACGCAGGTAAAGGGGATAAGGGGAGGGGGGTGCTTTTTGTGTTCCCCCCACATTGCTCCCCTAAAGTGCTCGCGAGACCAGCGCAGTTGTAAGCTCTAAGAGCTCTTGTTAACTGCGCTGCGCAGTTCTTGCTCTCACGGGGTTTATTATTATTTTTCGTTTTGTCGGTGACCTGCACCAAACCTCCACTCGGTCAGGCTCATGTCACGCGATGTTTAGAAGCTACAAATCAGTAACAAATGGAAACATTTTCTTATTTTTTGTCTTTACAAAGAATGTTTAGTGTAAAATATTCGATTTTGAAGCGTTTTGTTCAAAGGAAATTCTAAATTTTCATGCGTCGAAAGAAAAATATATTTCAGCGGGCCAGAATCTGTGAATAAATACCATTACGTTGGTGTAAAAGAATGTGCTGACATGACAAGTTTCACTTTCGATCGGCTAGACCTCGAGTCACGTAATTTTTCAAAGCTATTATCAGCTACCTTTCAAATCTTTGCGAATCCATTAATCTTTACTTACAAAATTCAGTGTGAAGTATTTTGAAGCGTTTGAATCGAAGAAAATACTAAAATTTCACGCTTTAAATAAATACGCTTTAGCGGGCAAGAATTTACATTTATTTACATTACGTTTGTGTCCTGGAATGTGCTGGCGTTAACAAATTTTTACTTTCACAAGGCACTGATCGGCAAGAATCACGCAATGCTCTGAAAGGTTTAAATCTGCTACAAACGGAAACTAAACAAATCCTTTGGTCTAAACTTAGCATGTTAAGTGTGAAATATTCGACTTTTTAGCGTTATTTATTTTTGGAGCTGTGTCGTCTAGAGGATTTTTGAAATCTGATGGAAAACCACTGAGACAAACATGCTCTGACTTGCAAGGGTTACGTCATTGGTAAATTAATTCCCCCGGGAATTCCCATTCAGCAAAACACAGGTCTAGTGTTCTTCTCAAATTTGATTTAATTATTTGCTCCAATATTCCATTTTCGGAGCTGGTTATTCAATCTTTAAACGGTAATTCAAGACAACACTGGATGCTGATTTAAAAGAGTCTTTTGTTTCACGGATCAGGATCGTGGGAATTAAATTTGGCCACCATTAGCATATAAGAAAAATGTTTAATTTCGGATGGAACTAGTCAACCATGAAATGTCACGCAAGGTGTTTTCTTACCATCTTGTTTGTCAGTCGCAACATTGTTCGACGCAGGTAAAGGGGATAAGGGGGGGTGCATTTTTTGTTCCCCCCACATGGCTCCCCTAAAGTGCTCACGAGACCAGCGCAGTTGTAAGCTCTAAGAGCTCTTGTTTTTTCTCAGTGACCAGAGTGATGCCCCCGCTCGGCCGGGCTCGGGTCACGCAAGGTTTAAAAGCTAGAAAACACTTACCAATGGGAAATTTTCAAATGCTTTGGTCTTAATAAGCATGTTTAGCGTGAAATGTCCGATTTTGAAGCGTTTTACTCAAAGAAAATTCTAAATTTTCATGCGTCAAAAGAAAAATATATTTCAGCGGGCCAGAATCTGTGAATAAATACCATTACGTTGGTGTAAAAGAATGTGCTGACATGACAAGTTTCACTTTCGATCGGCTAGACCTCGAGTCACGTAATTTTTCAAAGCTATTATCAGCTACCTTTCAAATCTTTGCGAATCCATTAATCTTTCCTTACAAAATTCAGTGTGAAGTATTTTGAAAAGTTTGAATCGAAGAAAATACTAAAATTTCACGCTTTAAACAAATACGCTTTAGCGGGCAAGAATTTACATTTATTTACATTACGTTTGTGTCCTGGAATGTGCTGGCGTTAGCAAATTTTTACTTTCACAAGGCACTGATCGGCAAGAATCACGCAATGCTCTGAAAGGTTTAAATCTGCCACAAACGGAAACTAAACAAATCCTCTGGTCTAAACTTAGCATGTTAAGGGTGAAATGTTTGACTTTTTAGCATTATTTTTTTTTGGAGCTGTATCATCTAGAGGATTTCTGAAATCTGATGGAAAACCACTGAGACAAACCCTGACTTGCAAGGGTTACGTCATTGCTAAATTAATTCCCCGCAGAATTCCCATTCAGCAAAACACAGGTCTAGTGTTTTTCTCAAATTTGATTTAATTATTTGCTCCAATATTCCATTTTCGGAGCTGGTTATTCAATCTTTAAACGGTAATTCAAGACAACACTGGATGCTGATTTAAAAGATTTTTTTGTTTCACGGATCAGGATCGTGGGAATTAAATTTGGCCAGCATTAGCATATAAGAAAAATATTTAATTTCGGATGGAACTAGTCAACCATGAAATGTCACGCAAGGTGTTTTCCTACCATCTTGTTTGTCAGTCGCAACATTGTTCAACGCAGGTAAAGGGGATAAGGGGGGGCGGCGCATTTTTTGTTCCCCCCACATGGCTCCCCTAAAGTGCTCACGAGACCAGCGCAGTTGTAAGCTCTAAGAGCTCTTGTTTTTCCCGTTTAGTTTTGTCGGTGACCAGACGCAGACCTCCACTCGGTCGAGGTTATGTCACGCGATGTTTAGAAGCTACAAATCAGTAACAAATGGAAACAAATTCTTGTTTTTTGTCTTTACAAAGAATGTTAAGTGTGAAATATACAATTTTGAAGCGTTTGACTCGTGGAAAATACTAAATTTCCACGCTTTCAAAGAGAAATATAATTCAGTGGGCCAGAATCTGTAAATAAATGCCATTACGTTGGTGTCAAAGAATGTGCTGACATGACAAGTTTCACTTTCTATTGGCTAGACCTCGAGTCACTTAATTTTTCAAAGCTATTAATCAGCTACCTTTCAAATCTTTGCGAATCCTTTGGTCTTTACTAAACAAATTTATTGCAAAGTATTTCTCTTTTAAGCGTAATCTATTTTTAGGCTGTGTTAAAGATATGAAGAAAAATTCCCTTCACAAACATGCCCTGACTTGTACCGCTTACGTCATTTGGTAGGCTAGGGGAATACCCGCTGTGCTAAAAACGGCTTCAGCGTCCACGCGTGGGAATTCGGCCAGAATTTGCATAAAAGAAAAATAATTAATCGCGGCTGGAACTAGTCAACCATGAAATGTCACACAAGGTGTCTTTTTTTATCATCATGTTTGTCACTCGCTACATTTTAACAACCGCCTATTGTAATACAGAAAGAGGGGAAAAATTTTGAATTTTTAAAGAGATTCAAAAATAATACTAACAGTCTAGAAACTAGATTGGGAAACATTGTCATTGGGCAAAATTTAAGTTCTGTGCATAATCTCGTTCCCACATTTGCAGGTAGACAAGCCGGAAGGCGAGATCTGGCCAAGTAAGAAAATTCAATATTTTTGATTGGCTGCAAATCGGATTTGACCAGATCTCGCCTTCGGCTTCGCCCACGAGATCTGGGAACGAGATTATTCTGTGCAAAGAGAGAATACTATCGAAATTCTCACGGATACTTACGTTCCTGGCGTGAAGCCAGACGCCAGACATAATGAAATCAATATTCGGGGTTTGTTTCGAAAGCGGGTGTTTTTTTTTAGGGCGACCATAATTTGTTTGAGGCGGGTTAGGGTAAGGGGGGGGGGGGGGGGTCAACTTTTATGACAAAGGCTTTTTTTTCCACTGTCAGGATGTGGAATTTTTTATTTATTTATTTATTTATTTTATTTTTTCCCAATTTCACTTCAAGTTGTTCAGTATTTTTTAGTTATCTTTTTTTCATTCCCCCGCCATGGCTCCCTTAGGATGGTCACGTGACCAGCGCAGTTTTAAGCTCTAAGAGCTTCTTGTTAGTTTTAAAACCCAAAACTAAGAGGATCTTGATGAACATTATGCCTGGACTCAGGCTGGACTTTGGCAGGACTAGCTAGTACTGATGCTGAAATAATAAAATGTTTTACCATTTGAACACCGGTCTTGTATTGTTTTACTAAATAGGAACGCCATCAAATATAATAATACCGTAAAGTTCCGTGTATAAGCCGCACCTTTTTCCTCTAAATTCAAGTCAAAAACCGGGGGTGCGGCTTATCTACGGAAACATCTCTGGTTGGAGTTCTCAAAGGCCTAATTAATATTCATAAAAAAA
This sequence comes from Oculina patagonica, assembly GCF_052425735.1. NCBI lineage: Eukaryota > Metazoa > Cnidaria > Anthozoa > Scleractinia > Oculinidae > Oculina > Oculina patagonica. The sequence goes on along the minus strand of NC_135763.1, from coordinate 21,039,565 downwards.
CTTCTCAAGACGTCATTGAATGAACATATAACAACCTGAAAACTTTGTTGTTGTTCACTACCTTTTAGTTCCTCTGCAAAGCTGTTTGCAGTGAAGTCTGCCAGTCATTCGAATCGTGTCTTTCCGCCGCGTGCGAGAAGGCACCAAGATAAACGCAAATACTCACAAGGCAAATGGCCGACCGCTTCGGTTTTTTATTGACCTTCACAGCAAATACATCTGCTGGATTAACAAACTCTTATTCTGCATGAAGTTTTTATCCTGTTGCGGGTAGCAGTTTCCAAGAATCTTGAAATAAAAACGTGGTTTCTTCACAGGTAACCAAAGCGTACTATGAGAGTTTTGTATGGATGTACTAAGAAGGCTTGTATGGATTTGAAATAAAGTTGAGAAAAATATCCCTTTTTACCGGCGAAAAGTTATAATGAAACTTTAAACCTTACCTGGTGTCACGTTTTTGTATTTCTAGTGCTTTAGAAAGTCATACGCGCGATTTTCGTCTTAACCGTCTTTTAGTACGCAACAGACGGTTAAGACGAAAATCGCGCGTATGACTTTCTAAAGCACTAGAAATACAAAAACGTGACACCAGGTAAGGTTTAAAGTTTCATTATAACTTTTCGCCGGTAAAAAGGGATATTTTTCTCAACTTTATTTCAAATCCATACAAGCCTTCTTAGTACATCCATACAAAACTCTCATAGTACGCTTTGGTTACCTGTGAAATGCCCAGACTCCTACATTTCAGAGCTTGGCTACAAAGCATTCGTCATTCGCGAACGATTCGAACGAATTACAAGTGTTTCAGGAGTGCTTAGAAGTGATAATCTCGAAAAAATGATATCAAGAGAGCATCCAAATTTAAGATATTGTGAACTCAAACTAAAAAGAAGGTATGACAAGTGAAATTTAGCTTTCTTAAAACTTAATTTATATTAAACATTGCAACAACCACCGTGTCAGTGTTTCGAAACCGTGCTTGTTTGCCCTTGATTGTTTACCAATAGAACTTCACTTGAACTTCAAAATTTATGGTCTGTATATTTTTTTTTCCAAAATTTGAGCTTCCAAATCGGGGGTGCGGCTTATCTACGGGTGCGGCTTATACACGGAACTTTACGGTAATAATAATAATAATAATAATAATAATAATAATAATAATAAATAATTAACTTATATTGCGCAATTATCAATTTAAAAATTTTCAATTGCGCATTACAATATAATTAAAAAATAAAAAACGCTAAAAAAATTTAAAATTTAAATTCACAAGCTAAAAAAGTTTAAAATGTATATAACTAGAACAAGATTAAATGTACAATTAAAAAGCTTTTGAAAATAAAAAGGTCTTGATGGCTTTCTTGAAACTTTGAACTGATGACATGGTTCTTATTTCACTTGGAAGCTTGTTCCATAATTTAGGGGCGGCCACATGATTTATATTGGCTATAATTAAGGGCGTAAACCATTATTGGAACGCAGGTAATGTCTTCCAGCAGTTTCTCTAACGGAAATAAGTTCGCCTATGTAGGCTGGAGCAAGACCATGTACGGCTTTAAAAGTAATCAACAAAATTTTAAAAACTATACGATATCTTACAGGCAGCCTGCAGTGCAATGACTTGAGCAGAGGTGTGATGTGGCAATATCTGCCCTCCTGGAAAATCAATCGCGCGGCTGCATTCTGAACCCTTTGTAATTTTTGAAGATGGCGTTCAGGCACTTCAAAAAGGAGACTGTTACAATAGTCAAGCCGACTTGATATAAAAGCATGAATCAGGGTTTCTGTGCATTCTTTGGTTAAGAACCTTCTTATTCTTCTAATGTTGTAGAGATGATAGAACGCTGAGGAACTGGTCTTAGTGATATGATCCACCATAGATAAGTTTGAGTCAAGCCAGACTCCAAGATTCTTAACAGGAGATCGCGGAGCTATATTTGCATTACCGACTGTAATGTGCGAGATGTTTACTTTGGCAAGCTGCTGTTTTGTGCCAATCAGAAGAAACTCAGTCTTATCCTCATTCAGTAGTAGTTTATTACCATGCATCCAATTCCTGATGACCTGAATACAAAGCTTGATATAATATGTTTGAAACTGAACACACCTCCAGGGGCTCCTTGGGATAAGTGATTGTTATCGATTATTATCGATTTTCTCAATCAATAATAATTTTTTTCTGTGAGTTTGATTGTTATTGATTACTGATTGATTATATCGATTGTATTGATTGTATCGATTGATTTCCAATATCGATTTCTATCGATTGACTACGCCTGGTGCAAAATAGTTGGTATCTCAAAGAGATCTTTGATTTTGCTACGCTCGAAGAGGTTAGTTATTTGTCCTTTTGTATGTCTACTCCACAAAACTGTTCTTTAATACTATATTGTATTAGGATCAACCTTATTAATTTTACCACTATATATAAATTTTTGTAATATTTTAAAGCTGAATTTAACCCTAACCCTAGGGTTATGATGACTCCACTTATAAACGTTTTCTTTTGTGCTTCCTTGTATGATTTCTTTCAATTTGTTTTTATCAATCGAATAAAGTTTTCGTCTGTTAACAGCGATGTATTGACATTTTCCAATAGCCCGGGCCTCAACATAATTATAAATGAAGTACTATTGCCGAATGATCTGTTTAAATTATAGCTGAATTATAACTACTTTTTAAATCAGGTCCTGAAGTGTAATGAGCCAATAATTCGATCTCAATCTGATTTTGGGACCATGTAGAACTTTTTCTTTTTGGACTTTTAACCCTCCATGCAATTACTGTACTGAAATTCGCAGGTAGCCAATCAGAAGCGCGATCTGCTGTCCTGATATCCTACGATATGACAGTGACTTGATATCATATCAAGTCACTGTCCTGATGTGCCACCATATCACGGTCACTTTGAAGTAAAGTAGTGTTACTGTACAATGGATTGAAAAGAGGTTTTACCAATAAAACAGAACTTCGTAATTAATAATATTAATAAAAATAATAAATAATATTAAGAGGGAGGCCTCCAATCACCTAGGGGGTGGTTTTCAGGAGGTTCCTCTGAGAAAATAAATGTTAAACCTTAAAATACATTAAAATCTAAAATACAATAAAAAAGACAAACCTATGTGGTATGCTAACTAAGATTAAAAACTAGGACATTAGGATTAAAATACTACTAACTAAGGTTAAAAATGGGAAATAAAAAAGTATTAAAATCTAAAAGGAAGTACAAAATTATGTCACAGAGGCCATCCCAATGAAATGTTTCGTTTCCCATCGCCCCGTCTCTTGTGATGGTGGGTCGGTCGGTCGGGCAAAAAAAAAAAGAAAAAAAAAGAATGAACACTTCAAGGGTTCTTGGTTCCAGAAAAGGCCGGGCTGCTAAGTAAGAAAGCCTGATTACAAAGTCAACTCGAAAACGTGGTCTTTTCGTTCGTTATTCCTTAACAGTCTTGAAATAACGTAGTATCGATGTTTATTAAAGACAAAGACGTCACATCATACCAATTGTTGTAAATAAAACAAGATCGTGTGCTTGTGAAATTAAGTACTTGCTTCTTTGACTAGTGAATCAGAGTTTTTTTTTTTTACTTTTCGAAAAAAATGGGTCGGCGATGGGAAACGAAACATTTTATTGGGATGGCCAGATCTAAAATAAAAAATATACAATAATTGAAACTACTGAAACTACCTAGTGTCCTAAAACAAACTAATTACAAATAACTGCGCTGCGCAGTTCTTGCTCTGCGCGTTGTTGTTTTTTTTTTTGTTGGTGACCTGCCCCAAACCTCCACTCGGTCTGGCTGTCATGCATTGTTTAGAAGCAACAAATCAGGTACAATGGGAAAATGTTCTTATTTTTTGTATTTACAAAGAATGTTTAGTGTTAAATATTCGATTTTGAAGTGTTTGACTCATGGAAAATACTAAATTTCCATGCTATGAAAGAGAAATGCAATTCAGCGGGCCAGAATCTGTAATTAAATACCATTACGTTAATTGGTGTCAAAGAATGTGCTGACATGACAAGTTTCACTTTCGATCGGCTTGACCTCGAGTCACGTAATGTTTTAAAGCTATTTTCAGTTACCTTTCAAATCTTTGCGAATCCTTTGGTCTTTACTAAATAAATTTATTGCGAAGTTTTTTTTTCTTAAGGGTAATCTTTTTTTTGCCTGTGTCGTTGAAAGGATTTTAGAGATATGAAGAAAAATTCCCTTCACAAACATGCCCTGACTTGTACCGCTTACATAATTCGGTATGCTAGGGAAATACCCTGTGTGCTAAAAACAGCTTCGGCGTCCTCACATGGAATTCGGCCAGAATTTGCATATAAGAATAATTCTTAATCGCGGCTGGAACAAGTCAACCATGAAATGTCACACAAAGTTTGTCAGTCCCTGCATTTTTACAACTGCCTATTGTAATACGAAAACCGAAAGAGGGGCATAAAGAGATTCAAAAATAATACTAACAGTATAGAAACTGCGAAACATTGTGTTTGGGCCAGTTTTCAGTTTTCTGCAAATGGGAAATACTGTCGAAATTCTCACGGATACTTACGTTCCCGACGTGAAGCCAGACGTTCTTATGAATTGATCTTGCAGACAGAGAGGCGGTTGTTGTAACTTTCGCCCGAAAAATCCCGTCGTCCCGATAAGGGATTTTTTGGTTTTACGGATCAGTATCGTGCAAATTAAAATTGGCCAGCATTAGCATAAAATGTCACACAAGGTGTTTTCTAACATTTTGTTTGTCAGTCGCAGCAGCATAGGGGGGTGCATTTTGTGTCCCCCACATGGCTCTCCTAGAGTGGTCACGTGACCAGCGCAGTTTTAAGCTCTAAGAGCTTCTTGTTTAAATTAAGCGGTGTTTAGCGGTCGTAAAACGAGAAAACTGAAAAAAAAATAGAGTCGAAATTTCCAAATTTTTCGTCGCTTAATTTTGATTTAGAAAATGAAACTCTAAACAAACGAGTGGAAAAAAGGCAGAAGAGGAACTTGGTAAAAGTGTTGAAGACCAAGTAAACACAATTTGCAGTACGCACCTTGCAAGCACTGATGGCTTCAACAGATCGATAAATATTACTGGGTTTTTGGCTGAATTTGGGTACGGTAAAATTAATACCTAATCGTGGAATCAGCTGCATATCAGGCTCATTTGGTCTCGCCATGGGTATTTTGGCTCAACCAAAAAACCAAACTCCTCTTTTGCGCTATATATGCATTAGTATGCATATTTATACCATGCCATAAAAAATACAGCCAATCAGAATACAGAAAAGCCGTTGTATATTCGACGGTATTCAACCCAACCTTCCCATCGTGCGCTGCGATTGTATTCTCGACGAAATTTAGTAAGCGTACTATTTTCAATGGCATGGTATAAAATAGTTACACAACACTTTCTCGTGGTATACTATGGAATATCCCACTTTTCTTTGTATACACACTCGCCTAAAGGCTCGTGTGTATACTGAGAAAATACAAGTGACTCGTGGGATATTCCATATTATTAAATTCTCAACCTCGGATATTGCATTTCTAGCTTTCTGATTGGTTCATTGAATCCTGGTTATCAGCTCGTATACCTATGTTTGACCTTAGGCCATCCCCTTTTTTTTTTTCGTTTATCGTCGTATGTGTTTTCTGATTTTGGGTCGGTCGGTCGGAGTTAAAAAAAAAAAATCAAAAAAAAAAGTGGATAAGGAGTCTGGAACTAGGAGGCCCGGTACCTCAGCATAATGTCCGTGGAGCCTGGAAACAAGAAGACATGGTTACAAAGTCAACATGGCGGCAATGGAGGAAGGAAAAATCGACGTCGTGGTTAAACTCAAACAAGAACAGCGTAAAAAGGATGAAACATTATTTAAAATAATGTGTCATTGCCTTCTATACCTTCTGTATAAATTTTTTTTTTTTTTTTTGAAAACGCGAAAATCTGGGTCGGTCGGACGACGCTAAACAGAGAAAAAAAAAGGGGATGGCCTTATATGGGAAATGAGTGCGGCAAGTGTCGCTCAGCGTAAAATTTTTCTATGGGAAGCGACAGTTCCATCAGAAAAAATGGTTGAAAACAGCAAATTTGGCGAGCTTTATGAACAAGAAATAATCAGCGGTGCCTACAAAAACCACAGAAATGCCATAGTAAAATTAACTACCCAAAACAAAAGGATTGATGCGAAAAGTTTAATTAATAATACTTCTAAATGCACAACAAGAGCGAGTGAATAAAGTAGAATCTTTACAGAAGTGCTGAGCCTAATTTTATGACGTACAATGAATGAAACTGTGTCAGTTTGCCGTTCTTTCGTAAATTGTTTGCTGCTTTTCGAAAAGCAGCAAATAATTTACGAAAGAACGGCAAACTGACACAGTTTCATTCATTGTACGTCATAAAATTAGGCTCAGCACTTCTGTAAAGATTTTTTGAGCTCAATTTCGCTTCAAATAATATAGCAGTCTTGATGACAGCCGTGGAGCCGTAAATTACAAGTACAATGTAAACACTTGCTTCGTTCTACTTGCAGAAGACGTGTAGTTTCCAGAAAAGCTTTTGCTTCGGATCATCCCGTAAATCTTAACTGTTGTCACAATTTTCAGGAAACATAGACGATTTTAAAGGAGATTTTTCGATGAAAATCTTGGGAAGAAAACTCTCTCGCTCGCTTTCCTTGCGTGTTTCATTCAACTCAAGAAGTGAACGCCGCGCCACAAATTTTCCCGCCTCCACATGCTATCACTTCGTTTACATCAAACTGAAATGTCCAGTCGATTTAAACTTAAAGAAGAATTTAATAAAACAATTACTCTATTCGCCCTTGTTGGATACGAGTCGTTATAGCCAACTCGGCGCTTCGCGCCTCGTTGGCTATTTACCACCTCGTATCCAACGCGGGCTCATAGAATAATTGTTAAGTATACCACTCGAAAGCGTTGCATAACTAGTATATATTAAATAGATTTAGCCAAGCCTAAAAGCGGAGCTCCCCGGTAATTTACTTTGCCCTTTATTAAAATATCTGAATTCACTGACCGTAGGCATAAAAAATTGTTAATGAGCCCGCAATCCAATAGAAAAACCATCTTTCGGTCAGCGCGTTACGCGTTACCTCGATGAGTTATACACCTGAGCCCGCGATATGATCACGTGATACTGGTCAGCGGATACCTTGTATTGACAGCTGTCAATTGACCATAACTTGGATGCCCAGTAACAAATAGATGAGGGTTTATCTCTTTCTGAAGTGCGCAACACCGTACGACGTACGCGCCCGCGAGCCATGCCGCTAGCCATGATGACCATGAAAACTCAAGTTCATGGTTTTCCTATTTCTGTGAATTTTCTATGGGTATGGGGCTCCGCGCTGCGGCCCTTCGGGCCGCTGTGGAGCTCCGCTATAAAAGTACTTTATCTGAGAACGTACTGAGTACGTCCTCCTAGCATATGAGAAAATCGATACAGCGAAGGGGTTAATAGGTTTTCTACTGTGTAAATATAAATTTTAAATAAAGAATCGGATCAGAGTGTGAGGTGCGGCTGTATTCGCAGGCTAGGCTGGCAAAAAATTCAATTTTTATGGAGAGACAACTGCAACAGTTTTTACCAAGGTTCTTAGCAGAAACTTGTAGTTGATACAATATGTTAAAAAATCAAGTTGTTCATAAGCAACAGATGTGAAACAGACCATAGCAATAACAAAAAGTGTTTATTCTCAAATAACCACATGACTACATATGAAGCATAACTGAAGCACAACATAATATGTTACTTTACACATGACAATGCCAACTAACTCACTGAAAGTGGCAAATATCTTCAATGTATAAAATATAAACAAGTCTCGTACGTGTCACAAATTTCTCTTACCATCTGGATTTTAATCACAATAGCTGACAATTTTAGTTTCTGTTGTTTTTTTTTGTTATAGAACCTGCCTAAAAATCACCCACTGGTTAGCAAAGCCTCCTACGTAAAAAGAATTGTTATTTTTAAATAAGTTCACATTGTCCGGGAAAACAGCTAAAAACAATTATTAAGAATATTTGTAGAATTACAGTACAAATAAATAACCGGGAAAAGTGGTTTATTCCAGCAATCTTTGGAATCTTAACCTCAGTCTCTGTTGTACCTACCTAGCTGTAACTGTAACCTTTTAATATCAAGTTTAATTTTTGTCACCATATATAGGTACTAGTCCTGAGTATATTCAAATATTTCAACTCGATAGTCTGTAGTAACTGAACAGTTAGACACTAATTCCATTGTTTTCTTTTGTTTAGTTTTGACCATTTAGCAATATTATTAATGGCATTTGTTTCATGGCATAAATAAAATCACTCTAACCCGCTAAGGAGACTACTACTACCACAACTACAATTTTTTTTGCACCACTAACAAGTGGCATAAAATGTTCAAGACTGAAGCCAACCTATACGGGCTAAGGACTTTCAACTATATACAAACTGAAGTTAACTCTTTAAGATGACGATCTGAGAACTTTATTTGTACATTAATATACGAATTAAATGAAACTAAATTTGATTTAATCAGACTAGGAATTTTCTAGTCATCAAATGAAATTTTTGTTCCCTTGTACTCTTGAATATTTCCTTTTCGTGCCGCACTTGCAGGAGTTCCTCCTCTGCCACCACCACGCCCTGCATGGAACATAACAAACAGATACCATTAGAATAGAGAGGGTGCATGTTGATGGAAATTAGAACAAAGCACACAGACAGTTTGTCCTCATGAGTGAAAAGTTTTAAGCCACAACTGTTATCACCTTAAACTGACTGGACATACAAAATAGTGAGAACATTATGCAGTTAATTTTCTTCTGTCTACTTAACGATCGGTTTATGCTTTAGCGTGTACTTCATCAATCCTGTCCATTTTCTGCCTCCCTTTGAGTAATGGTGCACACAGGAAGTTTGGAGAGCATGAAAGAAGAGTAAGAGTTGCTCGAGGTGAGAGCTGAGAGCAACTCTACAGTACAGTAGCTTCTTGAATGCCCTCCAAACTTCCCAAGCCCACTATAACTTGATAGTGCACAGCTAAAAGCATGAACCAATTGTTTTAAAACATTGCCAGTGAAAAACGATTTTTCTGGCGAATGGATTTGCCCAGGCTACGAGCGTGCACTATTGGATTTTAGAATATAGCCGCCGTATATGCACGATGGAATTCTAGCGGGTATTATTTTTTTAAAGAACATACCTGAAAACTATAGAGGCCCATGCAGTACCCAGATGTGCGAAATGTTTTTTCACATTTCGCTGAACGACTTTGCCTTAATGCTCGTTTTGTTGTTTAAATGATGCTTTTCATCAGAAACTTTTCACTTGCTTAAATGGAAGTCAGACAGTCCCAATGGAAACAACAGATGAAGAAAGAATTGTTGAAATTTTTTTGTTCTTCTTTGGAGTTTTGTATGTCACTATTTTGCACTGACTTTGCCACGAACTGCCCAAAATTGATTGGATATTATTTAGCAAAACAAGCCGGGCTCTAGAAACGCTTTGAGGTAAGAAATCTTTTGTAAGCCACAATCTGAAGACAGAACATTCCACTTGTGTTCCTTTCAAATTGAAATTAGAGGAGAATTTGAAAAACTTGCTGCGGAACGAATGCATTAGCCTGCGAATACAGCCGCCTCTCATTCGCGTCCCGCAACGAAGAGCGAAACACGAAGAAAGACGTCTGCGATTCACGGCCAGAAATTCCATACTGATGACGTTAACCACTAATTAGATTTCCCACACCACACGCAGTTGGTCTTGCATAATTATATTTTTTGTTTTCAGCCGCACATTACTTGCTTGATCACAAACACTTTCAAGGCAGTCAAGGACACATTTAGGGGTCATTTACACCGGACAACTTCATCGCGAAAATTAGAAATCCCTATACGAGTTGCACATTAGTAAAATTTGGAAAGCTGCGAAATCACTAGATGACATTGTTTTGGAACTTGAGCGCAACTCTTGGAGGTGTTGGGCCGTAAATACCGATACCGCAACGATCATAACAATTCTTCTGAATTAGTTTCTTCTTTTCCCGCTGTTTGCCAAATTAAAATTCTGTTTTTCTGTAGCATTTATTCTTTGGTTGTGGATGGTTCAGGTCGTTCAGGTTATCTGTATTTCACATTTTTGTTGCTTGTTTGTTTTGCCGGCTGCCTTTATGTCAACAATAAAAAATAGGTGACAAAATTGATCTATTTTTAACGGCCGCTGTGGCGCGTCCTTTCTGTACATCTTTGAGGTCGTTCATCTTGTTATAAAGCAGTTTCTTTTTTGTTTCCCAATTACATATGAATTATAGATATTATAGAAATTCTAAGGTATAGCTTCGGTGTAGTTTCACGATCCTTCCCCCGGTCAACTTTTAGTCCGCAATAACATCCGGTTTTTTACCGTTCGTGTAATGAAGTGTTATATTTCGCATACATTATGTAAATTAACTAGCTGACCAATCAACGTTTCTGTCCGGATTCTGGACAGATTTACGTCATCAGTATGGAATTTCTGGCCGTGAATCGCAGACGTCTTTCTTCGTGTTTCGCTCTTCGTTGCGGGACGCGAATGAGAGGCGGCTGTATCGCTCTCCTCTCTCCCTCTCCCCAACCCTCTTCTTTTGATGTTCATTTTCTCCATAGCACAATCAGATACAAGCGTTTTTTCGACTCACCCCATCGTGCGCTCGATTCGAATGGCGTCTGCATGTAGTTCCAACCTATTGTCCACTTCACTTCTTCACACTCGCCTAAGCTTTTCTACATTCTTCCCCGCTTTCAGCATAGTGCGTTGTCACTCTCACCAATACCTTTTCACTTCATCACGACATCATAGACAGTCTCTCTGTCCGTCCACACCTCCCCCCCCACCCACTCTCAGTCATGTCCTCTTTTTCTTGGTTGGCTCCGCTCTCCCCCCGCTTGCCCCTACTCGACTCTCCTCCATTAAATCGTCAGCGAAGGGATAGTTTCTCTTGTATAAATTTAAGATCGATCAGATGTGAGGGCGGCTGTATCGCAGGCTAGGCTGGCAAAAATTCTTTTTATGAGAGACAACTGAACATTTTTACCAAGTCTTACAGAAACTGTAGTTGACAATATGTATCAAGTTGTTCTAGCAACAGATGTGAAACAGACCATAGCAATAAAAAAAGTTTTATTCTCAATAACCACATGACTACATATAAGCATAACTGAAGCACAAATAATTTTACTACACATACATCCAACTAACTCACTGAAAGTGCAAATATCTTCAATTATAATAAAACAGTCTCGACTGTCACAAATTCTCTACCTGGATTTTATCACAATAGCTGACAATTTTTTTCTGTTGTTTTTTTTAAACCTGCCTAAAAATCACCCACTGGTTAGCAAAGCCTCCTACGAAAAAGAATTGTTATTTTTAAATAGTTCACATTGTCCGCCGGGCCCGCGGGGCTCGGGGGCGGCCCTGCCCCGGGGGGGCGGCGCCGCGCCGGTCGGGCCCGGCGGCGGCCCCTCGGCCCGGTCGCGTCCCTACGGGGGCTTGGGGTGTCACTCACGACCCTCTGACCAGCCGGGCTCTAGACGCTGGGTAGTCTGCCTCTGAGACAGCATTCCACTTGTGTTCCTCTGATAGAGGAGAATTGAAACTTGCTGCGGAACGAATGCATGAAAATTTTTCATTTGAATGAAATTGAAGTAGGCTTAACCAAACTTGAATGTGTAAATATATTTCAACTAAAATTTGTCGGCTTTAAATTGTGAGAATCTTTAGGTAGTTAAAGAAATTACTATAAATAGGAAATATGAATGAAATGGTATCTTTATTTATGAAGAAGCTGCCAAAGAAAAGAAATAAACTAAACTTTCACTTTACCGATGTTCCGTGCATTTGTAACTGCCGTAAGCGGCAGCGAGTCTTGTAAGTTCTGTGCTTGTTTTTAATGCTATATTCTAAACCCACTAATATGGTTTTCCTATGCCCTATAATAAAATAATGCACTTTTGAGGTCTAGAAAAGTGGCGTCCACTAGCAGCTTTTCTAGACCTCAAGCATGCATTGTTTTCTTAAAGAACATGGAAAACCATCTTCTAGTAGCTGCATGCTTATGCATACTGAATTTTATTGTGCAGCTGTTACATGTGCTGTAGCTATGTTATAAACATAATTGTTATCATTCAACTTGTTTAAACTGTTCTTAATAATACAAATGTACATGTATATTGCAAATTTTTATTATTTTGTCTTTGAAAATGCATTACATAATTCAGGTCAAAGGATGGCTCAGTTATTGACTGAACTGTGAAAAGACCATGCCAAACTCACACTTTTCAAATCTGCAGTAACAGTGTTCTTTTGTGGTTGACACCTAAGTGCCTCCACTGTTGAATCATAAAGTTCCTTTAATTCTAAAGAAAACAGTTTCTTTAACCATCAACAGGAATACAGGTGTAGTTGTAAGACATGGTAAGTCGCTTACTGTTATGCAGATGTCACAGGTTACGTACCTCTTCCTCCTCCTCTGCCACCAAAGCCACCTCTGCCACCATAGCCGCCTCTGCCACCAAAGCCGCCTCTGCCACCAAAGCCACCTCTCCCACCTCCTCTCCCACCCCTACCACCTCCACTTCCAGGTGTGGATCCCCGTGGCTCAGCAAAGTCAAGTCGCAGAAAGCGGCCATCAAGTTCCTGTCCATCCATTGAAGCCATTGCAGACTGTGCATCGTCCACACTATTAAACTCAACATATCCAAAACTGAAAATAGAATGACAAAAGAGATAAGAACAAATATCAATTGACTATCAGCAATTTCAACAACAGAATGCTACAAAATAATAATAATAATAATAATAATAATAATAATAAAAAAAAATAAAAACACTTAAACCAATTCTAAAAACAATGATGACTATTATAATAATAATAATAATAATAATAATAATAATAATAATAATAATAATAATAATAAACCATTAGCCATGCACTGTTAAGCACAAGCAGCATTGTACAACCCATATAGTTGGGATAGATGTATGGGACAATTATTTGTTAACCTTGAATCATTTTTATTGGCTTAGATTTCTTGTTATGAAACGTTTTGATCATTCAGTGACATTCTACCTAATAAAAGAAAATGGAAGTATATTTTACATATCGTGTACGTGGTTATATCATATTTCTATTTCAGGTTTACGTGTTGGACCATTTAAGATTTACTCATCATAGTGTTACATGTATGACTCCAATCTATTTCTGTCATGCTCTAGGTTGACATGGAATATTTGTACTCATTGGGAATCAAGTGAGTCAGGCAAACCAACCTGTGTGTGGTCACAGGTAACCAAGGCATTGAAATTTCTAATTTATTGCTATTGTAGATATTTAAGCTTCCATAAATTGTATTTATGGCTCTGTATTACAGCAAGGCGCCCAAAAGTGTGACCACCTTTAATTAATTCACATTCTTTCGTGCAACCACCATCTAATTAGAAGCCAAGGATTGGATTAAATCTGCACGGAAGAATGTGAATAAAAAGTGGTCACACTTTTGGGCACCTTGCTGTAATCAATTTAAAATGATACAAATTTTGCACATTGCTTAATGTAAGCTATTCTGCCTTTTCTTATTTTGGATGGAAATTTATGTTTCAAGAATGGTTGGGTTTCTATTTGGAAGGGATACTGTGTCCAAAAATTTTAAGGTGCATACAAGAATACTCTCTTAACACAACAATACCTACCCCCTAGGATTGCCAGTTTCCCTGTCTGTTATAATTCGTGCACCAGCACAGTTTGGAAAAGCTCCACTCAGGGAATCATTGTCTGTATTGTATGATAAGCCAATGCAGATCAAGGTGCTTGATGGAGTACTTTTACCACGACCCCTGTTAGAACCACCTCCACGTGGTGATTTTCCATGTCCTCTATTACTTGGGCTAGGTTTTGACTCTGCCATGTTTATTCTCAATGTCCTGCCATCGAGTTCCGAGCCGTCAAGTTCTATTCCCTGCTGTCCTTCCACTGGGCTCCCAAAATCTACGTAACCAAACCTTTAATTTAAAGTATAGCTAATTAATCACTAAATAAACAGGATATATTTTAGGAGACAAATGATTATTCTATTACATTTATTTTTTTAAGGGATTTTTACTGGATGGCCACTGAAAACTTGCAGAGATGCTGACATGGATTTCGATAAAATTTGTTGTAGGTGGCTGGTTTGAGTAGAGTAATCAGACAAATGTTTGAAAGAATCTTTCTTTAAGTACTTTAATTTAGGCCACCTTCACTGAGCAAAGTACAACGCTTTTTGTTGGTCATTGGTTCTAATGGAAAGCACTGTGACCACATACTGTACTGGCCTTTACCCAGCTGTAGGGGGAAGTGGGCCAGCCCATATTTATGAGAATCTAACGTAGCTAAATAAAGAGAACCATTAACTATAGTTTGGAGTTTACATTTTTCCAGCTAAGATTATTATTATGGAAGCTTGGACCTCCTAAACACACTCGTCAGGCTTCCTGTGTCTTGTTATACATGTTACACTGCCAGCTTGGGATACTTAATGGCTACCAATATTATGAAAATTACTGGTCAGAATTAAACACTGGTACAAGAAAAGTAAAAAAAAAAACAGTACCCTCTTGGTTCTCCATTTCTTGTTATAAGTCTAACACTTGTCGGAGTCAGACCGTTCTCCTCAAACAAGCCCTGAAGACTTTCTTCAGTAGTACTGAATGACAGATTTCCAACATAAAGTGAAACTGAAACAGACAAATACATCTTTTACTATTTGATAGATTTAATTGTTTAAGATGTCAAAACTGTTAATTCTGACCCACCTCTGTGGCAAAAAGGGATATCATTACAGTCAAAGCACCATCATACAAAGAGCTCTTGAAATTGCTTAGCAAACTGGTTATGAAATCAAAATGTAATTTAACATGTAGTACAATATGTTCATCTGTGTGTCCCACAGGTGACTACAGTACATGTAAAAGCAATAACAAAAGCAACCTTAAAAAATTCTCTTATCAAAAGAGCTAAAAACAATGTTAATTGATTCATTAGCATTCATTGAAGCTGTAATGGAATAAAAAGTAATCAATCAGCTCTGAATATTACCAGAACATACCATTTTCCTTGGAATCATCATCTTGCTTTGATTTCTTTCCTCCATAATCTTCACTGTTTGTGTTTGCTTTTCTCTTCACTGCCTGTTGAACGGTTCCTTCACCATTTTCATCTTCTTCTGCATTTTGTTTTGAAGAGTCCTTAAAAATAATTTATAAAGAATGACAATTCAAACTATGGAGGTGTGAAATTGTTTTCCTTAGGAAAACAAAAGGTAGGTAGCTGGAAGAAGAGTAAGGATTTTTACCAATTTTCTGTGTAAGAACACAGAAATGCGACTCTAAGTTACTGTTTGCCAATTGGGTATAGGACATTATTATCCGGTTGAGATCACTTGCGTAACTTAGGGTATCATGTTCGCGTCCTCATGTTGTAGCTTTCGCTCTGTTTGCTCGTTGTAAGACTCTTTCTGGAGCCAGCATTTGCAGAGCCATTTGGAAATGGTCTGGAAGCCCTTCTTGAAAACTTTCACCGCTCTGATTTTTGCTGGGTTTACTTTTTTTTCGCCCTGACTACATGTATCTGCTTCTGCATCTATGAGGATGACTTTGAGATATGTTTATTTAATTAATTCAACAACAAGGGCTGCCATGAACTAATTTAAATTCGAAATTATTCAAAAGCTAATCAGAACTAACTATAGTTAACTGCATTGGTGTGACCGCAAAGGCGACCGAACGCACTAACTATAGTTAGGTATGACGTCACGTAACTTGAGACTAACTATAGTTAAACTTTAGTTACGTCATAGATGTGACCGCAGCCATTGTTTTCCACCACCTTGAAAGTTACACAAAAGTGTGCAAAACATTTTCAGGGATAAATGGATCGAAATGAATGAGAAATTTGGACTTTTGAACCACAAAGCTCGGTATATTTCCAATACTTTTCCTGTTAATGTTATAGGCCATTTCCGATATATTAAAATTCTAACTTGGCTCCGAGGCTTGGGGGAATAAAACAAAAGATATCACGTCGAGGTTGATTGATGAATAAATCATTTCTTTTGTTTTATTCCCCCAAGCCTCGAAGCCAAGTTAGAATATTAATATATCGGAAATGGCCTATTCGTTTTGAACGTAATTAGTGCAGAATGCACTATTGTGATGGTTTGGTGGGCAGTCGTCTACTAAACCTCTCAAGTGCTAACGCACTCTAGTGTAAACTTTTAATTGCCAATTAATTAATTAATATCAATTAATTATTATTTGTGGAGGGGGTAGGGGGTGGGGAGCACCTGGCCGTACGTAAAACGTGGGACATATCTACTTTACCTACATATGAAGATTTCAAAGGTATATATTTGTTTCAGAAAACCCTTTGTTCTCCTTGTGGTATTATTCTTTCTAGAGTAAAGTACTTTGCGCCAAATGCATGCGCATATCTACGTTATTTTTATGTGAAGATTTCAAACGTATATATTTGTTTCAGAAGACCTTTTGCTCTCCTTGTGGTACTATTCTTTCGATAGCAAAGTACTTTGCGCCAAATGCATGCGCAGATACGACTACATTGTATTCTCAGGAACATTGCGTGCATCACGTGTTTGCGGTTGGATTCCTGCAGACTCCGTGACGCCAAGTTAAAACCGCAAATTGATTAAATAAGATTTTGAGACTTTCACCGCGGTTTCGTAATTAAGCAATGCAAAAATAAGCAGGAAACAAATATCCAAGCTGTGACGCGCTTTTAAAAGCCTTTCGAAAGAGATGTTTTTTTTTTTTTTTTTTTTTTTTTTTTTTTTTTTTCTGGCGGGGGGGGGGGGGCCCCCCCCCCCCCGGCCTTGTACACCTAAAAAAAAAAAAATTGCCGCCCGGCCCCCCAAAAAGGAGAGAGGGGAGAAAAAAAAAAAAGAAAGAAAGAAAAAAAAAGAGCGAAAAAAAAAAAGGCAGTTACCGGTAATGTTTAAACATTTTTTATGGTTTCAAACGCATGGCCCAGCAATGAAAACCCTTTTAGAAAAGCAGTCACTTGAGTATAACACAAAAGTCTGAGATTTGTGCGAGTCACATTTCCCTTCCCATTAAAAGTTGCATGATTTTACATGTAAGTCCCACCAAGGAGTCAGCCACAAGGATCTGGAATGATTCACTAAAATTAAATAATGAACCAGGCTGTTGCTGGCTGCCGAATTTAAAACTGGCTATTTTTCAAGCTTGTTAATTGTTTTTTTCCCTGTCTTTATCTCCCTTTTTGATAACTCTCCTTGTTTGTTCTTTCCACCTTACAAAACTGTTGTGAGGTTCCTTTAATTTGAAAGCCAATATGTTTTGTAAATCATGACATAGCCCCTTTAATTTTAACACATGAGTTACAAGATACATACTTTGTTCTTGTGGTTTTTCTTAGCTTTGGGTGCTGTGAATGCCTCCTCCTCATCTGATGAACTCTTCTTCCGTTTCTTGTTTCCTTTACCAGGCTTCTGTTTAGCCTTCACCTCTTGCTCATCTGAGCTTGATTCTTCACTGTTGGAGTCTGCTGCTGTTCCATTTTTACCATTCAATTTTGATGGTTCTGCATCATCATCACTGCTAGACTCCTCAGAATCAGACTCTTCCTTTGTTTTCTTTGCTTTCTCTTTTGGGGGTTTTTCATCCTCTTCATCAGAAGAATCTGAGCTGGACTCAGAAGAAGCCTCTTTGGGTTTGACTTCTTTCTTTTTAGCTGGTTTCACTGTCTCTGTCTTTGGTTTTTTATCCTCCTCGTCAGAGGAATCTGAACTGGATTCAGATGCCTCTTTTGTTTTGGCCTCTGTCTTTTTGACTGTTTTCACTGTCTCCGTCTTGACTTTTTTATCATCCTCGTCAGAAGAATCTGAGCTAGATTCAGAAGACTCTTTTTTAGGTTTGACTTCTTTCTTCTTAGCTGGTGTCGCCGTCTCTTTTTTTTGTTTTTTATCTTCTTCATCAGAAGAATCTGAGCTAGAATCAGAAGACGCCTCTTTAGACTGAACTTTAGTTGCTGTGGATTTTGAAGGCTCTGACTTTGAAGGCTTCTTCTCTTCTTCATCAGAGGAATCAGAGCTTGATTCAGAGGAAGATGCCTTGGCATTTACTGCTACAGCTGGTTTTGCTTTTGATTTGGTTTGGTTATTTTGCACCTTTGCTTGTTTCTTGATAGCTGGCTTTGGATCGTCCTCTTCACCTGAAGAATCTGAGGAATCTGAAGACTGTGGTTTTGTCTTTTGCTGCTTCCCTTTCTTGACTGCTGCTTCATCATCACTTGAAGAGGACTCATCACTTGATGAATCGTCTTTTTTGCTTGCTAACCCCTTAAGTTGTAGCACATCTGCCTTTACTGGCTTAACATGCTCCTTAGTGTCTTCATCTGAGTCAGACTCACTTGAAGAGTTCTGCTTTTTAGCTTTCGCTGCAACTTGTTTGGATTTTTTCTGTTTATCTGGGAGGCATGTTTTCTTCCCTTTATCATTCTCATCATCAGAGTCAGAGTCGAGTCTGATGAAGAATCTTGTTTGGGAGCAGGTACAGACTTGGCCTTTGATTTTCCATTTTGTTTCATTTTTTCCTTCTTAGGTTCCTTCTTGACAGCCTGTTTCCTGGAGATGATAAAACCACATTAACAAACACTGACTATTCATACATTGTACTAGCTATAACACACAAATTCTACATATTATAGTTTATACGCATGAACATTTTCCAAGTCTCCTGTTTGGGACCTCCTGTATGTGAGGTCTTTAGACGGAGAGTATGTTGCAGCTCAAGCTAGAAATTAAGTGATCCTGCTTTCCTTGGTTTTGTAAATTTTCAATCATTAAAATCACTGAAGACTACCACACTGATGAGGTTGTTTTTAACTGTTTTTTTTTTTTAAATATTCACACATGGTTTCTTACTAGATTGTTTCATCTGTTCCACATTGGTACTGCTATTAATTATTCAAGGAAATTACAACAACCATGATGACTTCATATTGTTTTAAAGAAATTATAAAGGAAATTCAGCTAAGAAACTATTTTAAATATATATTCAGCATCATCAAAACTTAGTCTCAATCACCATAGCAAGAAACAGTAAACAAGCAAAAAAATAAACTTGATAGCTGATATTGGCTACTAGAAAATATCTGTTATTTTTATCTGGTGGAAACAAGCAATATGTTATAACACACGTTTACATGACATGCATGTGCATCAGGTTTTTACAAGTCTAGTTTTTGATTAATATTTACTGACTGCATGTCATTGTTCAACTCAGAAGTTGTTCAGTACCTTGAGATGAGTTCATTTTCATCTGAACTTGAATCCTGTACAAACGAGATTACAATTTATCAGAATTAACCAAAACTCCCTAAACTGGCCATAATCAGCCAGACCATGCCATACCCACATTTACATTACTCCCATAACCTCCCCTACTGAGTTTTCTTTTGTCCCCTATATGACATTATAGCTAAAAGAAAAAATAATCATTGTTAGAATGTGTTGGTGAGTATTTAAGAGGTAGTAGAAAGGTGACCTTTTTCATGTAGATTTCATAAAAAAAAAACTGCATCTTGTCCAAAACACCTTTGATTAAGAGTTTGAAATTGAATGGAATAACCCTAAAGAATACTTTTAACTGCGCCACAAAAAGACAGAGAGGTACATCATGAAAAGTGGCTCCTTTACATTTGCAGGCCTTAGTTCCCAAGAAGTGCTAAGCACTGATCATGACCAGTACTCTGCCAGTGATCCAGTGATCACTGTTATTTACCGGTATTTTATTATTAGTTTACAGCCTCAAAGAAAAGAGAGTAGATACATTTTATTTTGTGAATCCACCAATTAGGTCTACCGTCTAGTTTTAATTAGAAAGTCTAGTATTAAGTTGGATAAAAGTTTTTACAATATTAATAGTGACATGAATTTGAAAACAATCCATGTCTTAAGCTGTGAAAGCCACAAAATACCATAAACCAGACAGGAATAGGAATTTTGGTACTTTTTTTCACTATTCACAGTATCATTCCCCATGTAACTTTTTTCATGGTGCACACAGACAATAGTGCAATAGAAGAAATCTAAACAAAATACTGTAAGATGTCTTAAAATGTAGTTACCTCTGAATCGGAAGATTGCTGAGCTGGGGGTAGTTTTTTTGTTTTTCCTGAGGCTATATCCTTTTTGACCCCATCCATTACTTTACTTTTTCCATTTGTTGGTAGCTTTATGTCTTTTGTCTTGGCCTTTTTTTTCTTTTGAAAGCTTTTTAGACACCTCTGCACTTTTTTCCTATATAAAAACAAGGAACAAAAAAAAAATGTAAACTGGAAAATGGGGATCAGATCGATAGTGCAAGGTTGAACATACAACAATAGCCCACTACCCTGCTCACAATAGGAAATGAGACGGGTTAAGAACTAATTCCCAGTTCTCCAATAGGTGACTTCCAGAGAAAAAAAATGGGCCTGCGTGGAACAGTTTTATTTTTAACCGTGCATAATTATATAGGCGGTTCATAATCTGGCCGCTTTTTTGTCGTTTGTCATTAAATCATTCCAGACCCACGTGGCCCAGCTGGCTCCTTGATCAGGGTCACGCAAGATTTAATGTTTACTAGCAATCACTTGTTTATCATGCTCTTTATTTAGAGTGAAATGAATATTTTTGTGTCATTCGAGTGTTTTATCAGAAGAGAGGACTTAATAATCACATAGCGAAACCAAAGACAGCTTGGACATGTCAAAGCTATTTAAAACTACCACTATCGCTTGCCTGTATCTATAATAAATAATCATTCACCTATTTTAAAAAATCAATTCCGGTACTCTGTGCTCTGTTTGTGCGAAATGTTTCTTTTTGTGTTATTCGGGCATTTGGCTCGGACCGAGAAAAGGTCGTACAATGTACTCAGAATGTGTTGAATATTTCAAAACAACGACTTGTTTTCTGAATATTCCAATTTTTGTTAACTGCGCTGCACAGTTCTTGTTCTGCACGGGGTTTACATGTATTTTTCGATTTTGAAGCGTTTGACTCATGGAAAATACTAAATTTCCACGCTTTCAAAGAGAAATATAATTCAGCGGGCCAGAATCTGTGAATAACTACCATTACATTGGTGTAAAAGAATGTGCTGACATGACAAGTTTCACTTTGGATCGGCTAAACCTCGACGAGTCACACAATTTTTCAAATCTTCGGCAACAATCACACAATGCTCTGAAAGTTTTAAATCTGCTACAAGTGGAAACTGAACAAGTCCTTTGGTCTTAACCTAGCATGTCAAGTGTGAAATGTTCAACTTTTTAGCCTTATGTTTATTTGGAGTGTCATCTAGAGGATTTCGGAAATCTGAAGGAAAACAACTGAGACAAACATGCCCTGACTTGCAAGGTTTACGTCATTGGTAAATTAATGCCCCCGAGAATTCCCATTCAGCAAAAAACAGCTCTAGTGTTTT
The DNA here is from genome assembly GCF_052425735.1 of Oculina patagonica. NCBI lineage: Eukaryota > Metazoa > Cnidaria > Anthozoa > Scleractinia > Oculinidae > Oculina > Oculina patagonica. Next base: position 21,018,023 of record NC_135763.1, on the reverse strand, counting down.
TCTCAAATTTAATTTTAATATATAATTTGCTCCAATATTCCATTTTTAGAGCGAGTTATTTAATCTTTAAACGGGAATTCAATACAACACTGGATGCTGATCTGATTTAAAAGGTTTTTTGGTTTCACGGATCAGGATCATGCGATATTAAATTTGGCCAGCATTGGACTAGTCAACCATGAAATGTCACACAAGGTGTTTTCTTTCCATTTTGTTTGTCAGTTGCAACATTGTTTGATGCAGGTAAAGGGGATGGGGGGGGGGGGGTGCATTTTTTGTTCTCCCCACATGGCTTTCCTAAAGTGGTCATGTGACTAGCACAGTTTAAACCTCTAAGAGCTCCTGTTTTGAGTTTATTTTGGGAATTGAAACGAAAATTGCAAGCTCAGCAAGAATACAAAGTGTATGTCAAGGCACAGGATACACATATTAATCGTGCCAGGGGAACGTAAATGTTGTTTATAGTGGTCATGCACTTAGCTTCAAGATATCTAGTTTATAGGCATGCCACTGAAACAGAAGAAACAAATATTTTAAATGAACATAACAAGGTTAAAAATTCCAACTGGCAGGAGGCAGACCATGGCCAGTTGGCTATATACAAAGCGTGATCAAGGATTTGAACTCAGGACAACCGAGAACAACCTGAGCTTGTCGCTTCAGTGTTATGTGCCTTTTTAGTTGCCTACCTAGTACTTTTGTTGCCCTTGGCCTCGTGTTCAACTTGCACGTGCTTACTTTTTTAACATTTTGTTTTGGTGTTGCGACTTTACAGTGATCCATTGGATGATTAATCACTCACAGAGCAAGATTTTAGAAAGTCTGTCTCCCACATGGTTTTTTGCCTGCCTTCGTACTTAGTTCTAGATTTCTCAGTAAAGATTTTGTCCAGGTTTGTTTTCTTAGCTTCTCTAACCTCTTCAACTTCTTTTCCTTCTTTCCTTTCATTGTCCTTTCGCTTTTTTCTTGAAAACCAACTTGAAATAGACTCACTTTGGTTTAATGTTTTGAGCATCAACAACGCTGACGCCTGTAAAAATCCCAAGTGTATATCTGGCCGCTTGAAAACAGGGTATCCCTTTGAAATTTACCAACATTTCTTACGCATGATAAAACATGATGGCCATGATTTTCTGCAGAGTGTTTCAGTGTTTCATGCTTGTTTCGTTGTACCTTGTTTAAACTTATATGTATCTTTTTTTCAATCTACGAGTATGAAAATATCCCAATGTACATGAAAGTACTGATATTAACACAATAAATAAACTGACAGCAAAGAGTTTTCAATTCAATTTAGTTCTTGCTGGACAGGAGCAAAATGTGATTGCCCAATCAGGCAAGTTTTACCGTAGTTTCACTTGCCCATTAAATCATTTTACTTGCCCCGGGCAATTGGGCAAGCGTTAGTGTCCCTTGAATGATTCCTCGAGAAATAAATTGCTCAAGCGGGTTGCACTCTCAAGCGTTGTACACAGTTGAAGCCAGCGTGCAGGCTACTCATCTCTACTGTAACAATGTGTACTTGGTCATTTAACTGACTCGTCCCCAGTCGTCTTCACATAGCACACGGCAAAGGGAGGAGCACGCGCGCGAGGTGGGGGAGCTCCCTTATGCTCCCTTTCTTGGTATCCATCTCTCCCTCCGCTGTATCTTTGCCGTGTCAGGTCATTTAATATTTCAAATCGCCAGGTGAACAAAAAGTTCGAAATTAATAGTGGGAGTTTGAAATGGCCAATAGTGGATAAATTAAGGGCATATCGAACTAGAAATAACCAAGTCAGAATTAGCGCGGTCCTGCCGAATCAACATGGACAAACATCATCTGCGATCAAGCCATCTTAGGACAAACATGAAGCATGTGTGTAAGGTCACACATGAGTGTTTATGTTATGATTTAGGTCGCAAATATTAAACCTTAAAGTTCACTCTGTCATTCAGTTTTCTTTTGAGAAACGCAGTTACACGTGTATGGAGGAATCTAAATTGGATACTTGCATGCGGCGTTGTGTTATATTTATTTACCGTGGAGCTATTCGAAAGGTTTCAAATTACTATTGACCATCATATGCAAATTTTGGCAACTTTTAACGACGCCCTTTTTAAAAAAGCAAAATTTGTATTAATTATTAATACTTGACGCCATTACCTGTGTTATGAATAGAGACAAATTTCATTCAAGAAGAAATTAGGTTTTAAGAATTTAATGCCAAATTCACAAAAATAAAATGTTTATTTCAATCTAGATGCCATGGCGCAACACAAGGTTGCATTGCCATTTATTTACGTTAAGCTTCACGGCTCCAATGCTTTTCACGTGGAATCTTTTGTATGCCGGCTAAGGGCCTGTTTACATGGAGGTGGGGGACCCTGGGTAGGTGAGGTAACCCGCCCAGCCATGGAAAATTAGCTCGCTTTTACATGCAATCTTATTACCCCGGGATCCCCGGGTGACCTTTTCATGAGGTTAGCACGTAAACAGACAAAATGGCTTCGTTGTTTTTTTCTCTCGTTCCTTTCAGTTATTTCGTAGACTCAGTTACTGAACTTCAGAGCCAAATCCGTTTCTGTAAAAATTGAAGGCCATACAATGACATATTTTCGTAAAGAGCAAGCCAGGTCGGCCTCGAGATAAATTCCATCGAAGTTGCATATGGCATTTTGTTTTGTAATCTTTTATATTTACGGTGGATTTATCTTATTTTGTGTGGGCAGATGAAGCTACATGTATAGAAAAAGCAGGCCTTAAATGTAAGCCAGCTCTATACATCCTTGCCATCCAGTTTGAAATTACTTCTACATGTATATGTTGATGACGTGTGAAAATTAGTGTTTAGAGGTTAAACAGAGTGTTTTTGCATTTTTTTTACAAAAGCGCATGCTTTAGGTCTGGTTTATGCTTTCAAAACATCTCTCAGTGAAGAAAATAAAAATCACAACTTACAGTAGTCCATGCTGTGTTTAAGTCATTTCTCTAACATCATTCTGTCTTTTAGTCTACTAAAGCTTTATTACTGGGAATGGGGTTGTGTTCTCTTATTTCATACTCTCTTGGCGACAATTAAAACATGTTTTAAATGGTGGTTGCCCTTCTTAAAGGAGATGTCACAAGAAGAGCTTGGCCTGTATAATGCTGTGTGTACACTTGGTGTACTGTTGGCATGGAATGTAATGCCACACTGCAGCAGTATTGATGTTTTTCTGCAAATAATTGTATCAGGCCCTTTTGTCCCTGTACATGTTACAACAGGAAAGAAAAGATCTGACGGCATGGTACTCGAGTCACTTGAGGGCCACTTGGCAGGCTGCTTATTCACTTTAAAACTAAGTCTTCATACTATTAGAGCAGTCCCACGTGTAAACTATTGCTTTGATTGTTGCAGTTTAAAGAAATCGCCAAACTTAAGATTAAAAATCATGCAAAACTGTAGAAAAATCAAACTAAGCTTAAGTTTTAGATTTCTAGATGTATTGCACAATTTCAACACGTGGTCTAAACAAAATCTGGTTGAAAGTGTAACGATACGAATTTCCTCGCAATTCTTTTGCTTGTTACCAAGGCTTACATGGGAGGTCGAAAATGTTAAGTTTAAAGCGATATTTCAACTAATTTCATGGTGTTGTAAACATAAAAGAAAGGTAATAACACTTCAACGTTTAAAGGTTCATGCCTCGCAGGTTCGTAAACAGCTAATTGCACATTTTAGGGTTTATCCATGAAAAACTCAGAGAAAAACTGCAAGGATCGAAAAGGTGCCTTTCTTACCTTTTTAGCAGTGTCAAGCTTTGCCATTTTTAGTCGATTAATCCCAACTACCAGATGAAATAAATCAAGCTCGTAGACTCCACGTGCGAACACAAACGCGACTCCAAGGAAAAGGAAGATGACCGAGTACAAACTTAAACATGCAGAAGAGTGGGAACTACTTAAGAAAATCCCATGAACCTCTAGAAACCCTAAATATAAAAACATGGCGGAATTTTGCCAAAATGACATACAGAGTTGCTGGAGATTTATATTTTAAATTACTTTCCTTGCGTTTCTCGGAAAAATAATTGTTATGAAAAATGGATGCAGTTGTAGCAGTTGAATCCGATTTGAACGCCATTGTTAAGGAGGTAGGCTGTAATTATTAAAAGTTATAATTCGTAAGCAATTAAATATTTTGGGGCTTTGCAGCCTTGGAAACACACAACTGTAATATATAAATAAACCTGAATAACTTAAATGCTCTAGAATACCCTAAAAAGATCTCACATGACCTATAAATAGGGTCTAAAGTGGTCCAAAATGTCACCTTCAAACAGACAGAATCATATGCCCTCATATAATAAGCGTTATCATTGACATACTCTTAAGGTTACCATTGTTAGCGGCTACTAATTTTAGCGATTTTAGCGAGTTGGTCCAAAATCGCTAAACTCAGTACTCGCTAAAATTTGTCTCGGTCAAATTTAATACGCGTTAAATTAATACCCCCACCCGCCAGAGGAATATAAAATTAAATATAGTGGCCCTGTTCAACTATACAACAACGTCGCTCCGTACAAAACTGTGGTTACCACTACTTCAGAAGGTCGGGCAACAACGTAGGAAGGTTGGGAGAGAGCTGGGATCGCCGGCATCGTGGAGAATATGACTGATTTCCCTGACGAGGACCCACTTTGTAACATTTGCAATTCACTTTGTTCTTTCTGACAATGATAGTGTTCGTTCAATTTTAAGTGACTTTGTTTTATTACTGAAAATTTATTTCCATCTAAGGTACATGTATATATTAAAATTGGTTTTTTTTTTTTAAATTTTCGGAAAGTCGCTAAATTTAATAGTCGCTAAATCTTGCTCAGAAAATATCGCTAAAATAAGTAGTCGCTAAAAATAGTAACCTTAAGGTATATTCGATATTCATATCCATGTTACTTTTAAGGGACTCGCGCTATATAGGGAAAGCAACTTTCTAAATGCACGCGCAAAATGGTGTAAATGACGAATTTAGACCACTCAATTTCTGTAAAGAACGAAGAAATTGGTATATACTGAGGTGGCCACGTTGACACTTGATTTGTTAGTGTGAGATATTGCCTTCTTTTACTCGTTCTAAATTTGTTGATTTAAAAAAAAATGCCTGACCCGTCCTGTTTTTAATATCTAAATTAAAAGTAAATTCACTCACCGTTAATTGTATGTGATGCGTTTTTAATAGAGTCATCATTTGTTTACACCATTTTGTGCGTGCAGTTAGACAGTTGTTTTCCCTATATAGCGTGAGTCCCTTAAAAGTAACGAAAGCCATTATTTTTAATAGTATAGCGTGTACCGGGACTCTCTGTAAATTTTAGTTGTGAGTTGCACTATTAACTGTATGATTCTATGGCTCTCATTTATTTATCTTTTTTAATATCAATTTGCAAGTATCTAGATTATGTTGGATACTCAAGGACATTATCTACATTTGAGGATGAGCTCAAATTACTAGGGAAGCAATCAAACCAGATAAATACACCAAGGAATGAGTCACAGAAAACTGAAATACAGGTAGTAATCGAATGTAAGTAAACCTGTCAACTCTCACATATTATGTGTGAGTCTTACGCCTACAGATCCAAAATGTTGATCTCACGCTAACAAGCCAATTTCTCACTCCTGATTGGCAAATCGTCATTTGTTACTCTTAAACTCCATTTAATGTAAATTCAATTCAATTTCGATGAAAAAAAAGTCCAAAACTGAGCATCATTATTTGTGTTTGAGTTGACTTCACACACAACAACAATGTCTGAAAGTTGTCAAAACCTCTTCCTTGCTCTTTATTGGCAATACTTGAAAGTCATCGGAACATCTTCGGGAATCTCCAGATTTGAAATAGTTGGAATATCTTCAGAAAGTTGAAGATGGTAATCTCACGCATTTGACTTACGAAAAGTTGGCAGGTATATGTGAGTTCTGTATAATAACACAGTCCTACTCTAGTCAGTAGACCCGTATTACATTTTACCATCAGGCCTTCTTTGGAACTCTCTTTTGTTGCAACATGCCATAAAATTCCAGTTATAAGCTCTGGGCTTATACAACTTCCTTAGGGGTTTTGGGTGGGCTTATAAACGGTGGGGGTTATGTCGGGGAGGGCTTATAAGCGAAAAAAAAAAAAAACGAGCCATGGGAGTGTTGATCAAAATACGTTTTTAAGTTAAAAATGCATAATTAGAGCAACATTTAGCCCTGTTCAGTACTGGCAGAGGGGGCTTATATATATCCAGGGGGGCATATAATCAGATATATTTTTTTGTTTTCAAGTAGATGGGCCTATAACTGGGGGGCTTATAAGTGGGGGGGGGGGGTGTATAACCGGAATTTTACAGTATTTTATTAATAAAATATTGTCAATAAATTTCCAAGAAATTTTTATTACTCTTCTACTTCAGTGTATTCCTTGAACAGTCAGGTACATAGGCAATTGAAGCCCTCTTCTTATTTTACCTTAAGGTTACTATTGTTATAGTGGCTACCAATTTAAGCAATTTTTTCTAAGCAAGATTTTAGAGAAGTTTTATGAAATTTTTTTAAAAAAAATAGTGATATCGTTTAAACCAGTTTGAAATGAACATATACATGTAGCAAAGATAGAAATAAATGTTTCGTAAAAGAACAAACCCACTTGAAATAGAGGGAACATTTGGATGAGGCCCTGTTAGGTTAAATTCAGACTGGCTACACGGCTCTGAAACAGCGACATGAAGGAGCTGAAATGACGACGAACTACGAGATGCTCCGTGAAATTACGACAGCGACAAAGAAAAATTCAAAATCGACAGCGACATTGGCGCTTTTTTAAGCGGCTTGTAGGCAAAATAGCCTTTGCAGATTCACCCTTTTATGTTCCCATATATGGAATAATAATGATCCATCATTCTGAAAATGCTTCACTCCATGTTCTCTTTGAACCTGCTTAGAATAAAGGAAAACACGTCTTAGCTACTACAGTTTTTCAAAATTTTCTGGGGGAGCATGCCCCCCAACCCCCCTAGGAAGTTGTCTCCTTCTGCGTCACAAAAAAACGCTACACTGTCCCAAAACGAGTCAAAATCTCATTCTTTGCCAACAAGTTCAAAAGAGAGATTTATGAATAGATAATATTTTGGTGACAGAATTACGAGCACGTATTATTTTACACTCGACCATTTTTTATTCGAAATTCCGACAGTGACATGCGAACCTTGTGAAATTGCGACGTGAAAAGGTTTGAAATTCAGATGGGGGACATAAAGACTCCCCCTTACAGGGCCGCTTGGATTGCCAGAAAGGACAGCGTTACCTGCATCCATTTAAAAAAAAAAAAAATTCAAGTCAACAATGTTTACCGGTAATTTTGTTTTCCTTTGGGGTGGGAGTGGGGTACTTAAATTTAATGAGTATTTTAAAATTTGACCAAGACAAATTTTAGTGAGTACTAAATTAAGCGATTCTTGCCCAACTCGCTAAAAAATAAAATTAGTAGCCGTTAACAATAGTAACCTTAATTTGGTATTTAACGTTAACAAATTAATAAGGATTTTAACTTTACTTCATCCAGCACATCTTCTTTAGCTTTAATTGGTACAGCATTGTTGTCAGTGTGAATAATCCTCAAGTATCTAACTTTACATAACTTGTTTCCCAATTCATTTATTATAATTTCAAGAAAAATGGCTAAGATGAACCACTGAATGTTTCTTTTTTTGCATGTGTGTGTGTGTGTGTGTGTGTGTGTGTGTGTGTGTGTGTGAACATTGTGGCTTTCATGTCCAGAGAAAACAGAGTTATTATTTTGAAATGATCTATGAAATTCATATATTTGTACTGCGGATATACATTTTAAGCAAATGAAAGATCATCGCAGTAATGTACCCAACTTAAGCAGTTGAGAAAAGCAAGCCTGAAAAAAATTCAAGCTTGAACGGGAATCAAACCCATGACCTCTGCGATACTAGTGCAGAGCACTGCACTAGTATCGCAGAGGTCATGGGTTTGATTCCCATTCAAGCCTGAATTTTTTTCAGGCTTGCTCTTCTCAACTGCTTAAGTTGAGTACAATTTACTGCGATGATCTTTCATTTGCTTAAAATGTACATCCGCAGTACAAATATATGAATTTCATATATTCATTTCACATCTTCTCCATCCACGGGTATATTACGAACTCACAAGTGACCAGCTCCCAGTTGGCTTGATAGCTCAGTTGGTTAGAGCGCTGCACTAGTATCGCAAAGGGCATGGGTTCGATTCCCGTTCAAGCCTGAATTTTTTTCAGGCTTGCTTTTCTCAACTGCTTAAGTTGAGTACATTACTGCGATGATCTTTCATTTGCTTAAAAAGAGTTATAATTATAATTACTGTACTAGTTGTACCTATCGGTAAGTGCCAACGAGCGAAATACTCATGTTTGTTCATTAGAACAGATATTGAATGGTTTTTGATAGAACTATATTTGAAGTGACCAAAATATGGTAAATTGTATTTTAGGTAATATGCGAAAAAAGTGCTATTTCTCTGGTGTTCATAAATGACACAGGCTTGATAGCCTGCGTAGCAGGCGCCGTAGTTTCCAGCGCGCGTATTCTCGCGATCGCCCACTCTTTTAAACACACTAAAAAACGTACACAGATGTCTGCTACGCAGGCTACGGGTTTGACAGATTGATAACTCTTGACAAATCTTTAAATTCTTTTCAACCTTAAAATGTCACAAAATGTAGGCAATAATTAACTATTAAATGAGGTTTAATTAATGTTTATTAAATACAACACGCGATGGTTAAAATGTTTCCGTCCACAATAGGGATAGAACTTCTTATAAATCAAATCCCAAAATCAAAACTGCTAAGATGCTTTTTGAAAAATAATTTTCAGTAATCAGAGACAGTTATGCACAGGTCAGATTTCAGTCTCGCACGCGAAGTGTCATGTTCAGCTACGCAAAACTTGAAAAAATTTGAACAGAAAACAAAACTTGAACGGTCAGGATTATTTGGAGACAAAATTTTTATTTAAGTTAACATTACATTTGCCGTTAGAAGCAAAAAACTTTTGACTTTCTTGTGTGTATGACATGCAGTAATTTTAGTGAGCGTCGCTTTGTATTGATGTTATTCCTACGCGCAGCGAAAATGCGTGCCAAATATATATAAACGGTATTTGATTTGGAATAAATCATCGGTCAAACAATTACTATAAACACAATCAACACTAAAAGGAAGCATTTACCCGACTTCAGCTTTCTCATAAGTCAAGAAAACTCTATTTGAAGTCAACAGTCCGCTTTTGATTTTCATGTCTCTCTTCGATCGTAAATCAAAGGACTCCAAAGTCGAAAGATTATTTCATCGCTTTGAAGACCTTGATGTTCATTTTTTCGGCGGTCGAATATTCTGTAGGTTATTCTCTCTTGATTTATAATTTCCTAAAGGTGTATTTAACGGTAAAGGGATGAATGACCACATTGAAAATTTTAACAGCGAGCCGCGTGGACGCCATTTTGGTCATTTGCTCTCTAGCAAGGAGTGAGAGACTGGGAACGAGTTGGGAAGAACAATACAACCCAAATATGGGGTTTACTTACACCCAAATATGGTAAAAAAAAAGTCCCTTACGCAGAACTTAAGATTTTCTCTGCCTATACACTCTACGCACACGGCTCTATGATTCTGCCGCCTCGACAGCCTCGCCTCTTGGCTCGGCTGTCTCGTTGGCAATTAAAAATGTCAACCATTAAAACCCATCTTTACCAAGCATTCTGTGTAATTATTTTTCTTTCCGCTAGGGACAATTGACATTGGCTTTTGATGATGGAAGGTGCACAGAGTTTTTCAGAATGTGGAATGAATACATCCCTGATAGTGTTCAGGATACAGATCATGTTTGCCAGAAACTTATTTTCAACATAAATATTTACTTTGCTTTATATCCCCTAACACATGGTAACCAGGTATGAGTTCTGTTTTTCATTAAATAAATATTATTTTTTTATTATATTTTTTTTATTTTTAGTACAGTTTGCATGCGCAGTCAATTGGCCAGGTTCAATTCATTATAGATCCATATAATGCTTACACGATGAAAACTTAACTCGCTGTACACCAAATATTAAAAAAAATTTAAGATAAACGTGCACCACATGTTATTTAGCATCACCATCATTGTCATCCTCATCAACATCATCATCATACAAACAAATGTTGTTGTTTAAATTTATCTTTGATTCAAAAATTTTCAAACCAGTTTGTTATTCATTTCCCTTTGTGTCAGATTATGATAATGAATATGAGACAGTGGAAATAACAATTAACTGGTTTGAAAATTTAAACTAAAGATAAAATTAACTTACAACATATTTATATGGTATATAGTATATATGTTGTGGTTTGAAGTTTCTTTGTTAAAATTATTTCAAAGGTCTGAAGTGTGATTTTTTTACTTTTCATTGTCCCGCATTTATTATCATGATCTGTAAGAAAGGAAAATAAAAACCAAACCAAAGAAAAAAATTTAAACAACTGACAATGCGTATTTACGTGGCAAAAAATACAAGTATAATACAACAGGAAAATTTAAGAAGGTTAAAAAACAACAAGTGGTGTACGGAATAGAGAGTGTAATTCAGGATCTGAGCTTCTTACTTGATCAGTCCAAATAATCTGTCTATAGCTGTTTGCATGAACTATTTCAAATAATATAATTTTATAAAGTAAAACAGTTTCTGACAGTTTTCTTATGTCTTCTACCAACAAAATAAAAAATGTTAAGTAAAACAAACTCTAAAAATTATTGGTACAGAACTTTACTACCTGTATATGATTAGGACTCAGCTTGGGCACATCCCTCAAGGCATTAATCTGTTGGAATGGTTAACTGTTCAAGAAATTTACTTTACTTAAAAAATGATGCCAGACTCAGTCAGGGATTGATTGGTGTTTTTATTGATTTATTCTACAGAACAAGCAAGAACTGGAGCAATCAATGCAAGTGTTTAAGGCTTATCTTGAAACGAAAGGAGCTGCACTGAGCCAGACAACAGAGTTTCTTCCATATTATGCTCTCCCATTTATTCCCAATCCAACTTCACATCCATCTTTCAAACCACTATTTGCAGTAAGCATGTTTCAATAGTGTACTAATAAATGTCACAAACCGATGTTTGTTAGTGTCTGAAAGTAAAGAGGAGTTTGTACTTGGTGATGTTAAGATACATGTATGTCCACTGGACACTAGATAGGAATGTATCCATTTCATTGAGAAATACACTTTAATATCAACGAGCATTCTCACTTAAGAATGACGAGAACATGTAACAAGAACAACGTGGTATGAACGACTCATACCAGGCCCCTATCGGGCAAATCATAGTCAGTGTCCAGATCTCTCTCTAATTATATCATTCTGCTCTATCTCCCCCCAAGTCTTTAGTGTTCCTCATGTTTGTGTTGGAGGGGCAGTGAAGACTGATATCAGAGAATCGTAATTGTCAATTTGAAAGAACAAAACAAAACTAGAAAACATAATGTCATTCATATAAGTCATGTGGAAGTCTCATTGTTCGAGAAGTCCTTTTGCATTAAAATCCTGGTAGCCGCCGCAAGGCTAGTGCAGGTTTCTTTGGCCGTGCTTGAGGTGTGCCTGAGTTCGCCGGCACTGGTGCATCCACAGGGGGAGGGGATGGTGGTTCACAAATGGGTGGTGGACCTGGGCTGGCCAGTACCGATGGATTTGCAGAAGGGTGGGGCTGTGTCGTGTGCGTAGGTGGTGGCGGGGGTGCACACCCCTCTTGGTTGGGGCTGGTAAGGTCGGGACAACGCAGTGGCGTGCCAGATGGTGGTGGAGGTGGCAGCTCTGCTGGTGGTGGATTGGGCCTGGGTGGCTTGGCTGGTGTGGGGGTCAGTAGGTTAAGGTGTCGGAGGTCATCAGTGATAGTGTGCCGAGGGGGCTTGGTTTGCACAGGGATGTACTTTTTTTGAAACTTTCGGTTACGGGTGGTCATCCTGCGGGAGCCATCAACACGCACGACATATTGGTCAAACTGGCGGACCTCAATCACTACGCCTGTCTTGTCCCACTTAGTGGGGTATGGGCCTGTTTGGTTCTGGATGCGTACGTGGTCGCCAACTGCCAGGGGCAGGAGTCTCTTGATGTGCTCTGTCCATCTTTCGGCAGCTTTCATGTGGCGGTTTCGCAGAGCTTCCTCTCTCGTGGCAAGGGTGTCACTCCAGGTAGGGTGTGGTTGATAGCGGCCTGGCAGGATAGGTATAAAGTCCTTGATAGGCCTGCCGAATACACACTGTGCGGGGGAGAGCTGCGTATTAGGGTCTGGAGTGTTCCGATATTGAAGGATGGCACGCTGCAGGGAGTCGGTGTTAAGGCTGCCGTTTGGGGTAGTGTTGTCTGTGATTATCCATTTAACTGTCTTTACACCAATCTCTGCTCTGCAGTTTGAGTGGGGGAACGCCACTGATGATAGACGGTGGTGGACACCCCACTCGTTCAGGAATTGGCATGTGGCTGCTGCAGTGAATTCCGGTCCTCCATCTGTTGCACATTCATCGGGGATGCCAAACGTGGCAAATGTGCGCCGCAGGCAGTCAATCAGGCCTTTAGATCCCTCTCGTGCTCGTTCAACAATGGGCCAGTTGGAGTAGCGATCTACCACAACGAGGTAGTTGACCCCCTTGTGGTGGAAGAAGTCAGCACAGATGCATTGGAAGGGATGAGCTGGAAGAATGGTGGGTGAGGGCGGTGCACTCGGTTGGGATGGTGCCATGCGGTTACAATGGTTGCAGGTTTCCCATAGGGCAAGGATGGCTCGAGTGATGCCAGGCCAGAATACAGTGCTGTCAGCACGTGCTGTCATGGAGGTCACGCCTTGGTGTGCTGAGTGTAAGACGGTTAAGACATGCTGTCTGAGGGATGGTGGTATGACGATGCGATTCTTGTAGAGGATTACGCCATCGACTGTGTATAGGTGTTCGCGAAACTGATAGTTCTCCCGAAGGGCAGGCGGTAGCTCATGGCGGAACTGGGGGAATCCACTCTCTATGATGTCGAGTAGCTGAGTCATGTCCCCATCACTTGTTGTAGCTAGTTTGACCCTGTCCCAGGTAACGGCCATTGTGCTCACTGCTGAGGAAGCTGAGGATGCTAACTGGTCATCAATGTTGATTGAGCAGGTTCCTAGCCGAGGCTCACTCTGGCGGATGCCGGCCAGGAATGAGTGTCCTGAGGCAGCTAATTGGGGTAGAACAGCCGGGGCAGTTGTGGCTGCTGCTATGTCGTCTGGCAGGATCAGCATGTCTGGTGTGGTAGTTCCTGTAGGGTGACGGGAAATGGCATCAGCGGCTTTGTGTCGCACACCGGGGATGTGTACCATTCGGAACCGGTAATGTAACGTCTTTTCCTTAAGGTTGCGTAATCTGGCGTTAGTGATCTCCTCAAGGGACCGGTCTCCAAACACCTTAAGTAGGGGCTTGTGATCCACTGCGATGATTAGGTTGCTGCAGCCCAGGACAAAAAATCGAGCTTTGTCAAGGGCATCTGCGACGGCGAGAGCTTCTCCCTCCACTGGGGCATAACGAGATTCAGTGGCATGTGTGAAGCGGCTGCCGACTAGTGCGATTTGCCAGCCGGTGTTGCAGCAGAAGGGTTCAGTGGATGGACACTGGCAGTGTTTTTGGAATAGCCAGAAACCAATGCCACTTTTGGACCAGTCGGTTGCCAGGCAGGTCGGTTTGGATTTGTCAAAGATGCGCACGCCCTCCTCAATTTCACTAATGATTACGGACTTAGATTCCTCGAAGAGCTGGTTGAGCTCATCAGTCCACTGGAAGGGAGTTCCTGGCTGGAGTAACTGTTGGAATGGCAGCATGCGTTCATTAGCAGCAAAGGCATAGGAGACCTGGTTGATGAGTCCAAACCACGAGCGTACATCAGTGATGTTGGCTGGTTTTGGGAAGTTGCTGATGGCATTGAGGTACTTTTTGCATGGCCGCATGTTGCTTGGGGTGATCTCAAATCCAGCGAACTCCACAGTGTCGGCTCCGAACACAAACTTGTCTGGGTTAAGTATGATTCCGTTGTGTCCGCAGAGGTCGAGCCAATCCACTGCCTGGAAGAAGCTCTTTTGGAGGTCATCTGCCCAAAGGAGGGTGTCATCGATGCACTTAGTTTTGTTTCGGACGTGAGAGACAATCTCGTCAAAGCGTCTCGAGTAGCCATCACCGGAGGCGATGTAGCCCTGGGTGCTGTTTTGTAGCAGTATCGACCCCATGGGGTTATGAAAGTGGTGAGGTGGCGATCTTCCGCATGGAGGGGGACGCTGTGGTAGCCATTCCAGCAGTCAAAGACTGTCTTTTTTGTGTTACTGGGTATGGAGCGTGCTTGGTGGAAGGGGCTCTGCGTGTGGTGTGTCTCGCGTGTTGCGTGGAGGTTAAGCGCCTGGAAGTCGACTGTGCGTCAAGGCTTGCCGTTTTTTTTTGCACATACAACCATGCGGTGGCACCATGTGACAGGCTCTACTACCGGGACTTGCTCAAGCACGCCCAGTGATAAGTCCTGGTCAAGTCCTGCCTTGACATCTTCTTGCCAGTGAAGTGGTACTGGTATGGGAGTGTGGTGTGCAACCGGTTCCGCACCAGGGTCAATCATTAGCCTCATAGGGATGGTCTCCATCAGCGGTAGGGGTTGGTGCTCGCAGGTGTTGAAGGTGCTGGATTGGTAGTAATCTAGGAGCCACTGCTGCAGTTTCATCTGGTTGCTTTCCATCGCTGGAAATGGGAGTTCAGTGGGCTTGGGTGGTGGTGTTTTGCGACGTGGGCAGGTGCACGGCGAGCTGGATGCGCTCTCAGGTGCCTTGGTGCTGTCTGAGGGGGGTGTTTCTGTCGCATCGCATGCTGTGTCTGGCTCGGTCGTCTCGCCCACGGTGGGAAAGTTTTTGGTGATCATGCCCAGTGCCGTGCAGGTTTCCCGGCTCAGGAAAAGTTTGTCCGAGTCACTTGTCACATACATGAGTTGTCGACTTTCAAGGGTTGCACCGGACGGAGACCTGCCTGAGAACCTGAGGATGACAGCACCCAGGATCTTGATACCATTGTTGTTCACGGCGTGCATTTGCATGGTGACTGGGATCAGTTCTCTCTCACTCAGGCCAAGGCGACGGATGACTTTTATGCTAGCTAAGCAGCTCTGGCAGCCTGTGTCAGCCATAGCAGATAGTCGTACTGGTGTCAGCCGTGATGTGGGAGGGTTGTATCCCAGCGCTGTGTAGTCCTCTGGGTGGGCAGTTGCTGTAAGCTCGATGAATGGTTGGGACTTTGATGGTTGTCGGACCCAACAATCAGTTAGGTGGCAGTATAGGTGGTGGTCAAGTTTGACTACATCTCTGCCAGAATTGTTGCTGAGGCTTGTTGCAGTGCAGAGTGAGTCGAAGATTGCACCTTCGGTGGTATTGCCACTGGGTGGGGTAGGCTGTTGGGGTTTGGTGGACTTGTTCTTGCTGTTACACACGCTTGCAAAATGGTTTGGTCGCCCACACTGTTCGCAGATTGTGCCATAAGCAGGGCAGTCAGTTCGTCTTATCCTGGTCGGGGCGCTTCTGCCATGGCCGCGCTTGTTGCAGTAATAGCATGGGTCGTTGTTGTCTCCAGCTTTACACCGTTTAATGTCATCCTGTTTAGCACGACGGTATTGGCTGCTTGCGGCATCTACACCTTGGCTTTGCAACAGGCGGCCAGCGGATCGTTTTCCAGCCTCTTTTGCCTCTATAAATTTGAACACTTCTTCGAGGGTCATTTCCTGATTCCTTTCTCCTAGTAGATCCAGTTGTATTTCACTGTCTGCCAGGCCGCATGTTACGACGTCGCGCAAAACATTTTCTGTGTAGTTAACTTCGATTGCACAACCAGGGCAGGTGACCAAAAATTTGCAGACACCGGCTTGGCCGCGAAGGCGGGCACCAAAACTTCGGATCGTCTCGTCCCGGTCCTGGCGCATGTTGTGCAGTTGAACTCGGGCAACCATTGTATTTTCCTCCCTCACGGCAAGTTTTTTGATGGCCTCCATCACTTGATCGGCAGTTTTGTCAGTGAGGGAGCCGCCTGCGTTTCGTGTGAGGTCCTTGCGAAGCTGTTCATCGCAGCACTCAAGGAGTTGGATGACTTTATCTTTGCCTGTGACGTTGGTCGCTGCGACATAGTCGCCCCAACGGGTGAGAAAATACGACCAATCCTCGCTTGACCCTGCGGCAGAGATTGTTGGGCCCCGTACTTTTTCAAGTTTGGTGTTTGGGGCGGCGCTTGGTGCAGCAGCGGCGACTACAGGAGCGGTGTGTGTGCCTGACGAGTGAACCGAGATCAAAACAGCCGCGAGCGCGTCTGTCACCTCTTCCGTTTCGTAGGTGCATTCTGGGAACGGGCACTTGTATTTCTTCGCCATCTGCTGTGGTCTGACCTTGTTTGCTGTAATGGTTTGTCGCTACGGCAAAGGAAGGTTTGTTTCTGTGTGAAAACAAAGATGGCGGTCGCGGTCGATGGTTGTGTTCCGTGTGGCGTACGACGAAGGAATCCGCTTGTTGTCGGTGTTTCCTTCGCCTATTCACTGCTTGGTTGGACCTGTTCTCGTCATAGATAGGAATGTATCCATTTCATTGAGAAATACACTTTAATATCGACGAGCATTCTCACTTAAGAATGACGAGAACATGTAACAGAACAACATGGTACGAACGACTCGTACCAGGCCCCTATCGGGCAAATCATAGTCGGTGTCCAGATCTCTCTCTAATTATATCATTCTGCTCTAGACACCCTTTTCCAGGTATTACTTGTGCAAATCTGTGCATATAGCCATTTCTAAAATCCCTCTTGAGGCATGAATTGCAGTCCAGCATACAAAACCAAACAAATGTGTATATATGTAGGATTTGATCAGTACTTTCTTGATAAGCCCACAGATTAAATAATAAAGTTGAATTCATGTTGTTGGTATTATTTTATTCATTTACTGGATGCACGGATAAGCTACAAGAATAACTGCTGGGTTAAAAAAGAGTAGGCTCAAACAATGCCATTTATGTGTCATTATAATCGACTACAGTGAACAGATCAGAATAATTCTGAACTGATATCTTTTTGCACAAACAAGGCGAATTGATTATTGGTCTCTGTTTGAAGAGATTTCCGTGTCAACTAGACAGCAATAATTGACCAGTCAAATAAAAGTTGAAAATTGTCATAATTGTGAGCAAGTTTTCTTTCCATACTGACCAGAGCTGTACTGCATCTTGTGACATGAATATTAGCATTCAGTTTCCTTTAGTTTTATACTTTCAGTTACTTGTGTTATGTTTCAGAGTTCATGGAGTTCTGAACTCAAGAACAACTTGCAAGTGTTCCTTTCAGCAACTCTCAAATCTCAAGAAAAGCCACAACTTTACAATGTATTCAAAAGGAATTCCACAGACATAGAAAGAGAAAGGAAGCTACACAGTGAGCAGCTTAAGAAATTACAACATCAGCTAGCAACAAGAGAAGAACGATTCTCACAATACCAGAAAAGATACTCAAAAATACAGGTAATTTACACAGTTGAATAAATATACAGATTAACTTTTCCAATATAATGCTGGATCTCAAATAAAACTTGAAAAGACTCCTTGGGTATTTTGTCCAAAACTCTTGATTTTATTCAAATCTGGTATTCATAATAAATATTTGAAAATTCTGTATGTACTTATTTTCCTGTCCGAAGGCTGACTACCACAAGCTGATTGGTGTTGCTGCTGAATTAGTGGATTCACTGGAAGACACTGTCCGAGGCAAAATGGTAAGTTGAATGTACAGAATGCATGTCTTAATATATAGATTTAGGCAAGCCTAAAAGCGGAGCTCCCCGGTTATATGCCCTTTACATTTTTTTTAGAATGATTTTTAATTCGTGTTATCAGTATTCAGTACTTGATAATTAACAGAAATTGTAGCAATCAATAAACAAGAATCAATGCAATCTGGGATATCAAGTAATCAAATTTCAAAACGCTGGGCTCTGGGTCTGCGGAAAATTTTTTTGGGCCCAGGCTCCACACAGGCACCAACCTACACTTAGCAATGTAGCCATATATGTAAACCAAAGAAATGTCGAAAAGAAATGAAATGTCATTCTTTATATACCAAGCTAATATGAATGCCATCAACAATAATTATTAATCTGCAACTGATTAATTAAAAATGAAAGATAAAATATTATATCGATCATTATTAGATTCCAATTATTCAATGTTAAATAATAATTAAAATTAAATGAGCCAATGCCAGTACTTACCTAATTTGCATATCATGTACCTTTTGTTTCTCTTTCTGTAGGTGACGCCTGAGTACCTTCAAGACATTTGTTTAAGACTGTTTGCTCCCTCTGCTGGAGAATCCCTTGATGTTAGCAAGCCAGGAACAGTAAGTCTATATATAAGTTTATACCTTATTGTTACTTATTTTTGCGGGAAAATTAATTCTAAACGATTTAAATTATTGTATTTCTTATGCTAATTACATATTTTAATAATAATAATAATATTCTTTATTCAGGGAGCTCACATCACCAAAGGTGTTATTCAGGGAGGCCCTGCAAAATATTAGTTCAAATTCAAAATTAAAAGATTATTTTATTTTTGGCCAAATCTTGAAAATTAAGTCTCACAAAATATTCCTGTTCCATTTTCGCGAAATTGAGATCCTGCGAAAATAAGTAACAATAAGGTAATTGTTGTTTCTCTGTTAACCCATTGACTCCTGGAGAATTTTGATATTTTTCAAGCGTTTTTTGGACATTTTGACATTTTGGGATCGGTTTTGAGCTAATTGAGCTGCAAACTACTTAAAATACCACTCGCAACATGAAAGCATGGCTTTCTTACCACTAGCATCACATTTCGTGCCATTTTTGCTTTGGCATCTCAAAAGCTGGCAAAGTTTGGAGAGTAGTTTTTGGGTTAGAAAGTGCCCTGGTACCACTTTAGGCTTTTGCTTTTTTTTGGTTATAGTTCAAGAATTTCCGAGAAAGCACCATCTAAACAGAAAATACTTGCTATTGAGGAGCCAAGGGTGGTTGAGACAAATTCTCCTACGAGTTTTTCACTTAAATTTCTAAGCATTTTGTGGGTATGCCAAGCACAATTGACCGCATCACTCTAATTTGGGCATCATCAGAAAGATCTCCCCCACCCCCTTGCAGAGATCGAGTATAAGTAATCCTTTTTTTAATCAAAGATGATGGACAATGTCACAAGTGGAACACTGAGCAATTTTCATCACAGCGGGTTTTGCCTGGCACGGGAGCCAATAGGTTAATAATAAATTGTCAAGAAAGCAATGTTTGTATAAAAGGTAACTGGTATTTACTAAGCAAATTATTTGTTTACTAGTTACCTCACATCAAGAACACATAAAGGGTTCTGCTGCAAGTTATTTTTAAAATGTAACACATTTAACAGGGTCCCAAAGGGGTTTAGGGCTCCAGGGCTCCGGGCTAAAAAATGCAGGGCTCCAGGGCTCCAAGAAGAAAATGTCAGGGCTCCAGGGATCCAAGTCCTGCTTTGGGGCTCCAGGCTCTACTATTGTCTACACTGAGTTTGATTTTTAAAAAAATATTTTGCAACGCTTCCGACCAGTTTTGTAAACCCAAGAAGCCGTTTATCATGTCTCCAATTATTTAAAAGTGGATTAAATATTAACTTGAATAGTACACTGTGCAAGAAGCTAAGACATGTGTTGGGAACAAAGATGTCCGTTGCTGCAAACTGTAATAAACATGATTTGACACTCCAGACAATCCACACTCGAAAGTCAGAATAGAAAAGGGTCATGAATCAGATGAACAGTAAACAATATAATCTATTAAGGACAGGGTTAGTAATGAACTTATCAATCTTCATCAATAATTATTTAAATTTTCAATTGAAAGTGATCTGTCACGTTTTAGAATATTGGTACAGTTTGCTGTAACTGATACTGTACCTGCGAGCAAATAGCTGCTAAAAGGATCGTTCAGATACTCTTTAGCTGTTTTTATCACGCTCACTACAATAACAAATGAAAGCCTCAAATAAGTTGTTGCATATCATATTATTAGCTTAAGATAATCGCGTATACTTGTATTATGTACTGTCCTCTCTTCAGATTCTGTTTCTTTATGGCAGTTAACACGCACAAACTAGCAAAAAAAGCAATCAATAAACAAGAATCAATGCAATCTGGGATATCAAGTAATCAAATTTCAAAACGCTGGGCTCTGGCTCTGCGGAAAATTTTTTGGGCCCCAGGCTCCACAGCCAAAAAAGGATCAGGGCTCCAGTCAGTAAAATGATCGGGCTCCAGGCTCCAAAGCAGAAATTTCAGGGCTCCAGGGACTCCCCCTTTGAGAACCTGATTTAAGCTTACAATGTAACTCAGTGAATGAGAAAATACAGGGGGGGGGGAAAGAAACGAGGTCTGGGACCGAGTAGCGATGCTCTCACAACTTGCAAAGCGATCAATTCACGATGTAGTCAGCGGTTTTTGGAGGATGATGCAACAGGCAATCTTTTCCCGCGAAATGGAAGCTGCTATGCCGTGGAATCACTTATTATAAAGGGGTTCAATTCTCTTAACTAAAAATCTAAAAGCAGCGTGTTTATCCGAAAATTTCGTCATTGTCCTGTAGTTTTAAGAACGCAGAATTTTGTGATGCCGTGCTACTTTTCAGTGCTGAAATGCAAATTTTTGTACCACGATTTTCAACTGGCCCACATGGGGATTGTAAATGAAGTAAAACAAAGAAAGACTACGTCAACAAACATCCTCGAAACAATAGAGCAAGAACAATAGCTCCGACCAGCGCGGGAATATTCGATCGCCACGTTTTCATTACCATTCCCGTGATTGTTTTATTTCATAACAAACACCACATATTGACACCAAGAACCTTTCCGGAGATATTCGCTGCTTTAAAGACAAAACTTAGAAAGTCTTTTTTATTACTACATATATAAAATATCGAACTCTCTCACTGGTCCCATGTTGTTATTGTTTTGACAAGTTCACAAAGAAAGGAGCTGCTCATGCGTCTTAGAGACATCCGCTGACTACCGCCCCAATGATTGCTTTGCAAGTTGTGAGAGCATCGCTCAGATTTCATATAAGAGAATGTATGGGAAGTTGCTTCCCCCCCCCCTGAGAAAATACTTTCAATTGGGTTATTAAAGTCAGTTCAATCCTTAGAGATTGAGTTACCAAGTAAGCTTTCGCATTTGTTACTAATTACTCATTAAGCTGCTCATTATCATACTCATAGAATATGTACATATTGTAATTACCCTGACAATGGCATTAAACATCACTAAAAACATTTTTTTTGTTTTTTGTTGTTAGTTTCTGCTTATCTTTGCATTCCTAAACCATTTAATTGAGGGTTTTTTAAGCCACTTTTTCAAATTCTTGAGGTGGTTGCTTTTGATAGCTCTGACTGTATAATACAAAAGAGGATCACTGTGCAAAATTTTGAAGAACAGCTCCCCTTGACTGGCTGTCGGTCAATTGTCAGCGGACAGATGACTGATAATCAGCAGACAGTTGGTAGAGGGGAGCTGTTCTTCACAATTACCCATATTTCTACAAGTCACTGAGTAGTGTTTTTTATTTTGACAGGCAAGTTCAATACTAAGAGCATCACTTGTTAATGGTGGATTACCTGGGTATGGAAAGCAAAGCAGTTTCATAACTTCGTTAGTACAGCTGTGTAATTTTTTAACTATAAACACATAAGGGGTTGGTAGCCATCCATTCACTTTGCTTGTAGTTTGTGGTGTGAAAAATTTTCAATTTGTTCTACACACACAGCTCCAAACATGCCATCTTGCAGCCCAGTGCAAATGTGGTTGCTAAATGATTACTAGGTTTACTTTGAGGAACATTATTGGTTGAAACAATTTGATTAATTGAGCCATTTATTAACGTTATATTTTGGCAGAGAAAGTTGCATTTCATTGATATATTTGCAATATTTTAGACTTACAAAACGTTGAAGCCATATCCAGAAACAAAGACTGATCTTTGGGTGGATTTGGGTGGTGTTTTGGACGTTTTATCTCCGAGATGAATTTGGTGATTCCCCCCCCCCCCCTTTTTGGCATTTTTGACATGAGTAACTCATAATTTCACAGTCACTGTGGTGAGAATTTTAGAAAAAAGATCAGTGTTAGAATTTTTGCTGAAAACATCCTTAACAAGTAAGAGAAAAGCTGTTCTTTTGTTCTCTATCACACAGGCTTTCAGCAAGTGTTGATGTTCCATACAGACCAGCTCTTGACTATGAAAAAATAAAGAATGATCTGCTTTCTTTGCCAGCGAGGAAGAAAGCATTTCTTTTACAGGCACTGAGATGGGTATGACATACATTAAAAGTGCGCCTGAACAGTACACCTATAGACAATTGCTTTATGGAGCTTGTCTTGCAATTGCATTGTTAATCTTTGGCAGATCAGGTGCATCAAACATTGCTTACTAGGATAGCACTGCCTATATAAACCGAAAAACAAACATAACATGCCAAATTCCAAAGACTTGACATTTTGTTTATTACCATGCTAAATAACACTGCTCTAACTTGCATTTTAAACATAAAAGCAGGTTTTCTTTAATTTCTACCAGCATGATCTCAGAGAAACTGTAAACCAAATAGGAAAAGCCGAAAACCACAGCAAATACTAAATCCGAAAAACCGCTAGTATTTTTGCCAAAAACCAAAAACTGTATGCTAATAGCAGGAAAACCCGAAAACTGAAGAAGACACCAAAACCGAAAAACCGTGCGTAAAACAAGGAATGACCAAGTAGCCCCAACCGGCACGGGAAAATCCGATCGCCACGTTTTCATTACCATTTCCGCAATGGTTTGATTTCATAACAAACATTACATGTTGACAACAAGAACCTTTCCGAAAACATTTTTGCTGCTTTAAAGACACAACTTAGAAAACTTCTCTTACTGCTATAAAAAAAGGAACCGAACTGTCCTACTGGCCGCTATATTGTTGTTGTTGTTTTGGCAAATTCAGAATGAGAGGATCTGCTCATACGCCTTAGGGGCATCCGCTGACTACTGCCCGGATGATTGCTTTTCAAGTTGTGAGAACATCGCTAGAGCAGATTTCATATAAGAGAGTATGGGAAGTTGCTAATAAATAATCCCCCCCCTCCCGTGGGTTCCAGTATTTCCTTTAAAATGTGTAGTTCCAGAAAATATCCATACTCCCCCCCCCCCCCCACAGTAGGGGTTGGAAATTCCGGGAAGGAGGCCAGGGGGGTCACAAAGACCCAAAACTTTAAAGCAATGTACAGGTGTATGAAGCTAAATTGGAATTTCCAGAGGGGTGGGGGGTCATAGTGCAAATCCCTTCTGTGGGGGGGGGTATGGATATTTTATGGAACCACACACTGTTAAAAAGTAATGTTTTTTATGGGTTAAGTTGACTACCACTATTAAATTTCAGAACAGTTTAAACCAATAAATTATCAGCAAAATCCTTGTGATGTACAGTAAAAACCCGCGTATAAGAACCTAGGTTTTTTCAAGCTAGCCTAAACATGTTCTTAATGGTTCTTAACTTTTGTTCAAGAAATAAAGAAGAATTTTTAAATGATCTGGTCTTTAATGTCCAATAACAGTATTCTTGGAGGCTTCGGTAAGCAAAATACTATACTATTTTAATCTGTAAACTGTAACCTTCACTATAATTCCCAAATAAATCTTGTATACAAAACAACATAACATGATAAAATGTCAAAGTTCCTCGTTAAAAACAGACTGTGTTAAAAATATATTTTTGAGAAGATTTTTTAGTTCTATATTTTTGAGAAGATTAAGAATTTGAGAAAATAAGAACCTGTTTTAGAATTTGAGCCTAAAATGGTTCTTATGTGAAGGGTGCTTAAAAATGAAATTTTAGTCTAACAGGTTCTTAAATGTTAGGTTCTTATACGCGGGTTTTTAATGTAGCTTTTTTAATTTTCAGAGAAAACGTGACAGAGAGACAAAAAAATAAGCTTTCAAAAAGAAATTCGAAAGCTAATTTTCAGTCTCCTGACACTTTTTCTCTGTAACTTAATTTAAAATAATTTCTTCATATCCTCTTTTTTAATTCATTTGTGTGTCAAAAATAAAGTAGTTATAATTTGGAAACCAGTAACCTTAGCTTATTTGTATACCAAGAAAGAAAAGAAACAAAATTTAACTATTGATTTTTATAAACGTACGTAGGATCTACTTTCTGAAGTATATTACACGTGTTACAGGAAACCCATAAAATAACTGCAAGTGGATCTCTCCTTAGGGACAGACTTATATGCATACATCTCACAATTATTATCAATGACAGTTCAATTGGTCCAAAAGTGACAAATTAAAATCATATAAACTCTATCTCAAATTCAGACACATCCATACCTGACACTCTTTCCTTCCTTTTTGGTGTCCTTTTTAAGAGGTTGGGCTTTATACATATATAGGTTGGGCTTTATACATAAATTATATAGGTTGGGCTTTATACATATATAGGTTGGGCTTTATACATAAATTATATAGGTTGGGCTTTATACATATATAGGTTGGGCTTTATACATAAATTATATAGGTTGGGCTTTATACATAAGTTATATAGGTTGGGCTTTATACATATATAGGTTGGGCTTTATACATAAATTATATTGGTTGGGCTTTATACATATATAGGTTGGGCTTTATACATAAATTATATAGGTTGGGCTTTATACATATATAGGTTGGGCTTTATACATAAATTATATAGGTTGGGCTTTTTACATATATAGGTTGGGCTTTATACATAAATTATATAGGTTGGGCTTTATACATAAATTATATAGGTTGGGCTTTATACATATATAGGTTGGGCTTTATACATAAATTATATAGGTTGGGCTTTATACATATATAGGTTGGGCTTTATACATAAATTATATAGGTTGGGCTTTATACATAAATTATATAGGTTGGGCTTTATATATATATAGGTTGGGCTTTATACATAAATTATATAGGTTGGGCTTTATACATAAATTATATAGGTTGGGCTTTATACATAAATTATATAGGTTGGGCTTTTTACATATATAGGTTGGGCTTTATACACAAATTATATAGGTTGGGCTTTATACATAAATTATATAGGTTGGGCTTTATACATATTATATAGGTTGGGCTTTATACATATAGGTTGGGCTTTATACATATATAGGTTGGGCTTTATACATATATAGGTTGGGCTTTATACATATATAGGTTGGGCTTTGACATATATAGGTTGGGCTTTATACATATATAGGTTGGGCTTTTATATACTGGAAACACCTTTGAAGGTATGTGATGACCTAAGTGATTCTGTTGTTGTTTTTGTAGAATCTAACCCAAGCAGCTATTGGTGAACAGCGTGACAGCATTGTTAATGGGTACATTATCCATGATTTGCTGGGCTGCTCCGTAGACAGCCATCTAAGAGTAAGGCCATTATAATGTCATTATAAATCTTATAAAATTAGAATAATTTATTGGTTCACGCTTATTGTGGGTCTATCCATGTCATGTTTTGGATGTATGTGGGAGCTTGGAGAGCATGAATCAGAGAAACTTAAGAATTGCTCAAGGCCCTAGCTAATAGCAAAGCTATATACATGATAGCTAGCTTCTCAAGTGGCTCTCCAAACTTCCAAGTTTTTCTTCATTATGAAATGTTATTTATTATACTGAAGCTACTGTTAAAAGATTATACTTACCTTGGGACACCTCATTAAACAACAGTAATGTGGCAATTCATTACAAAAAAAATAATAATGCTTTAATGAAATATTAATACCGATCCCCATAATTTCCCTACCAAAATGATGTTGCAAATTAATAGGCAGCAAAAGGAGGCATTGTTTTTTCATACTACACAGAATTGTTAAAGGGGAGAGAGGGAACATTTTCGTGTTTCAAGTGAGAAAAACAGTGTCTCAAGAATTTTGCCTTTGGCCAACAGTAAGCTCTAAAATTGTAAGCTCTAAAGAATAACCACATTCCACAGAAAGATCAATTTTTATTCACAAAATGAAAGTTACTTTGTAAAAATACTCAGCCAACCACTTTATACAAGCCAAAGGTAAAATTAAATAGTGTAAATAAGCATGTGCTTGTTTATTTTTAGAATGGAATACTTGATCTCTTGACATTCCCAAGTGAAGTAGCAAAACAATACCTGGCACGGCTGTTCAATGCCCTTGCATCTCTTTCAGCAGGTATAATTATAATTTGGCCTATCCAGAAAAATATAAGAACACCTTTAGTTCTTATTATCGCTCTTGTAGTAATCCATAATGTTTAGTTAATGGAATCCAGGCAGATGTTTGAGATGAATTGGATATAACAAATTAAATATGATGTTCTGCCTCAGGTAGTAAGTCAGGAATATTGGAGTCAGGAAACACCCACAAGGCTCTTGTGCATAATGAAGTTTTTTTTTCTTAAATTCTAATGGCGAATGTTGTTGACTGGAGACTTCAAGAGGAGCTTTGTGAACCTCACAAAAATTAATGTATTTCAAATCTAACTTTAGTTAGACAAAATGGGTCAAGAATTCTTCCCAAGAGCAACAGCAAAACAGTGCCTCTGTTTTTTTTTATTATTTTTTATTATTATTATTTAAAAATGCAAGCATACAAAAGCAGGTTTTGTGTAATGCACTTCCAAGTTTTTGGTAATAATTTTAATAATGCTGGTATTCTCTTTACTACTTTTTACAGGACGTTCGTATTTAGCTCAGAATCCATCTCTTGTGCATGCCTTACTGTCAGCTCTAACAGAAGAACCCAAAACTTCTCTCACAAGTGAGAACATTCTGGGAACCTTGCAGAAGCTTAGTCTCAGGTAGCTTTACGCAGTAGTTTTGCATCCCTACAGAACTGTTTGCAAATCTGCTCATATGTGCTATCCTTAACATGTTGTACCATTCCATTCCAAGCAAAATACCCTGAGGGGGGTACTCAGGATTTCAAGTGACAGGGATGACCAAAGGATTTTTTGGGGTAGGAAAAATTGGCAAGTATATTATTTTTGGGTGGCTTGATTTAAGTAGGGATTTTTTTGGGTGTTAAAAACAATCAAAAGATTTGTGATAGTGTTTTGGCTGTGTAGTTCTACAAATTAAGTACAAATAAACATGTTTCTAATGTTTTTCTTTGTGTTTTATCTTTCCCCCTTTCTGGAAATTTTGTGGGTTAATTTTTGGTCCAGGGATTTTTTGGGGTTTTGTTAGATCTAGAAGCCCTAGGGATTTTTTTGGGTTTTATTTTTGTCCCCATTCGATCATCCCCATCAGTACTTGAAATCTACCTGTTTGAGTCTCAGCTCTGTGCCGCATTCCATTAAATCAAGTTATCTGCCAAAATGTTCTGCACAAATTTTGGGTCTGGATAATCTGCTAGCCAGCGAGCCATGCGAGCCAGTTCGGTTAGCCTAAATAGCACATTGGTTAGCCTTATGAAAGTGATAATAGCACATTGGTTCGCCTAAATAGCACATTAGCCTTAATAGCACATTGGTTCGCCTAAATAGCACTTCGGTTAGCCTAAATAGCACTCTGGTTAGCCTACAGTTAGCTTAGGTAGGTTGCGGTTAGCCTTTTATTGGGATTAGGGATTTCTGACTCGCATGGCTTGCGAGTCATGCGAGTCATGCAAGCCATTCAGGTTAGCCTAAATGACACATTGGTTAGCCTACATAGCACTCCGGTTAGCCTAAATAGTACTCTGGTTAGCCTACAGTTAGTTTAGGTAGCTTGCGGTTGGCCTTTTATTAGGGTTTGGGATTTCTGGCTCGCATATTATCCAAATTTTTACAGCTTGGTATCAATGAAAACATCTGAAGTTCTGCTACAATAGTGTAAAAAGCGATTGGTTCACCCTCACAAACTAGTAAAAATTCACATAAACACTTCTGATCACAAATTATACATTCATCATTTAGATTGCTAAAAATCACAGGATGAGTCACTTTTTTAAACATAAGTGGCAGCTTTCTGGCAGCCATCTTGATGTCGTGGTAAAGAAATTCAAAATGCTCTGCTTTAAGTATAACAAATGCTATTGAGTTGAAAACCTTAACAAAATAATTTTATATTTAATATAGGGTGTCTAATGGCCAGTGAAAGATAAAAACTCAGACGGGCCTTGAAATTTCGGATTTAGAATTTTGATGCTTTATCGTTGACTAAATATCTTATGTTCTTAATTTCTTTGGCCAGCTGGCAGCTTGGGTCTAGATCAACGCCCTGCAATTTTAACAACTGTTACAATGTAATTATATAATAACATTTCAGCGTATGTCTCTTGTAAAAGCATTTTTTTTTACCTCCCAAAAATATGATAGTCAATGACAATCAATGAAAAACAATTATGGTAATTAAACAAACACAAGTTTTTTGGTCATCGATTGATCATTGATTTCCGATGTCAATCAATTAATTGTTATCAATTGTCATGTCATGTTATTGATTATTTATTTTACTGATTGATCATGCCGGGATTAATTGATTCACTGATTTTTCGATATTTCTGATGCTTTTCCAAAGTTGCGTAAGTAAACAGAAGCCCAACACATACAACTAAATTGTATTCTAATCACATGTAATTTTTTTTTTTTCAAGGCGCCAAATGCAGTCGATCATGATTAATGGTGATTTGATTCAGTGGTTATCACAGCTGTTAATGGACCATGATAACTTGTCAGATTACACACTGGAATATTCTGTTGCCTTGCTCATGAACCTTTGTCTACGTTCTGCTGGTAAGATAACACACCTACTTTTACTGAATGACGGCTTTATAGCAATTTAACAACAACTGGAGTTTTGTGGGAAAAGAACATCTGTGGTTACTGATTCTTAAAAATTGTGATGGTATTCTTATTCTTTAAGGAAAGAGAAAATGCATAAAGGATGCTGCTCACATTCTTCGAGTGCTAAGTGATCTTTTAGGACATGAAAATCAAGAGGTGGGTATATACTGGTATATTTACTATTGTGGGTACATACAAAGTACCAAGTACAGTTATTTATTCACTGTAAACCTGTGCTTATAGTAATCAGCCAATAAAACTTGACATTGTGTGCACTTGTCCCCATAGGCGTACGGGTACCTTCGGGGGGCGGAGACCTTATTGCCCGAAAAAAATGGCATGGGTTGAAAGCCGAAAAAAGAGGCACATAAAATACACAAAAAAACATGCATTGAAATAGTTGTTCACAAACTTTGCCTGCTTGCTTAAAGGAAACGATAGTTCTTTAATTAATCGCGTGGCGCTGCCGAAGGTGTCAATGCAGTGAATCATTTTTCTTTGGAAATATTAATTTATTCACTCTAGTTCCGCAAAGTTATACAAAAACGTGTGAAACATTCAAGGATGAATGGGTTAAAACATTTTGTTAAATTTGTAACTGTATCGCAGCTTTGTTTCAAGTTCTTACAGTGGATCCACCGAGCACAAACGCTCAAGCTATGGAAAAGCCTACTGTTTGCAACTGTATCAAACTGAGGGTCACGCAGAATTTGCGAGAAAATCGAACATGATTTTAAGAATTTGCGCGTGAGAGGAAACGAAAGCAGATAAATGAGAAATTTAGACTTTTGAACCACAAAGTTCGGTATATTTACAATACTTTTTTCTGTTGATGTAATTCGTTTTGTTTGTAATGTTGGGATTTGCCGCTTATTTTCTTTTTTTATTCTAGGCTTGTTGCCCGAATTCTTAACATTTTGCCCGAAAAATTTCGGCACTGGGGGGGCTGCAGCCCCCCTCGCCCCCCCCGCCTCGTACGCCTATGCTTGTCCCGGGGGGGGGGGGGGTACTCCCTATAATGGCCTATACGGGAAGGCTCTGCCCGAAAGGGGTAGGTATAGGGTAGGTATATGAAAGGGTATGGGAATCTGTCATTTAGGTTTTTGAAAGGTTGTTTAATTAAAATATTTCGAACAGATGCAATTTATGGCTGTATTTTTTCAATTTATTAAGCGCTACTTGAAAATGACAAGAAAACGTCTTGTTTTAAGTCTATACCATGACTTTCAGGTATGTGAAAGGGGTACCTTTTTTCATTAAAAGGTATATGAAAGGGGTATAATTTCTGGCAAAATGGTAGATTAAAGGGTAAGGGGGAAGAGCTTTGGGCGGAGCCTCCCCATACAAAACTTTTTTGGGTACCCCCTCCCCCCGGTGCACTGTCTTGGCTCACAGATGTTATAGAGAAACAAGAATATTGTGTACTGAATCAGTAGACTGTTAGTAGTGCTTTTTCAGACCTTTTCATGTGTGAGACGTCACTTGTCATTGTCATCAGCTTATTTGAAGTCAGTCAACTATTTCTTTTAGTCTTGAGTTTTCGATTTTTATACTAGGAAAGTTTTTAATTGTATTCTTATATATCTTCATATAATATTTGTAATTTTTTTTTCTTCTTCTTTTTAAGTTTTAAATTAACTTGATGTAGGCGCATTTGATCATATTCATATGCTAATTTGCGCCAAATAATTATTATTGTGTTCTTTCATTCAGAATTTTTAAATATGTAGTTTTGCTCTGTGCAGTACATGAAGCATGTTTTCTCAGATTAAGTTTTGTTTTTAAACTTTTTACTAGATTCGCCCATATGTGAATGGAGCATTGTACAGCATTCTTGCATTGCCTGCTGTGAAAGAGGAAGCAAGAGCTTTGGTAATGTCTTTAATTCACTAATTTTGTTTCTTAAAAAAACATGCATCCTGTACACACTGACAACTGTATAAAAATTATTAATTTCAGAAGGCCTACAAATTCTAGATTTTGAAAATTTATTTATTTGGAGCCAGGAAATAGGTAATTGAAAGGTTCCCAACAAAAACGTCCCCTGGACTTTCTTGCTAAATCGAACGTTATCAAAACAACTCCAAATTGCGCATGCAGGTTTGTTACATGTGCTAAACTGTCCTGTGTTGCATTCGGCTGGTCTTTTCTTCGTTTTTCAGAAATTATGTATGCAAAAAAAGGCATTTTGCAAGCTTACGTGCTCCCAGTCAGCTAGCAGTCTGAGTTTTCCAACGCATCGCGTGTACATCTTTCCCTCGTCTCGCTGCGCAGGATTAGTGGAAAACACGGGGCCGGGGTCCCGGGGTGTGGAAAACGCGGGGTGTGGAAAACACGGGGTCCCGGGCTGGGGTCTGTAGAAAATGCGGGGTCCCGGGGTCTGAAAATAAAACGAAGGTAAAAAAAAAAAAAATTCTGGCTAAAAAGACAAGTTTAATAATTTATCACCACCAAACTTAGGATCTTCGTAAAACGTCTTTCCTTGCGTTGAAAAGCCTATATACATGTCGTAAAAATGCAATTCAAGTTTGTAAATCATATACTTGTCCTTGTGATCTTTTGGGAATATCCGTTTTTTCCATTTTATAAAATTAACAATTTATCAGGTATCCGAAAATAAAACTACTCCAAGAAGAACACAGTACAAGCCAATAATGAAACGGGAAATACAGGCAGACAGTTTTCTAGTCATAAGTAATTTATCGTGCCAGGAAAGGGTTAAACCGTGGACCTTATTGTGCTCTTATAGTGAATGCTATATATTTCAAATTTTCAAAATAGTTTTTGTTATCAAAAGACCAGTACAAAAATGTAGATCAGATAAATTTAGCTTTCTAATTTCACAAGCAAACCTGGTGTTCTGCCGAATAGGAGGACCGCAGTATAGCTGCCTGCCTCTAATTAATTTCACCTTAGCGGCGTCTGCGTACAGGTTGCAAACATTGTCCGCCGAATTAAATCAAAATGTAATTCTTTTATTAACTACCACCCGATCTTGTATAAAGTCTGTCGCTCTCCAGCTAAGACTCAACATTGATTTGCTATATTCATGTAGCTCCAAGCTACAGCTAAAAGTAAACATTGGCATATGCGTGGAATAACTATGACATGCTACCGGTCATATATCAATGCACAGAAAACGGATATTAGATATAACAACCATAATCAGTAGAGTACGGTAGATGAGTTAACTTCAAGGGTGGATCCAAATGAGTCCCTCCCGATTTCTTCTTTCTCGCTTATTTCTTTCCACTGAAACTACGCAATTCCGTCCACACTTAACTTTTTTTTGGCCGTGTTATCACGGTCGGCAGCTTTCTTCTCTTTTAGTGCTGAAACCACGGCACCACACGACGATTCATGAATGAAACTAGGTGAATGAAGTCAGCGCCTGTGTCAGATATGGGCGAAGTTGGCGTGTAGTTTGTCTTAATATTTATTTTCGGATACCTGATAAATTGTTAATTTTATAAAATGGAAAAACGGATATTCCCA
The DNA here is from genome assembly GCF_052425735.1 of Oculina patagonica. NCBI lineage: Eukaryota > Metazoa > Cnidaria > Anthozoa > Scleractinia > Oculinidae > Oculina > Oculina patagonica. The sequence goes on along the minus strand of NC_135763.1, from coordinate 20,985,603 downwards.
AAAGATCACAAGGACAAGTATATGATTCACAAACTTGAATTGCATTTTTACGACATGTATATAGGCTTTTCAACGCAAGGAAAGACGTTTTACGAAGATCCTAAGTTTGGTGGTGATAAATTATTAAACATGTCTTTTTAGCCAGAATTTTTTTATTTACCTTCGTTTTATTTTCAGACCCCGGGACCCCGCGTTTTCTACAGACCCCGGGACCCCGTGTTTTCCACACCCCGTGTTTTCCACACCCCGCGTTTTCCACACCCCGTGTTTTCCACAGACCACGGGACCCCGCGTTTTCCACACCCCGGGACCCCGGCCCCGTGTTTTCCACTAATCCCGCTGCGCATGTGTTTTTGTTGATTTGAGTAGAGTAGGACTGGATACTGCATTGTGACGTAAGGTCACATGTTAGAGGCGGAAGAGTTTGAATTGAGCGAAATGGCGGCTGTGAAAGTAAAACGGAAAAGTCTATAGTTTTAGCTCGAGTGCGGCTGCCAGGTGGTTGAAGGACATCATTAAGTCTGAATACCCGTAAGTTTACAGCATCGCTCGAAGAACTGAGTGATGTTTCTGCCTTTGTTTTGTACAACAGCGCTGTTTAGCGCTTCGGAAAAAACGTTGCAAACAAGGTAGTTTTGAGCCTGGCCGCATAGAAAGCCTAAAACAAGAGGTTTCTTGCCAGGAACTTCGTCAACGCGAGTTTTACAGGGTCCGCTTGGGTTCTGCCACGACAAAGTTGCCGAGAAGTGACCTGGTTTTAGACTTTAAAAAATTCTTTATAGGTTTGGGGGGGGGGGGGGGACCTCCCCCTTGCAAAATTATTTTCTGTGCCTCATTAAATATTCATCAATCAATAAATCAATCAATCGATTCGTGCCTTAGTTTATCTTGTTTTCGCGGGATTTTGTAGATGTGTGATGATGTAAGGAGTGAAGATAGAAGTGAGAGCAAGCCGGCAGCACTTAACTGAAAGCAAAACTAGTATAATGTGACAACACGAGCAAACGTATTCAATCAACAATCAGTCTTTATTTCACTTTCACCTCAAAATTACAGCTAACGGTAACAGATTACAATAGTCTTTCCCGAAACAACAAAAAGGAGCTAACCGCAAGCAGACTGCAGTGAAAGCTAGCCACTTGAAACGCTAACGCTAACCCTAACCCTTAAACTTGGGTTTAGCTTTTTAACCCTAAATTTGAAATGAAACCCTAGCGTCAGACCCTAACCCTAACCCTTGGGGTTTAGGGTTAAGCTTTTTTTCGCTAGGGTTAAGCTAAGGGGTTGGGGCTAGGCTTGTAATCCCAAAACTTTAGCTGACTTCATCGTTTTGAGAAACAAAAGGTTTCCTTTGTTTATCGTTTGTAAAAGAAAAGACAAAAGAAGCCGCGCGAGCAAAAACCTTGTCTTTTTGCATGTGTAATTTTTCAAAAACGAAACAAAGACCTGTGAAATGAAAGACAGGACAGTGTTAAGCACACGTAAACAAACCTGCATGCGCAATTTGGAGTTGTTTTGATAACGTTCGATTTAGCAAGAAAGTCCAGGGGACGTTTTTGTTGGGAACCTTTCGATTGTGAAGAAAAACCTGTGGGCTGTTGGTCGGCCGACAGACGACTGACAGTTGGTTACGGGGAGCTGTTCTTCACAATTACCAGGAAATAAATGTTTCTCGGACATGGTGATCAATCGGTTTTCCAGAAGTGCAGCACTTCACAAACCAAGTTCTACTGGCCCTGAATTACTAACAAAAGCAGCCAGTATTGCAATGAGCACCCAAGTTTAAAAGAAGTGATGTGGCATCAACTATCTCCTCTTAAGCCAGTGACACATCAGGGGATTTTAGAGGCTCGTTGCAGCAAAGTTTTGCTTACTTTATCAACTGGTCAATAAACAACTTCTTTTAGATGTTCATTAGCCTACGAATTAATGGGAAATGCATGCTGTAGTTTGAATTTTTACTGTTTCATGCACAGGAGTCTAAAACGGATTCTGTCATATCCAAGAACACTACTGTTGAGTTTCCATTACATAACAAATCTTGCTGCTATCCTCACTGTACAATATGAATACAGGGAATGGAGGAAATCCTTGAGTGTTTCCTTAAAGATGACAACCCTGATATGACCAGACAGATTCAGTTTATCATCAAGCAACTTAACACTGGTAGGGACATTTGTGTTACTGTATGGTTAAACCTGGGCCTTATAAGGACAAACTCGATCTTGTGTGCCCTTGTCATATTTGAACCTGCTTGAATTACTCATGAGTATCATCAAGAGCTTTCTGTCATTGGGTGCACACATGCTTTCCGAGTGATGATCAGAAAAGTCTCATGTTACTGTGCTCACATCCTTCAACTCTCATGCTCTTGTTAACTAATCTTGCTGAGATTTTATCTGTTTCAAATGTAGCCTGTTCCAGGCGTTCGGTTAGTTGGGAAGCGGCGCGAGGAACGGCGAGCGGAAAAAAATTAATGGGGAGGGGACCCTCCTCCCCGCCCCCTCCCCCCATTTTTTTTTCGCTTGCCATTTTTCGCGCCACCCAACTAACCGAACACCTGAAACAGGCTATTTCAAATGACTTTGTTGTTTCAGAAAATTAAGTATGCAGTTGCACAAAAATTAGTAGGAAAAAAAGCTGACACTAATGCCTTGACACTTGGTTTGGATGCCAGGTTGTCTGTATAAACAGGGTTTATCTATATTGTTAATGGTGTTGATACAGTACATTCCCCATAATTAAGTTTTATGAACACATTGTAATCTATTATAATTGTGATGCAATAATAAGCAATTATTGGATGAGGTTGAGCATGATATCGTGAATTATCAAAACTGAGGTCTGTGTTATCTGCCGAAGCCGAAGGCTGAGGCAGATAACACAGATACGAGGTTTTGATAATTCACGATATCATGCGAAAACCGAATTTAATAATTGTTTTATTATACGTTTTCAAACAATTTGCCATCACTTTTTCTAGCGCCAGCGTAAAACTTCGTCAGAACATGTGGTTCCTCCAGGTTCTTCTCCCTCAAATAATCGTTCAAAATTTTTACACTTGTTTTTGTTGTTCTCTTTGCGTTTTTAGAATCTTTATTCTTGATCATAACTTTCAATTCCTCTTCGGAAACGGAGGCAAATCGCTCAGCCACATTTTCAAACGTTTGACAGCACTACACGGACGAGGGGCTTGGAAACTAGGCGGACTTTGAACTCGACATGATAACCCAATATCTGCTGCAGATATTGGGTTATCATGTCAAGTTCACATGCTACTGTATATTGACTGAATGCTCTCGACCAATCACATGTGTTAAAGTAATTCTAATGTATAATAATTATATTTATTATACATTAGAATCACTTTGAAACATGTGATTGGTCGAGAGCATTCAGTCAATATACAGTAGCATGTGAACTTGACATGATAACCCAATATCTGCAGCAGATATTGGGTTATCATGTCGAGTTCAAAGTCCGCCTAGTTTCCAAGCCCCTCGTCCGTGTAGTGCTGTCAAACTTTTGAAAATATGGCTGAGCGATTCGCCTCCGTTTCCGAAGAGGAATTGAAAGTTTTGATCGAGAATAAAGATTCTAAAAACACCACGAGAACAACAAAAACAAGTGTAAAAATTCTGAATGATTATTTGAGGGAGAAGAACTAATTAACCTGGAGGAACCACAAGATAAAACCGCTTTGGCTAATGTTCTGACGAAGTTTACGCCGGCGCTAGAAAAAGTGATGGCAAATTGTTTGAAAACGTATAATAAAACAATTATTGAATTCGGTTTTCGCATGATATCGTGAATTATCAAAACCTCGTGTCTGAGTTATCTGCCTCAGCCTTCGACTTCGGCAGATAACACAGACCTCTGTTTTGATAATTCACGATATCATGCTCAACCTCATCCAATAATTGCTTATTATTATACATTAGAATTACTTTAACACATGTGATTGGTCGAGAGCATTCAGTCAATATACAGTAGCATGTGAACTTGACATGATAACCCAATATCTGCAGCAGATATTGGGTTATCATGTCGAGTTCAAAGTCCGCCTAGTTTCCAAGCCCCTCGTCCGTGTAGTGCTGTCAAACGTTTGAAAATGTGGCTGAGCGATTTGCCTCCGTTTCCGAAGAGGAATTGAAAGTTATGATCAAGAATAAAGATTCTAAAAACGCAAAGAGAACAACAAAAACAAGTGTAAAAATTTTGAACGATTATTTGAGGGAGAAGAACCTGGAGGAACCACATGTTCTGACGAAGTTTTACGCTGGCGCTAGAAAAAGTGATGGCAAATTGTTTGAAAACGTATAATAAAACAATTATTAAATTCGGTTTTCGCATGATATCGTGAATTATCAAAACCTCGTATCTGTGTTATCTGCCTCAGCCTTCGGCTTCGGCAGATAACACAGACCTCAGTTTTGATAATTCACGATATCATGCTCAACCTCATCCAATAATTGCTTAATGTCGTTGTTAAATTACAGATGATCCATCTGCCACAAATGATCCCGAGTCTGACGACGAAGATGAAGATGATGATGATGATGTGAGATTTCTTGATTACTAACTACTAGTAGTACTACTGATTGATTGATTGATTGATTGATTGATTGATCGATTGATTGATTAAAATAATACACTGTCCAAAGCTCTGTTTGTTTGCTTAGCCAGTTACTTTATCAGGCATTAAGAGTGGCTGTATAAAAATGGAAAGGGATTGGGACTTGTGCTTTTTCACTTTTATTTAAACCATGTGCTTGCTGTTATTTGAATCATGTCGTCATTAGGAAGGAGATGCTATTGATGCTGAACTGGACAAACAGGAGATACTTGAGCCAAGTGACGGAGAGCTGTGTGGAGAGGAGTTACTTCAAACTCATTATTCAATGGTATGTGTCACCCTGCCAAGGAGTCAATTATTCAAAAAAGGAAGAATAATTTTGTAAGGGATAGTCTTCATGGCATAATGTAATTTGTTTGTTTCTTTATTTCTTTTTTTTTTCAGCAGAAAACATCAGAACAGCCAAAGAACAGGAAAAAGGTACTGAAATAAACAACAACCGCCACTTTGTTGTGTGTAACAAGAAATTTAAAATGGAAAAATAAAGAGATAAGAACTGTGATGTAAAATGCAGAGACAAGAAAGCACAGAGTCATTTTCCATCTCCTGCAAAAGAGTATTTTATGCATTTGTGGGCTGATTACATGGTAATGTGGTTGATTTAAAGTAACGTTTTATGCCTCCATGCAAACCAAAGTGGGGCACAATGTTTGTTGGGAAAAAGTTAAAATCCTGTTAAACAAGGCAGCTTAACAAGCTTTTGATGACTTTACTTTTCATCCGACTCTGAAGATGATCTCAGGTCAGGTTGCCAAAATGTCGAAAACCAATACCCCTGACCTGAAAATCAAATTGGATGAATTTCTGATACGCCCGAGTTCAAACTGTTTAATTATTATGGCGCGCACTTGATACCTGGATGCGAGAACTTTAATTTTATTTACTTTTGCTGTGTTCAAGTACAAGTGTCATGCAGCATACGGGATTTTTTTCGTTAATCAATTTACAATGTTATCTAAAAAAGTATATATACTGTTTGTTTTTAGTTTCCAGCTTCCCTGGGTCCTGATCACCCTCTGACAAGGCCTACCACTCCTGGGGCAAGAACCGTGGAAGCAATTCAAGGTAAAGCAAAACCAAAATTTTTCCGGACACCGGAGTTTGGTAGTAACTATCCGTCAACATCTGGCAATTCAGTCTTGATTTTATGGCAGAAGTTAAAAACCTGTTGGTCTCTTTTTCGCTCGTAAATAGCCAAAAAACCCGCCTGTACTTTGTTTCCGCCAGAAGCCTTTTCTTTTTAAGAAAAAAGTAAAATCGACACACAGAATGATGCCCAAATTTGCTACCAAAATCTTCTCTCTCTCGTTCGCAACCTTAATCGAACTTTGAAGTTTGGACTTGTCTACGAACAGAAAGACTCTTTCATTCACTAGAAGGTAATATCAGGTAATATATCAAACAACCGGAGCGTTTCATTGCATTTCCAAACGCCAAGAAGAAAGTTAAAAATATGACACGCCAAGGAGAATTTTTGATGCACTTCGAGGTTTTTGAAAATGTTATGAAACACTGTCTCGAGGTTTTGATAGATCTTCTTAATCGAAACTTATAACTATAAGGAGGAAACAGGTGAAAATATCGTTCACGTGTTGACACTTCTCATGTGAAAAAAATGCGACTTACCTTGTTTCTGTGTTTTAATTACCTTTTTTACCGCTGCGAGATACACAATAGTTTGGATGCCACAGAAATCGTTCCTCGACTGGGTAATAAACTTTATAGTGAATAAACTTTATTTCTCTTTCAGAAAATACTCCCAGACCAACGACCACAACAATAAGACCAACATCTGAACAACAGGTTCGTCAGTGTCATTAGTCCTAGGGTCTGTCTGTGGTGACAGCTTGGTTTTTGCTTGAAAACATTGATGGTCTCATAATAAACTCTTCAAAGTGCTGAAATACTTTTAAAACAATTGCTGATCGACAAATCTTTTCAGTCTATTTAAGCATTACCTCAAACTTATCACTCTTCGCTCTCGCGCGCATAATTTTTGTAAGCCTTGTTGGTGCAGAATGCGTTTTTGCGATGGTTGGTGGGCTGTCCTCCACTAACCGCTAACCCGCTATGATGTAAACTTTAATAATTGGTTGATTAACTAATTAGTTATTCTTGTGAAGGGGTCGTGGGGTGGGAAGCACCTGACTGAGTGTACTAGGTTAAACGTGGAGCCTATATCAACGTTACTTTAACATGAAGAACACAAAGACTATATACTTGTGTCAGAAAACCCTATGCTCTCATTGTGGTATTTTTTTTTCTAAAACAAAGAACTTTACGCTAAACGCACTCATAGGCAGAAGAAAAGACAACTTTGCATACTGGTACTCTCACCGGCGAACGTCGCGTGCTTTTCCTTACGGTACGATTCTTCTAGACTCCGTGGTACCAAGTTAAAACCGCAAATGAATTGAAGTAGACTTTGAGTCGTCACAGCGGTTCATGTGAAATAATTATTGATAAGGCAGCGCTGTTTTCTGGAAAAAGGCGACCTTACATTTCATAAATCGAAAAACCATTTCTTTGATTAAATTACCACCGGTGTCGCCTTGTTTGGCAGAAAAACAAAAACATGTTACAAACGAGCAAAAGTATCGTGTTACACTTGTAACAAGCTTAAGTATCACGTCTTACTGAAAGTGAAATAAAGCAAATAGACATCAAATATCTTACTTTCAATTGATCAGCCCCATTGCATTCTGTACTATCCTTTTAGTCTCTAGGGGCGCTTTCCATTAGACTGGCCGGTCAGTCCGGTGGTTTTGAATGTGAATTGGGCCTTTTCCATGAGATTGTCCCACAAATTCACCACAACAGTGTATAATATTTATGCATTGACTGATTTGACAGAATAAATCTGACTAACAGTGGAATTCTTCCAGTTCTGACCAGCGGAAAGCACCCTAACTTTTTGTTTCCAGCAAGGGTTTTGTTGGCGTATGTCAGCTGAGACAAAGTGATAAGTGCTGATGTAACTGAAATGCTATAACTTTGTTGTTTTATAGAGCAGACCTTTAACCTCATCAAAATCAAGACCGGAGTCCAGGCCAACAACAGAAGGTGAGAATCACGATAATACTTACCTTTTAAATTGCTTGGTTTTGCTTTCCCGATCAAATTCTTTATGGGTCTGTCGGGATGGGGAGACGGTTCAGAAGTTAAGAGAAAAAATATCCTTATTAATGACATTTTTGCGACACATTAATTTCGCGATTTTGTGATGCGCATATTTTGCGACACTTAAATTTCGCGATTTTGCAAAAAAAATTGTATTTTGAGTCACTATAATTTCGCATTTTTGAGTAAGATAAAACTTGCATTTCCTTGGCAATATTTTTTGACATGCCTTTGAATTAAATAAAACGACTTCATCAAAGGAACAATAACGTCAAAATTAACAAAAGCGCGAGGGCGGGACTAACTCTCGGCAGTAGCAACAACAGAGCAGTTGTCACAATGTCTACAAGTAGGTCATGCTTGTACGTGGCATAAGTTATTGCTCTGGAGTCAATTGACGACAACATCCATTAACATTGAAAATTCCTTCCTTCAGTGGTTCTACACTTATTCTTTCTTGATTACTGACATATGTGATTCACTTAATTTTTGCGTCATGTTATGTTCGCGACACTTATTGTTCCCGTTACTTAAATTTCGCGATTTTTTTTGAATCGCGAAATTCGCGAAATTAACGCGTCGCGAAAATTTCATATAATAAGGTATTTAAAGTTGGCATTTCGTGTATCTATCACAGAAGCATGTGCTGCACAAACTTAAACAGTAAATCTAAGAGCCCTTTGAGATATCTTATGTAACAGTTTTTGCATAATATTTTCTTCCAATACAGTAACAAAATTTACAGTCAAACCATATATTTTTCCAAGCAACTTTGCATGTAGGGCGCAGTGTTCCAATATTGATTAGCAGTTTGCTCAAGCAACTTGCAAATTCGATTTATTTTTATCTCCAGCAAGTTGCCAGTGTTGGGCGGCTTCCAGTTTGACTGTAACAAACAAGGCCAGCTCTTTGAAATAGTATTTATCAAAAATACCAGTATTAAAATGTGTTAGGTTGTAAACGTGCTGTTATAGAATAGGGTTTACTTATAAGAAAATTAATTTGTTTCCTTTTTTGGTTTACAGAAAGACCTTCAAGCACTAGAAAAGTGAGTTAAGCCTTACTTTGATGTACCAATGTGTGCAACTGTAATCCTATGTTAACGGATGAAACAGTCTTCATGTTCAGGTTTTGTAACTGCCCTTTCTTGTAATTCATTCATTCTTCTTAAAGTTTAAGTTTCACGAACAAACCTCATTCATTGCAGCTAAATTTGAAGCAGATAGATTGCTAATCCATTTACATATTCTTGTGTGCATAGCATTAACGTATAAAGGTCGGGACACACTAGGCGACAAGTTGCAGCGACAGGTCGCTCCGTGTGTACTGCTTCAAAACAAATTGCTGCTACAAGGCGCTTGTTCGGTACACATGCAGCGAATTTGGAACAGGGGGAATGGGAACTAGTTTTCCAATTCAATGCATGACGCTGTCTTATTGTGTTCGACGAAGGAGAACGCATACTAATCGCGTCGTTTGCCCGACGTCAGTCCCGCGGGTTCTATGGTTCAGTCCCGCGGGTATCGATCGCCTGATGCCATAACCGTTTGAGACTTTTTGGACTGCTACAAGTGACGTCGACCTCATGAAGAGGGCCTCAATCTCATGCATATCAAAATGGCATCGAGTTTGCATTTTTTGTGTAAACAAAATTAATGCGTGGAACGTGTACCCGAAGTTAAAATAATACCGAAAATGTCATGGGGAGCATATCATCCAGGGAAGTAGAGTTTAAGTCAGCCATTGAACTCGAAAAAAGTGGAAATCGAGTGAGTCATTTCGTGTGTCGCTTTGAAGTTTAGTACGTCCGCGCGAAAATCTTCCACATTGACTTTTTTGTATTAAAATTGGGGGTTACCGGCCATTTAAAAGCTGCAAGCGAAGTGAACGCAACGGCGACCATCAGCGCGCGCTTAATTATTGCGACATGAATTATGTGCGCAGTAACGATGCGCATAAACAACGAAGTTGTCCATGTTCTTCGACGTGCTTGTGTTCGCGTCTTTGGAGGTCATAGAAATGTTAAAATGTAAATGTTAAATGCGCCGATGATTGAAAGTTTTTCCCAGACGTTTCGGGGCTACTGCCCCTTCTTCAGTGGAAAATGTAACACCAGTTAACGGAAAAAAGCACGTGCGCGTGATCAATGTTTGAAATTAAAAATAACAAATTAAACATACGTCACGGGCGCGCGCGCTTGTTAGAGTGAACATAAGAGATTAAGGGCCCACTGACAGATTTCTCGCGCGTTGCTAAGGTGCCAAAAGAGCGCGCGCTGTATTGCGTGTACGGGTTACTCACGCTATCAGTACGCGCCAGATGTGCAAAAAAATTTCCTTTCGAGCACTTCTTCAAACTCGCCAAATAAGATGAAACAATAAGAACTACCGAAAAACTTCCTGACTAATAGTTGACTTCACATCTGAGAATCAGTCAGATTAAATTGAACCAGGAAAAGCAGGTTTTTTACACATGCAAATAATCTCAAAAGCGTACGCGTACAACTAGCGCGCGCACTGTTCTCTTGTCAGATGAATTACGCATGCGTTAACAAAATGATTTCCGGTTTGCAGAAAAAATCTAAATACTTGGCGGTCTTTTATTTGATTCACTTTTTTTCGACGTTATATTTTTCCGACCTGGGTCGGGAACATAACTAAGTATTCATTTGCTTAAATCATTTTTAATAAAAATTTTATGGACAAATCAATATTTTAAATCTCTCTAAAAAAATTATTTTCCATAATGAAATGAAACCCATACTTACCAAGATACAAAAACAAATAAAGATCATGACACTATGAATGATTTTCTGATAACATGCAAAACATCAAAAAGTTTAGACTTTTTCTTTATTGGTCACGTGATCATGGGCGTGGCCCGATGACGTCATATTTATGTTATGGACTGAGTAAAAGATTCAACCATAACTAAACAAGAAAAATTGCTAAAACTATATAACCGTGAATGTCCCTAGCAACGGGTCCAAATATATACGTCAGTGGGCCCTTAAATAAAACCAAAGTCCACATTCAAGCCACGAGGTCGCAGAGTCTTGTAGCGGAAAATAAGCTTTGCCTCAAGCCGTTTTCTTTCCATGGTATCAGTTAGTCCGGCACGGAGCACTGACACAAGCATGTCGTTCGTGCTATGTCCTGGCAGATTAAAATGTTTAGCCACTGGAGTATCGCTTTGTGTGGTGATGGATCTTAAGTGTTCTCTAAACCTGTCAGCCAGTCGTCGGCCAGTTTCCCCGATGTAGCATTTGGCGCACGCGTGACATTGGATTATATATACAGCATGCGTTGTGGTGCAGGTGTATCTTTGATGGACATGGATTGATCCGCCAGGTGTGTTAACCACCGGAGTAGCATTGGTGTAGTCGCAGGTCTTGCAACGGGGTCTCGCACAGGGGAATGTTCCAAAATCCGCGCGGGCATCATTCGTTTCGTTTCCTAACGTGCTCCGAACCAAGGCATCGTGTAAGTTCGAGTCACGGCGATATGCACATAGAATTCGCACAGGCTGGAATATGTCACCTGTTTGAGGGTCGTTTTTCAGCAAGTCCAGATTCTTTGTCATGATTTTCTTTACTCGTGCATTCGAGGGGTGGTACGTGAGTACAAGCGGGATTGTTGGTTGCTGAGGTGCTCTTTGTGTTGGTGTCTCTTGTAGCAAATCCTCTCGAGAGATGGATGCAATTTGATTCAAGGCATGGTTGACAACATGTGGTGGATACTTGCGATCCAAGAAATAACTGACCATCTCCTTGCTCCTCTCATTGAAGTCGTCGGCTTCACTGCAAATGCGCTTCAACCTGAGCAGCTGACTAAAAGGGATGGATTGTTTGCAGCGGGTCGGGTGAGAGGAGAAATAATTCAAGTATGAGTGGGTGTCAGTTTCTTTGTAATGGATGGTTGTTGTCAGTCGATGCCCGGAAGGTTTGATGCAAAGGTCTAAGAACGACACTGCTTCTTCGGAAATGGACCACGTGAATTTCAAATTCGGATGAAAATTGCTCACAAACGATGCGAAATCTTCAATTTCTCTCTTTCTGCATGATGCTGCTCCCATGATGTCGTCAATGTACCTTTTGAATAGGTCTGGTGTCCTGCCCGGATACTGTTCAAAGATTTGTTCCTCTATATGACCCATAAACAAACAGGCGTAGTTTGGACCAAATCTACTGCCCATAGCCACGCCTCCAACCTGTTCGTAATAGTTGCCATTGAATGTAAAAGTGTTCAGGGTCAATACAAGTTCAGCTAGGCGCAGAAGAGTATGCGTGGGCGGTTGAAGGACAGAACGCTTGTTCAGGAAGTGTTCAAGAGCAAGGAGACCATCCTGGTTGGGTATCACGGTATAGAGTGATTTTACATCCATTGTGAACACGTAGTTGGTGAGTTCCGGGAAACGAAATGACTCGGCAATTTGAAGCATGTGATTTGTGTCCTTTACAAAGCTGGGGAGATTGTGAACCAAAGGTGTAGTAATTCGGTCCAAATAAGTTGCAATCAGTTCCGTTGGGCAATTACAGGCAGATACGATCGGCCTACCAGGATTACCAGGCTTATGGATCTTGGGCAGCAGGTAAAACTTGGATGTACGTGGCTGGTCTATAATAAGGTTAGACGCTGATGCTGGGAGTTCACCAGATTGAATCGCGTCCTTAACCACCACCTGAACTCTTTCGTTGTTTTCGTTGGTATGGTCATGGCTAAGTTGTCTGTAGAAATTCGCATTGGAGAGATGTCTTTCAGCCTCCTGTACATTCCCCTGTGCGAGACCCCGTTGCAAGACCTGCGACTACACCAATGCTACTCCGGTGGTTAACACACCTGGCGGATCAATCCATGTCCATCAAAGATACACCTGCACCACAACACATGCTGTATATATAATCCAATGTCGCGCGTGCGCCAAATGCTACATCGGGGAAACTGGCCGACGACTGGCTGACAGGTTTAGAGAACACTTAAGATCCATCACCACACAAAGCGATACTCCAGTGGCTGAACATTTTAATCTGCCAGGACATAGCACGAGCAACATGCTTGTGTCAGTGCTCCGTGCCGGACTAACTGATACCATGGAAAGAAAACGGCTTGAGGCAAAGCTTATTTTCCGCTACAAGACTCTGCGACCTCGTGGCTTGAATGTGGACTTTGGTTTTATTTGTAATAGTAATTGGACTGAGTGGAGTACAATTCAGGGAGTTATCGGGCGAGTCATTTCGAAATCACGAAAGCACAATTACTCTCTGAATGTACGACACGAGGTCCAATTACTAATTAATCGTGTCAATAACAAAATTCGAGGTTAGGAAGTCTTTAGGAACCTTTTCTGCGAGGAAAAGTCAAAGGTAAATTTAGTTGGTTGCACAAAAAGTTAGAAAACAGCAAGAAAAACCCATTCAAATGCGCATGATTGACGCGCGGATGGCTTAGGTGTCCAATTGCAGGTATCCAATTTGAAGTTGCTCAAATTGGATACCTGTAATTGGACACCCACGTGATTGCGCGCCGATTACGCGACAAATAGGCGCGCGCAGAACCAATCAAAAACGAGGATTTTGTTATAGATACGATTAAATCTGTTATGTTCACTCTAACAAGCGCGCGCGCCCGTGGCGTATGTTCAATTTATTATTTTTAATTTCAAACATTGATCACGCGCGCGTGCTTTTTTCCGTTAACTGGTGTTACATTTTCCACTGAAGAAGGGGCAGTAGCCCCGAAACGTCTGGGAAAAACTTTCAATCATCGGCGCATTTAACATTTACATTTTAACATTTCTATGAATTAACTATATGCGCTACACAGCCACACGAAATTTTCTTTGGAGGTCAGTCGTGTAAAGACGACGAAAATTGTCTCGAACGCACTCCGCTAATCCATGATTATTACTAGTTGTTTAATTTATATTTTGTCGCAGCGACTTGTCGAAGAAGAGCGCATACGCTGTGACAACGCTGCTTTCGCTCATTTTGTCGCTGTGATATGTCGCACGAATTCAAACTGGTTGTAAGTCGTGCGACACATCGCAGCGACAAAAGTCTATAGCAGCGACGTGATAGATTATCGCAAGAATGCACCATGTCACACGAGGCAACATGTTGCAGCAACTTGTCGCCGCGACATGCATGTTGCAGCAACTTGTCGCCGCGACATCTTGCAGCGACTTGTCGCGTAGTGTGTCCCGACGTTAAGAGCGCGCCCGTAGCCCGTAGTTTATGTAAGCCTTTCCTCTGTTAGTGTAACATTTTGAAAATTGCTTTTTAAAACTTTTCAAAACTTTTCCATATGAAGGAAACAAAGCCCGGTTCAGATTCAGTCAAGCCATCTATTGTCAGGTAAGCTCTTTGTCATGCTTGTTATAACAAATGCTTCATTCGGACGGGAATATAAATGTCTGAGTTGGGCTTTCTCGGCGGTGATGTTGCTAAGTACTTGACGCTCAAAGTCATAGGACTAGAATTCCCTAGTTATCGCCGACCAAGGGGCTTGACCCTCAAACATCACGGTAGTTATTTAAGCCTATCAACTGTTTGCTATAAAACAAGGGGCCCTCACATCAGGTTAGAGGATGAATCAAGTGTTATCTGCTTTTGACGCGTCTTTTGATTTGAGATCAAGTACGAGTACGACTTTCGAATTTCAATCCAGTTACGTTCCCAGAGCCCGCACTCCTACCTGTTGCTGACCAGTTGTAAAGGATACTATCGATACGAGATTAATGTGAAATGTGATAATTGAAAGCATAAGTACTAGATTTGAATAGTCGTACTCTGACCTCGAGGTCCCTTAAATTATGTACACTGTAACGGACGAGAACAATCGGAAATTCTCGGGACATCCGATCGCGCGCCGCGATTCGTAGAGCTTCGCCAGCAGACCGCATATTTTATTTAAAATGGGCTAAATGGCCGCTACTGAACAAAAGACACTTTGATAGCAAGTAAGATTATCATTCTCCGATTTGATGTGAGGGGCCCCTGTGCTATAATATCAAAAAAATTAATCTCCGGGGCTGCTCCAAACAAGCATCATTCCACTCTTGTTTCTTTGATTACGTTTCGCTATGAGTCATGGAAATTATTTTTTAAAGATCCTGTCAACAAACTATATTTCCTTGTTTTTGCTGATTAACCAATGCTTTTTTGTTTCCTTTTACTGTTTGTGTTTTAGACCACCGTATGAAGCACCCTTTGTTTCAAAACCCAAGATTCCTCGCACTCCCGATTCGAGACCAAGAACAAGCACCCCTCCACCCCTTGGTCGATCTGCCTCCCCTCCCAGACCAGTATCAAAGGATGGCCGGCCTGGTAAGTGATAACCTGTAATAAAATGGGCAATAAAGTGCCAAAAAAGATTTTTTGAAAAACCAGACGTTTCGGGCAATAGCCCTTTTTCGGTGGTAAACGTCGCGAAATAAAATACGACAAACTAGCACTTCAGCAAAGACCGTCATTCTGTCTCCGACGTCCAAATACGCGGAATCAGACTTTGCACCGGAAACAACATCAACCAGAAGCGACAGGAGATGAGAATGATCTTCAGATTGGGCACCGTGCGACCACGCGGGATGAACATTCGCATTCATTTAAACTGCGCGCGCTGGGCTTTGAACGTTATTTTTAATTTTCAAACGCTCGGCTTGTTTGTCGCATTTTATTTGGCGACGTTTACCACCAAAGAAGGGCTATTGCCCGAAACGTCTGGTTTTTCAAAAAATCTTTTTTTGGCACTTTATTGCCCATTTTATTACACCTTTATGTTTTAGTGCCACGCAGTAACTTTGGAACTTTTGTTCTTATTATAAGTGATAACCTGCTCATTAACCCAGGGATATCCCTTAATAAATCACCATATAAGGTTTACACAATCTTGTCCAGTGGCGAAAAGTGTTTGGTGATAACAAGCTTCCCTTCTGTTGAAGGAATCTTTTTTTGGATGCTCCATTTTCTATCAAAATAGAAAAAAAACTCTGTTGCTGTGCAATCTAATGTGACTTAACAACCATTTCATGTTGCTGAATTCTTTAGGGAAAGGGACCCATCACTTCTCTCCCAGATGGTAACGCTTTTTTAATAAAGCCTTGATATTCTTGAATTTTCTTTCGGGCTCTCCAGCACTCGTGACAAAGTTTACTCTAATTCTTCACATTCATCACATTTCGACGGTTCATTTTGTTGACGAAACGGTCAAATCTTTTTAATTCTTCCATAAAAAGAACTGACCACGTCGAACACGTTGTTTGTTGCTGTGTAATCGCAGTGCAGGGTGAGGGTGTTTATAATATGCATACAAATCTTACTGTTTTCTTTATTATTTTCTTTGTCAGGAACATCATCGTCAAAGAAAAGTAGTCATTCAAACGAACAGCAAAAGACAACGTCAAGATAAAAGTACAAGTCAAACCGCCGGCCGGGCGAGAAACTTTTCTGTTGACTCACTCACTGCTACACAATAAATCACTGAAGAACTGAAGCAAATATGCAGTGGCAGACGTGAACACGCCATGAATTAAAACAAGCAACCTGCGCCGGTCACTTCCACACACTTCATACGTTTATTATTCCACTATTGCGCCATTTTACCATATTAGGGCAAAAGAACGCGCACTATATGCTACGTTATTACACAGTAGAACAGGACAAAAATAAGGACGGACAAACTTATGGAATAAATCCCCTATTCGATAGTTAAACATATAATACGAGCGGACATTTTGCTCATTGCTCGTATTTTTCCGAGCCTCGTAGGGGCTCGGAAAAAATAATACGCAACTCGCAAAATATACGCGCGTTTTATATGTTAAACCATCGAATAAGGTGTATATTTTACCTTTCTGTAATACATTAAATAACGATGTTTATACCATGCCATAGAAAATACAGCCAATCAGAATACAGGAAAGCCGTTGTATATTCGACGGTATTCAACCCAACCTTCCCATCGTGCGCTGCGATCTTATTCTCGATGAAATTTAGTGAGCGTATTTTCTATGGCATGGTATAAAATAGTTACACAACACTTTCTCGTGTTATACTATGGAATATCCCACTTGTCACTTGTATTTTCTTCGTATACACACTCGCCTAAAGGCTCGTGTGTATACCGAGAAAATAGAAGTGACTCGTGGGATATTCCATAGTATACCACTCGAAAGCGTTGCATAACTAGTATATGTGTAACAGAAATAAATCGAATGCGGACAATAGGAGGATCTTATGTTAACTAGTAGGAAGTGTAACTAGTTAGATAAATCTTTATTTAGACACGCTTGTCCCGTTAACTAATTATGTGCAAGAAAGCTGATTTCCACAAAGGACGGGTGGCTACAACAAGAAAATTAAAACTCTCTGAGCACATCCCATCTATGTCATTAGTTTACCGTTTAGTATTGTATTAAGGACGTTCGCGCTAATTGTTTATGCGCATCCTTCCTGCGCACGTAATTCATGTCGCAACGTCACGCCACGTCATGCACGAGCGCGCGCGCTGAAGAAATTTTCTAAGCACATATTTAGTAAATAAACCCCTTCAGGCGGCTGGTATATTGGAGAATAATGCCCAAGGCTGAAAGATTGTCGAAAAATGAACAGTTGGCCGAGAAGCGAAGCTTCGAGGGCAACTGTGAAATTTTGAGGACAATCTTTCAGCCAAGGGCATTATCCTCCAATATACTAGCAAGCCAGAAAGGGGTTTATTTATTTTATAACCCTCCAATTGATTTCTACAACGCGCTTTATCGCCAGTAAATTTATAGGAAAAAACCTACGTAACAAACCCGGCGTAACTGTGGTTAAAACAAATGTAAGTTGATTGGTTTACGTGACTTTTTAACTCTGTGATTCATTAAAAGTTAGAATTAAATAACATGACTTCATTCGTTTGTTTTGTGCTTGCCTACAAAATCCGGCGACGGATATCAAATCGGACGGGGTATATTCGCTGATACCCGTCTTCCGATTTTGTACCACGTGATGCGTTTTGTCCAATGAGCGCGCGCAAAAAATAATGAGTGGGTTATAAAGGGCTGATAGTCGTCGCGTGAACTTTGCTTGCAATTAACTCTCTTAGATGGTCGGTGACCCCACATTTTTTTGAACGGATCACTTTTGTTTACAATTTTCTACGTTTTGCGTAAAAATGAAAAAAATCTATCGGATTTTTTTGGTCCACGTACGTTTGAATGCCTCTTTTTGAGCTTTTCGTTTTGCTGTACGACGGTTTCAAATACCGCTTTTAGGGTTAAGTCTTACAAAAAGTTGGCAGCACTAGAATTTTTTTACGCAACAGACCCACTTCTACAAAAATTGACTAAGATCATGGTAGTTTTCCACGCGCTTTATCTCTGAAACGAAGTCGGTGACCCCAACTTTTTTTTTTGCATTTCCGACACAAGTAACTTATCTGACTGCTGTAAAATTTTTAAAAAATCTATCGAGTAGAAAATTTTCGCGCGAACGTCCTTAAAAAAATTACTTGGATGCGTTTCAAAACCCTCACCAAAATTATTAATCTCTTATTGCGACTTGAGTTTTATAGAATCAAGACTGAATAAGTTCACGTTTAATATATTCACGTTTTTAAGAACTGCATTATGTTCACTGTGTATGTTTCCCAGGAACTAATGCAAGTTACCTTATTATAGGAATATAACGAAGCATTTTAACAACGCGAACAAAATGTACGCGTAATAGAATTAACGCGAATTGTCGAAAATTTATGTTAACATGCATTTAATTAACGCGAATTCTCGTGTGGTGTGTGCTTACATGCAGTTAATTAACGCGAATTTGATGCGTAATAATTTTTATAGCAAACTACGCTATTTAAAAGACAAAACAACGTCCAACAACAGAACTTGAGGTTTAATTCTGATAGTTGGCGAGAGACAGTTACAGCCTTATGCGTCTCATGGCGCGAAGAGAACTTACTAACTATACACAACAAAGATACTTAAACAGACCAAATAGTATATGATAAATGCAAAGCGGCCTTACACTACTGAAGACCTGAAAAAAATTTTTTTTCAAAGTGACTAATATTAAATGAATGGATCCAGGGATGGAGTACATCCCGTCCTCGTATTTTCCGCTGCCTCTGTTATTCCTGCAGCCTTCACGGAGAAGTAGATGTCGTTTAAACATAACTTTTCCGGAAATAAAGGTGTCTTAAAATAACAATGCTGAAAAATAGTGTGATTTTAATTTACAATGACGTAAATTAAGGCACATGTAATTAACGCGAATTTTTGAAATTCGCGTTAATTACATGTATCGTTAAATTCCTATAATAAGGTAACTCATGTTTAGCCTAACTAACTCGGTGATTTTGTTTTCGCTATATGCTGTTAACAAGCTACGTAGCATAAGCAACTACAACAAGAGACGTTTCTTGGAGTCGTGGCACTCAACTTTGGAAAGCAACAATGTAAATGAACGAAGCGTTCCTTCGCGATTATAAGCCTTTAATTCAAAATTAAGAACGTTATAAGCGCACGGATTAGTAGCGCGAGCACCAACGAACTTTTGTCAAACTCTGATGAAGGTGAGCAGTAGCCACCGAAAATTTAGGTTGCAAAAACAGATAGGCTTAAAAAACCGTTTCAATTTATAAATGTCCTTTACCATTCGCAATAGTGGTTTCAGTATTTTCAGTTATATCAAGCTACGTAGTGCTGCACCTTTCTCTGTTCTCTTCAGTCGGGACATATTGCATTTTCTTTGCTGCAGAGTTGGAAACATTTGCTGCAGAGTTGGAAACATTTGTTCCACCGCAGGGACTTTGAAACGTATTTGTTTTGCCTGGGTGGATATTATCAGTAAAGCAGATAAAGAAGCCAAAGCCGTGTATTATAATACAGTCAGAAAACAATTCGGTTATTTGAGAATGCTGGAGAAATGTGCGCCTCGTGTTTCTACATCCTCCTGATGTTCTAAAATTCCCGTCATGTTTTATGACTATTTAAGTCATTAATTCATCCGGATAAAGTTTTCCATAGTTTCTTGCAGTGCCCTATTGTTACAAGCCTTTGAGCTGAACGACCCACGTCCTTTTGAAATTTAGTTTGACCGAGTCTGTTCTGAAACACACCAATCCCCCACCCCACCTCCCCCCAGTGTGTTTCAGTTCTGATAGGGCAGGTCAAGTCGAAACTAAAAGAGAGGGGAAAAGGGTTGAAAAAAAAAAAAAAAAAAAAAAAAAAAAAAAAAAAAAAATAAGGACGGAAAAAAAAAAAAAAAAAGAGATATAATTTGATGTTTCAAGAACGAGACGCGAGATATGGTTAAAATTTATACGAGAAAAGGGATCACGACACCCTCTTTGCTACCCTCCTAAAACACGCAGCCACAGTGTGATTCACATCGGACATGGCAAATGAAACACACTATAAGCACTATAAGCAGCGTGAAACAACAACGACAGGACCTAACATGAGTCAGAACTGGAACACAAAAGGGGAAGGGGGAGGTGTCTTTCAGAACCAAAGCCACACCGAACCGAACCGAGTCTGTTCTGAAACATACCTATCCCCCCTCCCCCAGGGTGTTTCAGTTCTGACAGGACAGGTCAAGTCGAAACTGAAATAGCAGCCACAGTGTGATTCACAACTGACATGGCCCGGGCCATGTCAGAAATGAAACACACTTTAAGCAGCGTGAAACAGCAACGACAGGACTAACACGAGTCAGAACAACGTGAAGTTTCATCCGCGAATCATTGTCCCAATATGTTCAGCTAAGCAACGTTCTAAAAGATCTAAAATCTTGGATTTTTTGAGACGTAATTTTCCACAATGCCCGGGTAGTATCCGTTAAGCGTAGCCTTGAGAGGAGGCCTCGTCACTTCGAAATTTTAAGCTGCAATAGCCTTGGAATTGATGATTTTATGAAGGCTGTTCAGAACGAGTTAAAAGGCCCCGGGTAGCCATTAGGGTACAGAGCACTGCATAGGAAGATCAGACAGGAATATGGACTTAATTTTACGAGAGACCACGTGCATACTGATAATGTAATGGGCAAAGGCGTTTGAGGTCTGCGCGACTCTTATCCACGTGCGATAGTCGTTTTAGAGCTTTGCGCTAAAGAGTGTGTCTTTTAGGGATCTTTCATTTTGTATGAAATAATTGGAGGATTTTTGAATATTTCGTAAAACAATGGCTACTACTTTTGCATAAGTATTTGCAGCTGTATTTGTTTCAAGTTGAGCACTGATGGTTGATATTGCGTGACGAAAGGCGACGATACAACACGAAAACAGTCAACTTACGTCCGTGAGATTTTAAATCATTTAGTCGACAGTGAAGTGTCACTTTATGTTTGAAGCGATGACGTATGAAAACTCAGTTTTGCCCGCCGCTCGTATTGCGGGCTCAACCTCCGTGTGGCAGGGATAATAAATAAATGGCATGCAATACATGCAGAAGCGATGAAGGGGTCCTACATAATTTTGAGGAAATTTGTCAAAAACGTAACGTAAATCCTGCCTCGTCCCCAGGCGCCGATTGGCCGGACGTTGAGGCGGTAAGGCGGGAAAACAGGGAGCGCGGGGATTGATGGTTAGGGAGCGAGCCGCGGAGCGCCTGGCAGATCTTTCAAAATGTCATCAACCCTGAAATGTGTATTAAAAACAGCAAAAGAGCCGTCTATTTAGCATTTTTACAGCACAGAGCGCCTTGGACACATCTTTTATGAAAAATATTCTTATTAAGACGACGGACTTCACCACCATTTTCGCACGCTTCATGTCCCAGCTCAGCTTGAGAAGAGCCAGGAGGAGCATACGAGGCACTCTGTGAAGTTAAAAAAGCTTTTTATCCTTTACGGCAAAGAGCCGTTGAAATGTCTAATGACATTTTCCGAACTCCAAGAGAGACAGGTACTCATTTCCGTTTATCGAAGTTGTCTTGTAAATCCGAGTGTAAATGACAAGAAAATTAGTTATCCTTTCCATTATTGTTTTGTGTAGAACTGCGTTCGCAGGCTAGAGAGTTAGTTGCCTTTTAGTTATTCCATGGACGCTCATTTAAGCCAGACGCGACAAAGATAATGCAACAACAGTATGAATCCATCGATACAAATAACAATTCATCTGTCTTTGGGATGTCATTTCTACTATCTCTGGTTTACTTCAATAAAATGTTAATTATCTGCTTATCAGTAATCAAGCACAACCTTTGATAGTTGTTTTATTAATTGAAAATAAAAATTACATTAAAAATGTTTGATATCATAACTGTAATTTTTTTCAATGCAATGTTTTTTATTGATTGCCAGTAGGTGACTTTTTTTCCCATTAAACCACAATTTATTAAGGATAAATACACATTTTTTTGTTAAGCATTGTGGCAGTGAGTCTGCCATTTATGCTGTGAATGCAACTAAATTGTTTGGAATGTACCCTATGCCATGCCATGCAGGCTTTTAATTTGGGGGTGCAGAGAGCATTTCTGATGAATGTGACACTCTTTTCATTAAGTTTTTAGAATGGTTCATGTGCGGTATATGATTTAAGATCATCTTGAAATCTTGCTTTGTAAAAATGGAAAGATAACTTTTCTCATAAATATTTATGTATTAATATGCAAGGCTAGTATCTTTGGACATCCAAGGCCCACCATCATTCTATTCTAAATAACTCTAGTAACAAACCCCTCTTAATTTTTTATCACTCTCCTGTAATTCTTTACAAATTTAAAATAGTACATGTATTTGTAAAATTCTTTACTTTTTTAGCCACTGAAAAGAAATGTTTACTTTGTGCTTGCAAATTTGGTGTCTAAAGGCCTTTGTTATGCTCCCACTGACTTGATATAAACTAATTACAAAAGGAGCTGGGGTGAACTGTACATGCAGGGTTGAAGAGGGTAGTAAATCACTTTAGAAAATCAATAAAGTTAATTTTCAGGAAAAGGCTAACTATTATGTCTAGATCATAATCAGATGAAGGGCACCACCAAGGAAATTGTCGTACAAACAGTAATCCTCAGATTATCTCATGCACAACTTATTTAAATTCACAGTAGGTTAAGGCCATGCAGGTAAAACCCTCCTGGCTAGATAACTTTTGCAAATTGAAGGGAAATGTCTGAATGGTTTTGCAAAATCAGTACTACTAAAACTATTTTTAAAAATGTAAAAAGGTATCTTTTTCTCTTACAACAGCTGTTGTCATGGGTATAAAGCAGCAGGATAGGCAAAGCATACATTCAAAATTTAAAGTGTTTTAATTGTTTTCCAAGACTGCTAGAGGCAGTGGGCTATTAGCAGACTGGGGAAAAAGTGGCAACTCCAGGTTTGCCGGTTTATTTATTTTAATCAAATTGAATATGGTTAGCCAGGAGTTGCCGTGTTCACATGAAATGCATTTAAGAGTCAGTAACAAATCCTTTGATGTAAAATTGCCTGGCATCTCAATTTATTTTCCTACACTATCTCAGCCATAAACTCTAAGGCCGGCAAAAATGATTTAAGTTTTGCTGTCTGTCATAGTCCAGTGTTTTGTTACCCTTAGGAATAAAGTTTTGCCACACATTCTCTAAAAACACCTTTTAAAAAACACTCCCTGTGACACTACAACTAGAAAAAACTATATTTTTTTTTTGTTACAAGTTTGTCAAAGTCTTATCCTGCTTAAATCCTCCAAAAGAGTGACCAAAACCTTATTTCTCCTTACAGTATCAATGCATTATCAAGCAGTACAGTGACGAGAAACACAAATTAATCAGCGGAGAGTAATTTCGATATTAACACTTGAATCAGTAAAAAGAAATTTTGAGTAGGATCTGCCTCCTCTGGTCACTAACACATTAAGTGCTGAAATAAACAGAACTACGCAAATGTTGAAATTTCAATAATTGTACTTTCTGTCAAGAAAGGTAAATTATGAGGTTAACCTAGCTAGAATAAAATATCAGCACACATTATAATTGTTTATGTGTCATGTTCTCATAAGATCTCCTACGTTGGACAACATTAATTTGATTGTACGGGCCCAAATATTCCATCGAACACAAAACTCTACAGATGACTCGAGGTACATTCAACGTCTTTATTCTTTGAAACTCTTATCGCCGACCGATCCGAACTAACATCAAATACAACTGACAAACAACGCGCGAAAACGAAAAATACATGCACAAATTACATAACAACAAACAAAAGAACAGAATATAAATCAGAAATGTTCGAGTGCTTTCTAAAGTCTCTTGGGACGCCTAATCGGCCTTCCATAACGCGATCGGGCTTGAACATCCTCCCCCACCAATGACGGACGGTCATTCACATCTCTTTGAACATCAACTGGGGGTCGTACGTCGTTCTGAACATCATCATTGTTCTCTTCTCTTCCAATAGGCGTAGTCACTGAAGAATTCCTTTCACTGAAGACACTGTCTCTGTGTGCCTCTAACAAATGCAGTCTTTGCACAGGTCTGTTGATCATTCCTTTTTCCGTCAAGACTTTGACAGTGCGAACTTTCCCATCTTTCCCAGGAAAGGTTTCGGCAACTTTTCCGAGTTTCCATTTCCCTCTGGAAACGTTATCTTCTGAGACCAAAACGACATCCCTTTCCTTGAGAGGGATTTCTTCCTTTGTCCACTTTTGTCGGACTGTGAGGCTTGGCAGATATTCTTTTAACCAACGAGACCAAAAGTGATTTTGAAGTCGCTGTTGGTACCGGTAACGCTCTGATAGGGACACTTCTGCTTTCTTGGGTAGGTTGTCAGGTGGACTTTGTAAATCTCTTCCAATGGCTAACAAAGCCGGAGTAACAACTCTTCCATCTCTTATGTCATCACCGATGTACGTCAAAGGTCGAGAGTTGATTAAAGCTTCTATATCTGTCAGGACAGTCATCATCTCTGTGTAATTGAGAAAAGCTTTCCCCAACACTTTTCTTAAAGGTTCTTTGAGTTGTCGACAAACTCTTTCCCAATGACCTCCACGATGACTGGCTCTTTCCGTTATAAACTTCCAACGTACTCCTTCGTTGGCCAGTTTCTCTTCCACAACGTTTGGGTCTATCTTCGTTGTCTTCATTCTTTGAGTCGACGCTTTGAAAACCTTTGCTGCTTTATGGAAAGTGGTCTGATTGTCCGAATGAATAACCTTTGCCATCCCTCGACGATTAACCATGCGGCGAAAGGCTTGCAAGAAATCCTCGGTCGTCATGCTGTTCAGCAATTCCAAATGGACTGCACGGGTATCTTCACAAATGAAAATACATATGTAGGCTTTCGACGTAGTTGTTCCAGAGTTTCCTTTGACCTTGAGATACAGTGGTCCTGTGAAGTCTAGTCCAATGTTGGTGAATGGTGGTGCTATCTGCACTCTTTCGGCTGGAAGGGGTGCCATTTTCTGTTGAACTGGCTCAGTCTTCCAACGTTTACACGTTAGGCACTTTCTCAAGACTCTCTTAACCTCTCGTCTTCCCTGTGTGAGCCAGAAGCGTTGACGAAGCACGGCTAAGGTTGTCTCTGGACCAGCGTGACTTGCCTTGACATGAACGTGAAGGATTAACTTCTCTGTAACTGGATCATTATGTGGTATAATGATTTGATGCTTAGTTTCTTCTGGAATCTGTGCAAATTGTAGACGTCCACCAACCACAAGCAACTTCTTGGATTCATCAAATTGTGGATCTAGCTTAACAATGCAGCTCTTCTGAGACACTTTCCCTTTACTACACAGTTCCTCAATTTCTGGGAGAAAGACAACTCTTTGTCTGTTTCGTAGCCACGTGAATTCTGACTCCTTTATTTCATCAACGGACAGCTTCCCTTTCTTTGGATTACCACGTAAACGTGACCACTTCAGGATCCATGCAGTTATTCGTACTAAGCGCTGCCAGGATTCATATCTTGATGCGATTGAAGGAGTGCTTTCTTGTACCGTTGTCAGACAAACAATGTCACTTCTGTTAATTGTTTCTTTCCTTGATTCAATTAAACACTCGTCTGGAACTGCTGTATTAATTTCACACGCAGGCCATTGACTGCCAGGTTGTTGTAACCAGTGTGGACCATTCCACCAAAGCTTGCTGTCTTTCAGTTTAGATGCAGAAATTCCTCTTGTGACCAGGTCTGCAGGATTCTGATTTCCTGGGCAAAATCTCCACTGGCTTGGTGCGACTCTTTGTTGAATCTCTTGAACTCTGTTTGCAACGAAGACCTTCCAACTAGAACTTGGCTTCTTGATCCACGCAAGTGCAATCTGACTATCCGACCAAGCATACACTGCGTCTATCGTGATTCGGAGTGCTTGTATGACGTAACATAGTAATTTTGCAGTGATGAACGCCGCTAGAAGCTCGAGTCTTGGCAGAGTGACCCGTTTCACCGGTGCTACCCTGGACTTGGCCATAACTAAGTTGAATACTCTGTTGCCATCTTCGTCCTCAGCACAAACGTAGACCACTGCTCCATAAGCCCTTTCGCTGGCGTCGCCAAATCCATGGAGTTCAACTTTGTCAACTGAAGACAAATTCCGTAGCAACCACCTCGGAATTTTGATTTGATCAACGTTCGACAATTCATGTTTCCAGATCTCCCAAGACTCAGCAATGTCTGGGTCTAGTGACTGATCCCAATCTAGACCTCGAGTCCAAATTTCTTGAAACAACAGCTTCGGTATCATCAAAAATGGGGTCAGCAAGCCCATTGGATCGAAGACTCTCGAGTACAAGCTAATCAAGCTTCTCTTTGTCTGAGGATCTTCTTCTGTCAACATGCTGGAACCATTTGTAAACATCAACACGTCATCTTGTGTATTCCATGAAGTTCCCAGCGCTTTTAATGAATCTGACATCTTCTCGGGCTCAGTGGTCGGCACAAGTGTTGGCGCTCTCTCATGAAGTGGTGTGGTTTCCATAACCTTCTGGGAATTTGAAGCCCATTTCGTTAATTGAAATCCCCCTTTCGATAGGAGATCACAAAGTTCATCCTTCAATTGTAGTGCACTGTCATCGTCCGGGGCACCAGAAAGCACGTCGTCCACGTACATATTCTCATTCACTTCCTTAGCTGCCACTGGGTACTCTTCTTCGTATTCTTTCGCGTGCTTTTGTACTGTAGCAATGGAAAGAAATGGAGAAGGTGTATCTCCAAATGTCACTCGGGTCATACAGTAAACGTCTGGCGCTCGATCAGATTGCAAATCTCTCCACAAAAATCTATGACTGTTCTGATCCTGACGTCTGAGCTTGATTTGAAGAAACATTTTCTTAATGTCTGCCATTAGACCGACCTTGTGGCATCTGAATCTGATTAGAACATGTCCGAGATCTGGCTGCAGCTTTGGACCTTTTAAAAGACAAGAGTTCAGAGAAACTCCATCAGGAGTTTTGGCACTGCTGTCAAATACAACACGACACTTCGTAGTGGCTCTGTCTTCTCGGAATACTCCATGATGAGGGATGTATCGTATCTTGTCTGCTTTGTTATCTTCTTCGTCTATTGCTCGGGCATGCTCATCATCAATGTATTGTTTCACTGCCTCACAATACATTCTCGTCTTCTCTGGATTCTTTACTAAACTTCTTTCGGTGGAGACAAGTCTTTGAAAAGCTTGCTCGTAATTGTCAACGAGGTGTGGATGATCTCTCTTCCACGGAAGACCAACTTCATATCGCTCGCCATCGAACCGACATGTATTGTTGAACTGGTCAACTGCATCCTTCTCCTCGGCCGTTGTTTCGCCTATCTGCTGGTCTACAATTCCGATGGCGTCCAGCTCCCAGAAACGTTTAAGTTGATCATGCGCATTGTACGTCTTCGTCACGGTTAGCATGGCTGTCGTCTCTTCGCTCTTCTTAGATCCTGGGACAGGACCACTCAGAAGCCAGCCCAGTCTGGATTTTGTTGCGATTGGAGTTCCTGTTCGTCCTCTTTTAATGCTTCCTTGTACTAATTTGTAATACTGGTCAGCACCAACCAGGAGGTCCACAGTAGCAGCTTTCCTTGGGAAATTGTCAGCGAGCTTCAGATTTCGCAGATGATTACATCTTGTTACATCAACGTCTACAGCTGCAAGAGGACCGCATACATTGTTTATAGTCCAGGCATCAATAGAAATCATTTGACCATCATTCGAATCGAGGGGTGTCAGCTTAAACGTCACGCGATTCATTCGTTTGTGTTGCTCTTGACCTCCCAGGACTTTAATCTTCATGTTTGTTGGAGATCCATGTCTTCTCATGTTCAAGTTGTCAGCAACAGCTGTTCTTAAAAAGGTCTCTTGCGAACCACTGTCCAGTAAAATGCGCACGGAACATTCCTTTCCTTCATAAATCATTCTTGCACAAGCAGTTGGCAGTAAATTCTGCTTGCACGTGGAAACAAATCCAGACAAAGTTTGAGTTTCCTCGTCATTCGGTTTCGTCTGGTTTGCACTGTGCAGCAACTGATGATGTTTTCTGCCACACCCATCAACAGGGCATCGCGGGGCCTTACATGTTCGTGCATTGTGAGCGATGCTTCCAGGCTGTAAGCAGTTGAAGCAAGTCGGTGCTCCTTTCCTTTTCATTAGCATCTCCCATCTCTCATCAGTTGTCTTGGTAAGGGCTACTGGGCATTTCCATGACTCGTGATTTTTTCCACAGAACCCACATTTCATTCTCTTACTCTCAGATGCACCCATCAGTGACTGTGCTGACATATTCTCTTCGTCTTTGCCTCTTCTGCCTCTGTCATACCTCCGCTTGTGTTTTGGCAGTGAACCTTTCATGTCATCAGGAGCTTCTTTACTAAGGACGTGACCCTCCAAAAACTGAAAGAATTTCTTTATGTTAATCTCTTTGTCTTCCTCCTCAGTTTCGTACTTGGTGAGCTCCAACTCCCATTTCTCCTTAAGCTCACGTGGCAACTTGGTATCGAAGATTGGCAGCAACACCATAGACAGACTAGGGTTATCATCAGGCTTAAGACCAAGTGACTCCAAACTTCTCATCCTGTTTCGCAATGTGTCGTACAGATCTCGTAACGATTTTCCATCAGCATTCTCAGGGACATCCAGAACCAAAATAGACTTGACGAGTTCGTTTGCAAGTAAACGTTTCCGACCAAAACGATTTTTTAGGTCTTGAAAGGCTTTAGAGTAGTTGTCATTCGTAACTGAATATCCTTCAATACACTTGAACGCTCTGCCAGAAAGACATGACCGCAGATGAGTAAACTTCTGCACATTGCTTAATTTCCTGTGTGAATCAACTGAAGCAATGAACGCATCATGGAACGCTGGCCATTCTAACACATTCCCTGAAAACTTTGGCAGTTGTAACAGCGGTAGCTTGACTCCCGTAACGTGCTCAGTAAAATCACTCGGTGTAGTAAATTGTGAATTGACTCCATTTTTCGCAATAAAATCTTCTGCCCTTTCGGAGATCCGTAATATTTGCGAATGAAAGTCATCCCACTCACTGAGAACTTCTTCCGTCAATTTCTCGTCTTCAACACTCGTTAAAACTTCCTCCACTGAGTGTATACAGTCCGATTCGTACTCATTTAACTTCTTCAATTGACGCTCAATTCTCGCGGGTGCGGCTTCTGCATCCATTAATTTCTCCAACTCGTTGCACACACATTTCGCATTTTTCTCCAGGAAGTGTAATCTTCTTTTGACCGCGGTAATTTTCGAGCCATGAACAGGTCGATCCTGATCCGTTTCTATTCTTGTGTCGTCAGATGGCTTATCGAAGGACCGCATCATCTTCTCAGAAGAATCCTTGATAGCTTCCGTTAACGACTCCCGAAACTTTATAAGCGATTCTTCCACATATGCACCCATTTTGTTAACAGAAAATTCAACTTGATCAATCCTCTGATCTGACTTACGAAGTTGTTCGCTGATAAATGAAATTGACTCGTCTAACTTCAATTCGACATCAGTCATGATTTCCGCAACGGGCGCTTCTTTCTCGCTCTCGTGTGTTGATCTTTTTCTTGGCGTCGGCAAAGGCTTAGGAGTTCCGTTTTCCAATGGTAATTTCTCTTTGTAGTAGTCGAGCAAACGTTCTTTTAGACTTGCTTTAGTTCCATCTTGAGACAGCCCGAACGTGAAGCAAAATGTCTTCAAATCCTCGATGGTCAACTTGTTGACTAATTCTTTCGCCTCATTTAAGTTCTTGGGAATTAGTAACGCTTCTTCTGTATTTTCCATGCTCGATTTGGCCGTAACTTATATCAACCTCGCTCTGCTACCAAAATGTACGGGCCCAAATATTCCATCGAACACAAAACTCTACAGATGACTCGAGGTACATTCAACGTCTTTATTCTTTGAAACTCTTATCGCCGACCGATCCGAACTAACATCAAATACAACTGACAAACAACGCGCGAAAACGAAAAATACATGCACAAATTACATAACAACAAACAAAAGAACAGAATATAAATCAGAAATGTTCGAGTGCTTTCTAAAGTCTCTTGGGACGCCTAATCGGCCTTCCATAACGCGATCGGGCTTGAACATTGATAAAACACTTGTTAGCACTTGAACGGCTCTCTCTGGAGCGCTGCTTATAGACTTTATAGCTGAAGTTTAACGGCCAAGAGGTACAAATAAAAGTATACCGAAATGTAAGGAAGCTAAGCACTGCTCAGAAACGAAACAAACCAGCTCTGGCATCGATTGAAGCGAAACTTACCCTCAGTTCGAAGCTAAAAAGAAATTTAATTTTCTAACGACGGCAGAGATTCTTTACCCTCCGCCATTGACGATCTTCTCGCAATCAAAGTGGGATTTTCTCTGTTCAATCTTCTGCTCAGATTTCATACCATTTCTCCGGATAAATCGCTGATTTTGAGCGAGATTTCCCGCCAACATTAGATTAAAGCAAGGGGACCCCCGCTTTGCTGAAACCAGCCTCAGTGAACGCTGAAAAGAATCGGCTCGATAGAGCAACGAAAACGATCCGAAAGGCCGTCAAAATCCCCATATTGACAGTACTAACTTCCACGTAGCTCCCAGTGTTGATTTCTTGACCGTTAAACTTGTTAAAAGCGCTAAAACGCCTTTTGAGGAGAAACCGAACATTTTTGCTAAGGATGGGCCGATACTCGATAGTCGATACCAAATATTCGATACACCGATATTTTGACAATTTTGAAAAGTATCGATACTTTCGAAAAATATCGCACTTTCGATACGTTTTCGATACTGCACACGTGACCTGAGCCTGCGGTCTTCTGGTCAGCACGTGAGGTTTGAAAATGCGATTTTGCTCAAAGAAATATTGATGTTCTTGTCAATATTTGAATTTTTCTTGCCTTGACTTGATGTCCACACATTGCTGATGCAACAGTGAACCGAAAAGACCAAAATCAACATTCTTGGCTAACATTTATAACGCCAGGTCTGTCCTTTGTATGGTCATGTGACAAACCAATGACGTCAGGACAGAAATGACGTCATAATATCGATATCGATATCGATATCGAGAAAAAAGGCAAATATCGTATCCATATCGTATCGTTTTGAAAAACCTGTATCGGCTCATCCTTAATTTTTGCCAAGAAACTGAACAGGACCGCATCAGGCCCAGAACGCCAAGCGAACCGTGCACGTCAGTCCCCCAACACCAAGCGAACCGTGCACGACCAAAGACGAGGACGCCTGGGGACGAGGCAGACGTAAATCAAAGTAGCTGAAAATGCTGAAGACTGATTGTATAAATACCATAGTTAGGATCTGATGGAATTCAAATAAATACAGAAGTTATGAATTTTTTATTTAAGGTAATAGATTACGCGTGTAATTTCAGCTTCATTTCTTCTTTACTTTCAGGTATATATTATATTCTATATTATATTTTGTATGTGTGTCCGGCCAAAATTTGACTACTGAATTTGTAAACTGACAACCCGGCATTGTTTTTACCTAGTGGTTATTTCGGGTTGCCAGAACCCCTTATCTTTAGCAATATATTTTTTATATAATAATTCTGTAATTTAATGAAAAGGAAATAAAGAGGATGTTGTTGTTATTGTTAATCTCGCCGTCGATTTTGTAAAATTTAGCAACGCGGTGAAGCTTTCTTTATCAGGTGTTTAACTGTGACAGATATTTGCAATACAGTGCCCAACAGTAAAAAAAAATTACAATTATGTATATCAACAAATGTGCTAAGCAACCACTGTCTCATGTGAATTTTTCTGGCTTTAGGCTTTACTTCAGGCTAAAATAAAAAATATCTATCTCTTCGAAAAAACCTTCTTTAAAAACTGGCTTTGCCCAAAGTTCTCTTGCTGCCCAAAAAATCTGAGTTGCCCAAAATTTGGGGGGCTGCAGCTTCCCCTGCCTCCCCCAGCCCGTACGCCTATGGTTCACTACTCCAACTCACGCAAAGAAACTCGGTCTTGAGTCGTCGGACGACGCTAATCATGACTTGTGTGTTTCTCAAGTGTTCGCTTTCCTTAAAAAAAATTACTATGTGGCGCCGTGCCTTTCTAGCCAAAGAACTGAAAAAAGTGGTCAAACATTAACTGCCCGCTTACAAACTGCTTGAATTTTCTTGTTATTATTGCTGTTTTTAACAGGTTATGCTGTTGCTATGGTTACCAGTGACGTCAGAAAAATAACCACAATTTGTTCACCACGATTGGGCATTTGTTTGATATCAGTTTTGTAGCAGTAACTGATAACTATTTGTAACATTGACCCATCAAAGTATAAGAGCTGGATAGTTCTCAAAAGTGTTGTGAGCCTTCTTAAGAGGTATTTCCAAAACAAAACAGACAACAAATTAAATTGAAATTACACAACCGTTTGCTGCAAGGATTTCTAAGGCAGGATTGTTTTAAGACTGAGGGAAATTAACACGACGGATTACCAATTGCAAAGTTTAAAAATTTAGGCTAACTTTTGTAATATGCGTCATCCTTGATGTAGCTACTTTGATATAACTAGTAACTTTCTTTATTCAAGTACCCAACTTGTAATCATGACTCAGTAAACTCTCCCGAAGAGTGCTAGTATGGCTAATCAGAGAATAGTAATATATGAGTTTTGACGTAAGATTCTCCGAGGTCAACACGATTCTCCTTTTTTTTTTAGATGATAAGATTCTTTCTATTGTTAATCTACTATTCTCTGACTATACGATTTTTCTGATCGAGTATGCGATTCTTCCGATTGTCTATCGATTATGCATAGAGAAATGAATGATTTTGAAAGGATCTAAGGGACCATTCATTTTTTAGAAGGGGGGAGGGCCGGAGGAATCCCTGTGTGTATTCAGTTGAAACTTTTTGGCCCTCCCCCTATAGTAGAGTAAAAAAAGGAAGGCCCTCCCCTAAAGTGCAATATTAAATTTTGCGACCCCCCCCCCCCCCACACACACACACATGCACCTCAAAAAAAATTCACATCAAACCTCTTTTTGACAGAGCTCCATTCCGCTGTGTTGCACAAGATTATCTTTGATCGCAAAAAAATCTATGCTACAGTCAAACGTACGCCGTGCTATATACACGAATTGAAGCCCTTCTTCATTATGTGGAACACTACTCTCGCACTCTTTAGCATCAGAAGTCACCTTTAACGGTAAAAAATGCGAAAAATAGCCTTATAAACAAACACACTTAGGCACGAATCAAAACTACATTAACACAATTGGTCCATTTACGTGAGCCAATTAAAAACCAGAATTTTCGATCCTGCAGACAAGTACAAATACGGCAAATCGATTGATTTCAAATCATTCAATGAGACTTTGACATAGGAGCATCTGATGAGGTCCACTGAAGGACCGAAACTTGAGTCTTGCTTTAGATAAAACATTTGCCAGAAGAGATGGTTGCGGCATACTAGAGACTTCAAACGCAGTAATCAAACTGCCATAGAATTTATTTGGTGGATGCAAGTAACGCAACAAAACAGATCAACAATAATGGAGGTAAAGTTTTATGTCTTTTATAGCTCCCAGAGCGCAAATCACAACAACTCAAACTAAGGGGAGCTTAAAAACAACTCAAAGAAACCATTGCTCTCAATGTTTAGAGACTGCAGTAGCCTTCAAAAGACTCGGATCTTTATAGACCCTCGCAACTGTGGTAACGAAACGTTATCCTACGAACTAACCGCCACTTTAGAATACGAGTTGACAGTTAGAAATCCACTGATCCGATACACAATATAGACTACAACATTTCTTTAAAGGCTTTTAAGAATCTTTCAACAAACATGAGCCGATAAACCTAACAAAATATGCCACAGAGCTAGCAAACACAATGGCATAAAGATCATCACTGAAAGCGTTAATCAAATCAAATAGAGAGCGTTAATCAAATCATCCGTTAACAGACTGAAGGCTAACATTTAGCAACCAGCGGGAGTCGTGCTTGGCCTGTCACATTTTATATCACTTAATATTTATTGAAAATAAAAGATTTTGATTTGGATTAAAATGCAGTGTTTTTCTACGCGACCCCCCCTTTTCAAAAACGAAAATAACGATGACCCTCCCCTTTTGCCACTGTAAAAAATTAGTGACCCCCCCCAAGATTCCTCCGGCCCTCCCCCCTTCTAAAAAATGAATGGTCCCTAAAGAATCGGAAGAAACGTATAATCGGAAACTGAATTCTAG
Organism: Oculina patagonica; assembly: GCF_052425735.1. Lineage (NCBI taxonomy): Eukaryota > Metazoa > Cnidaria > Anthozoa > Scleractinia > Oculinidae > Oculina > Oculina patagonica. The sequence goes on along the minus strand of NC_135763.1, from coordinate 20,951,252 downwards.
ATGGATTCTTATAGGTGACATCGTAGAATCTGACTACAGTGGTAAATAGAAAAATGGTAGAATCGAAAGAGTAGCAGGATCTGGGAATGTTTTCGGGAAAGATGAATGTAAAACCGTAGCATCGGATACTGCAGTCGTAGCTCCGAATAGTAATCGAATTTTTTTTACAGCGAGCAGCGGATAAGACAGCAGACATAAAAACGTTTTAATGAACGAATGATCGGAGTTCGTGTAACCCACAAGGGTTCGCTTTCCGAAAATTGAAAACAATAGAACATTTTCAAACCAGTTGATTAGGGCACTAGTGGTTGAATGCCTCGACAACTTTACAGCAAGAACAACTTTATTGGTATCCCCATATTTATACGAGAGTTATCGACTACATGCGTTTAGTGATTTTACGTATCACACAGGGAGGTTCACTGTATATAGGGCTTTCTTTGTTGCTGTTGGTTTTTTTTACTAGTATATGTATTAATTACTTATTTTAAATATAATTAAAAATGATGTATATAAATACACAGTGTATACTGTCACGCCGGTATAACATTTGCTTTAAAATTGTATCTCCTGCCATTCCAATGGGTTAGCCCTGGCCACAGATACCCACGAAAGAATTAAGGTATTTATAACAGTAGGCTACCTGCTCTTGTCAACTTGTAATTCTAGTGTAGCAGTTGTTATTATTTAGGGGCATTGTTTCTGTTGTTTGTCAGGCTATCGTTCTCTCGAAGTGAAACGAGCCACTGGTGTGAGACTTTGCTATGCTAGTCCGAACGTGACAAAATATCAAGTGGCATAATTTTTCATTTTAAGATATATTTTTATACATCATCCTTTTTATATTTATGTCAAGTTGTCATTTATTTATGTCAAAACACATTCTCCTACGTCATTGTGTTTTGTTGCTATATCAAATGATATTTTCATTAAAACAAATAATCACTGTTTCATACATAACGTGATTGATCTTGATGTCAAGTTGTCGCACATTTTTACAGATCAAGAACGTTTCTTACATGACGTAAGTAATTTTTTCATGTCAAGTTGTCGCACATTTTTATAATTATATCAAGAAAGGAGAGATCCTCTCTTGATCAGCAAATATCGCGGTCAGGCAGGAGTCTGGGTATGACCAGTTGGGCATTAACAAAATGGCGGACAGTAATCGGTTCGAAATTATGTAGGTCGCTTAGCCCCCGGTCGATTAGCCCAAACTGAAGTTGATTAGCCCCCAACACGAAGTCGATTAGCCCCCAACACGAAGTCGATTAGCCTCCAACTTAATTTGTCTTCAAAACTATGGAAATCACCCCTCGTTCAATTTGCGAGTATCTATCGAATGGAACTTCATCGAATGTTAACAAGGTTTTGAGTATTCAATACAATCGATTAATACCTAGTCCAGTCCCTGGACTCTCTCTTCCGCGCGCCCTTTATAGGGGTTGAACCCAGGCGCGGAAAGAGAGAGTCCAGGATAACTTGCATGCGCATGCGCCAGTTTTCTCCCCAAAATTGGGGGAAAAACCATATTTGGCAGCACTTTTGAAAACGCGCGCGCACAGATGACGAATTCAACTACGCGACCGTGTACTAAAGCTGGATCACCGGAATAACTTTAAAAAATCAATGATAAAAGGAAAAATAAATTTCCTTGTGCTGCGTGGCACTTGTAAAAGTACAAAAGTATAATAAAGTTCTCACTAAATGAGTTGAAAGTGCCTTTAAAATAGTTAAAAGTTCCAGCGAGCGTTTTCAACTGAAATTCTGACTTTCCACTGATGAAGGGCTAAGCCGAAACGTCTGGAACTTTTAACTATTTTAAAGGCACTTTCAACTCATTTAGTGAGAACTTTATTATACTTTTATAACTTTAAAAAGCCTAGCTTTCCAGTCAGTGTCTACTAAAAGGTAACGGCAAAAACACAAATCGCTATCCGTCAACTATTCCTAGTTTTGTAGCTTTTTATTAAATTGGTTTTGAATGCAATTGAGAACGGTTTTTTTCTTGCATTTATTCGCGCGCTTGGTCGCGTATTTGAATTCGTCATTCGAGCGAGCATTTTTAACCTAGCGCGCGCGTCTCAAACAAGTGACGCCACACTCCTCGCCTCTGTCGCCTCTGATCGCCTCTGATTGGTTTGTTTCGAGCATGCGTATGCAAGTTATCCTGGACTCTCTCTTTCCGCGCCTGGGTTCAACCCCTATAAAGGGTAGATAAAGATATAGACTAGTGGTAACCACAGGTCAGAAAGTGCGGGCCTTGACGCACTTAGAAAAGGTACTGGTACAAGAGTGCGTCATTTTAAATGGCAGTGTCGATAAACAAATGATAAAATGGACTAAAAGACAATTATTCCGAGTAACGCATCAAGCAAGGAATGCATGTTTTTATCGTTTTGGGAAGTGTAATCGAGCACGCGGTGTGAATTGAGATGTGATTTTTCTCAGTCGGTAAACTCGCTATGTTGTGCTCGCCTTTTATTAACGTGGCGCGATTAATGATAAATCACTGGACAAAAGACAATTATTCCGAGTAACGCGTCACGCTTAATTGCCTCGAACCGGCCGCGAACCAGTCAGAGTTGTTTTTTGATTGACAGTTTTTTTTTTAGTGTAGACGAGCACGCGGTGTGAATTGAGATGTGATTTTCCTCGGTCGATAAACTCGCTATGTTGTCAGTGTTATAACGAATTTCTCGAGAATAACCGTTGTTGGAATCATTCGCTTTTCCGTGGTTTATATGTGATACAATCAGAGCAAATTTTCTCAAAAGCAACACCTGTAATACAAGTCTGCAAATTGTAATGTTTGCAATCTTTCATGTGACAGGAGCCTAGATCTTATGTGACAATCGTTCTTGGAGAACAGATTTTTCTCTTCCGGTGTTACGACAAACTGTCGTGATTGACACATTTTTCGCATTCCGATCGTTCTTAGTGGAAGAACAAAATTTTCAACTTCCGGTTTGCAGATAGCCTTTATAAACGTGAAGCGCACGCGTAATACGTAATCCGCTGGTCACTGTCAAGATTAGGGTTGCGGGCCTCTCTTGGGCCCGCCTTGGGCCCGCAATAATTAAAGCTAAAAGCTTGTGGGGTCGTGTATTTAAATTTAAGATTAAAATTTCAAATAAAATATCTAAAATTACAATTCTTATATTTACAGTAAAATTATTATTTAATTAATTATTAACTAGAACTGTTACTATACTAGATGATTAAAATAAACTAAGGGCGCGCGGAAGAGAGAGTTCAGGAACTGGACTAATTAATACCGAGAACGAACCTCATCGAATGTTAACAAACAAGTAGCCTACTTTCTGTCGAGTTGAGTTGAGAGTGTAAATAGATAAGTTTAATAAATCTAGAAGCGAAAACTAGAAGCGAAACTCAATTTAACTGCTTTCACAAATATTGCGAGGCTTTGTGTATATTCAATCAAATACCTAAACCGAACCTTATCGAATGTTTACAACCAACTAGCCTACCTTTCGTCGAGTTGATGTGAGTGTAAATAGATAACATATTTTGGGGCTAATCGACTTCGGGTTGGGGACTTAACGACTACTGTTGGGGGCTAATGAACCCTGAGTTAAACGTCTTGGGGGCTAAACGACCTATATTCGAACCAATTACTGGCCGCCATTTTGTTTGTGCTCAACTGGTTATACTACCGAGATTCCTGCCAGACCGCGATATTTGCTGATCAAGAGAGGATCTCTCCTTTCTTGATATATAAAAATGTGCGACAACTTGACACGAAAAAATTACTAACGTCATGTAAGAAACGTTCTTGATGTGTAAAAATGAGCGACAACTTGACATCAAGATCAATCACGTTATGTATGAAACAGTGAAATGAAAATATCATTTGATGTAGCAAAAACCACAATGATATAGAAGAATGTGTTTTGACATAAATAAATGACAACTTGACATAAACATAAAAGGATGATGTATAAAAATATATCCTAAAATAAAACATTATCCCACATAATATTTTGTCACATTCGGACTAGCATACCTTGCGAGAGACAAAAAGATAAAAGCCGCAACTACGGGCAAATTGAGGTAGAATTTTGTAAAGCAACATGGAAGCGTCTTCAATATTTTATACTTGAAGATTTGCGTTACAACAATTCTTTTAACCGATTTAATTTAAATAGGTGTTAGTGAAACATTCAGTAAGGCATGGTAAGGTCTCACAAGGCTGAAGAAAAGTCTGACAAACTCAACTGCTCTGACTGGTAGTTTATCGCCTGTTACTCAAGAAAGCCTTAACTTTTTATCTCTTTGGAGCTAACTTTACCTTATATGTAATGATAACCATAATGATATCACAAACTACATTACTTTACTAATTACACGTACCTTGTATTCAGTTTGTCACAAGCATGGGACAAAGAACAATTTTTTTCTATAGTATAACTAAGCTTACCATTTACTGTCTTTGCATTTATTAATTTATTTATTTATTTTTATTTATTTATTTATTTATCTAGGGGCAACCGCACAAACAAGATAGTGACAATCATTTTTTTGTGATTTTTGTGGTCGGTTATAACATTTAACATTATTTCACTGTTATTGACTCTCCGAGATCATCCGTTTACATGTAGTTAGAAAATACCATGAACGCCACATCCATGAAAGAGGAAAAGTAGAGCGGTACTACTTATTCGGGGAGTGTCACGGAGACAATACAGAGGGGGATATCCTCTTTGAGACGTGTGCCCGTGTAAATGTCAAATTTTGAAAGAAACATCTTCAAACTGATAATGGATATGGAGTGTCCGAAACATGTCTTTGAAATTTAGAAGTGTGTTTATTTTTTCAAATGTTTAATTTCGCTCATACTTTTATGAAATTTCGCTAATATTTATTTAAAAGGTGCGATAGTCTTTAACTTTCTAAACATGCACGATAGTGGCCCTACACCACTTATATATCAAACAACGTAGCTCCTAGCTTGCTAGTCAGCAAAGGATTCAAATTGTGTACAATTTTTGTTGGACGCACACACTTGGGACATTTGCCCAGCAAAATTAAGATAAAGATATACGAACGAACATTTCGCTCGCATAGCTTGATTTCTCGGTGGTGTTTTTTTTTTCTGCACTACAAGCGTTCCAATTCTCTTGACATCAGCGGTTGAAGTCTCACTGAAATAGCCGGCGTTCGATCTCAACATACTGAAATATCAAAATTTACTGTTGTGTTTGTTCAGCCTTTAAACTTTTAAATAAAACGGCATACTGACTTTAAAAAAGAAAAAGAGAAAAAAAGAAAAAAATGGCTTCCATTTGGATTTGAACCAACGACCAAGGCATACACAACTTCTGTAGAAGTGTTTTCTACCAACTAAGCTATCGTAACTTTGTATAGGGCCGAATCGCACTAGCGGACAAATTTTGTAACAAATGGTGGATTTCATCATTAATGAGTCACTTGTTGCAGAACACAAGTGCGATTACGTTTTTCGAGACCTACAACTTGTCCAACATTTTAGGAAAACAAAGAAGCAGCTGTCTTATTATTGGTCCGCGTTGCACGCGCGATACATTTTGTCAAACAATTGCAAAAACAAGTGCGTACGACTTGTTGGACAAGGGCAAATTTTGTCAAAACGGACAAATCATCAAAGGGGCCGAAGTCCTGCCTCGAGGCAGGACATTTCATGACAAGTCGCATTCCCATGCCCTCGTAATGCCAGATAACAATACGTTGTTGATTGGCTATTGTGTTTGGCCCAAACTGGACCTAATAACAACACGCACACCAAAATGTTTGCGATAGTATGCACCGTGATGTGGCTCTCACTATCATAATTCAGCCGCAAAATCTTTCCGCGATAGGCAAGGCATGTTTATAAGCGAAGTATTTGCCCAATGTAAGAATGAGATAAGAAAAAGTTATCTTGAGACGACTCATTATTCCACTGCATGAGAACACGCGTGCTCTAAATGCAAATTTTTTTAGAATTTTTTTACCGCGTGGTACTGCATATTAAATGTTTGTCCAAGACGGCCGTGCTGAGAAATGTACAGGGATGTCAGAAGCACGTGCAAAGCTATTGTACTAATAATTTCACCTTTTGTTCTCTTCAAGATGTCTCTGACTTGTCGCGACAATTTTGTTTTTGTCAAAAATGTCATGACATTTAAAACTTGTCCGCTAGTGCGATTCGGCCCTATGGTACAAAATATTTTGTTTTGTATATTTTAACTGATATTATATTTGGACGCGCTTTAAAAAAACATGTTTAATTACTCGGTTATGAGTAAGAAAAACACTAAAAAATCGCTTTGTTTTAGTTTGTCGTACAGAGATAATTTCCACCAAATTTCTGCACTGCATGTTGCAATAATATTCAAGCGTAGCGAATGATTTAAATTTATGCAATTACAGAGCAATGTATGGGCACGTTGCACAGAATTGCTTATTTCTCAAGTCTTGAAAGATCCACACCAAAAACAAAAATGTAGGGTTATTAAGAGTCATAAAAGGTACTTCATGCCAAATTTTAGAATGAAAGGTGTAATATTCGAGCGAGAATTATTTAATCACAGAGATGATTTACATAATTACAGAGCAATGTATAGGTACATCACAGAATCGCAAATTTCTCAACTCTTGAAAGATTTTTATCAAAAATCAAAAGGTAGGGTTATTAAGAGTCAAACAGGGATACTTCATGCCAAATGTTAGACTGAAAGGTGTAATATTCAAGCCGTAGAATTATTTAATGGTACTTATTTCATCATTAATTACAGAGCAATGTATGGGCACGTTGCACAGAATCGCAAATTTCTCAACTCTTGAAAGATTTTTATCAAAAATCAAAACGTAGGGTTATTAAGAGTCAAACAGAGATACTTCATGCAGGGGCGTAGCTAGCCTATAGGCCCGTAGGCCCGGGCCTACAAATTTTTCAACCCACTCGAGCTTGTATTTTGAAAATGTACGATAGAAAAACTTCAGGCTGAAACTCTTTCAAGATAAATTGAAAGCAATTTGTAACGTATCTTAGCATTATACATATCACAAGTACCCTTTGGCGATGAGATCAAGGCTCCAGTGGCGGATCTAGGAGAGGGACCCTCCCCTAGATCCGATTATTTTCGAGAGCGGCCAACCTTTTTTTAGGGTCTGGATGATCGAGGCACCCATTTTCTGTAGGTCTGGATCCGCCATTTGGCCCATCTGGCAAGTGCAAACTCGGGAGCCTTCTAGACTGGCCAGGTGACAGACAAACGCACAATGGCATGTGCCGTAAAAGACAAGTGCGTTTATTTTGGAATGAGTGAATACTGGCGCAATTCTTTATTATTTAGGTGCTGTGAAATACACATACCATCAGCAGAAAGTAAAGGAGAAAGCTTTCTTCGGGGATTTCCATTAAAGCTGGCTATCGGCAGTCTATCGCCGCCTATAGGGCCTCTTACTGCCGTCTGTTAAGACTCCGCTTATAAGATTTGCATCTAAAGAAATAGTTTGTTTACGAAACCTGTTCTGTGTTCAATAAAAATAATCATTAACAGCACTTCTTTTGATTCCCGGAATGCAGGAAATCGCATTTACGAGCTTCTTCTTCTTCTTCTTCTATTTTTCTGCGGGACGGCATGCCCCAGAGCCTTTAAGAAAAGGGGGCCTTAGGGCCCCTTTTGTGGTTACCGTCGCCTAGTACACTATCGGAAGTCGCTTATGAAAAATGTTATTCAAACCTCTGTTTTTGGAGAGTTGATGAAAAAAATCCTCGGTCGAGCTCCTCTGCCCCAATCCCCTCGAAAAGCGGCCTTAGGGCCGATTGACCAGGCCTACAACTCTTTAAAAAGCTGGCTACGCCCCTGTCATGTCAAATTTTAGACTGAAAGATGTAAAATTCAAGCCGTAGAATTATTTAATGGTACTTATTTCATTATTAATTACAGAGCAATGTATGGGCACGTTGAACAGAATTGCTAATTTCTCGGCTCTCGAAAGATTTTCATCAAAAACAAAAATTTAGGGTTATAAAGAGTCACACAGAGATGCTTCATGCCAAATTTTAGACTGAAAGCTGTAATATCGAGCCGTAGAATTATTTAATCGTACTTAATTATTTAATTATTTAATTTTATTTATTTTATATCTTGTTTGTGTAATTATTTTTTTGTTACACGGCCCCCAAAAGGGTTTTTTATTGAAGGTCACGTGGTTTTCAAACCACCATAATGTAGCTATCCATAGTCGTACGTTCTGAAACAAAATAAAAACAGCATCTGAGTAAGAACCTGCTATAAGTAAGTGCAACATCTGGCGGCTTGAACTGATGAGTTATCCAAAGGTATGTTACTAAGAAGCACAAAAAGCCGAACGCATACAGATACCAGATGTCATACCATAAGCGAATGTTAATAACAATAATCAGCACGTGAAAAGCAAAGCAAAGGATTCCCGGAAGGAAAGGAATAGTTCTCTGCTGACTTCTAAGCCACTGTTCAGCCACGGTGTGAGGTGCTTGATGTTGTTAGCTTCGCTGTGCAAAAGGAGCTTCTATTTCAGCAGAGAACCATGCCTTTTCTTCTAAGTATTGCCTTTGTTTTGCCTTTCGCGTGTGGTTTATTTGTAATCGCCCCCTCTCCCCTCTGTCGTATCTAATGCACACTTTGTATGTTACTTTAGCCGATGATGGGGCAGAGTTTGCCTAGTTTCTGTACGGTTTTTTCCCAGGCCTTCACAGGCCTTCGGTGACGTATCCGTACCACGTGACCGCGACGAAAATAGAGGCCTAGGAACGAGGCAAGTGCAGAGTGATTCCGAAACATATACTACACAACTATGTACGTACTTGCCAGAGTGAACTTGTCTCAGCACAATTTACAGCTTTGCCTGCAATTGATTTTCATGTAATTCTTGTAGCTTGAATTGCGGTGCCGGCAGTAACCCATATACGCCCACAAATAGCAGTAAGAGCTTCTGTTGCTACAATATCTTTTCACTGGCGGATCTGACAACACAACATTGAAAAAATGACAAATACAATTCTCAAATCGTTTAATACACAACTTCGTTATGATTTAGCAAGACCACGTCTAAATGAAGAATCATTTGAGTAATGTAAGAGATCCTACACAGACTTTCTTTACAAATGCCAAATGCCACAAGTACAATTATGTTCAGCGAATTTAAACTCAGACAAAAGTTTGAAACAATATTGCATTTAAAAATTCATATTTCGTCGTTAGCTGTTGACTGTTTGTATCTAGTTGCTATTCATATCGGAGTTAACTTTTCATTCATCACTCAGTAGTACATAGGAATACCTAATAATAAGTCTGAAGTCATTGATTGATAATTCCTCCTACTCGGCATACATCGTTACAAACTCAAATCATACAAGACCAACTCACCTGTTGGTATTGTGGTAGCCTCAGTTGTGGTGCTTGTTGTGTAAGATGAACATTTGTAAAATTTATTGATCTTTTTTATGTCAATTTTGCTGAGAGCAAGCCGCTGGCCAATGGCAGCGTTTCCATCTTTTGGTACGATCGTTGGGTAGCCATTGCCAGTGAAGGCGTATTTTGGATAGTGCATTATGGAGCCATAATCATACGGCAGAGCTAACGTATCTGCTTCTCCATGGCTGTATTTTTGGAAGTTGTAGGTTTGATCTAAAGCGTAACGAGAAAAACGAGAGCCATTAATGAAACGCCTTACCATCTAACAAATGAGTGCTACAGGACTCACACACGCCTTTAAATTTTCAATGAACAGAGAGACTCAGTCAACTGCTACTATCGATTATCAATTTCAGCCATTCGGAGCATGACTCTTCTATATAATGATTATAATACGTCGGTGTATGCGTCACATCTTACCTTTATCAACATTACTCCAATAAACAGTGACATATTTATCTCTGTCAAGCCGGGACTGTTCATGAAAGAAGCCCAAGACATGCATTAGTTCATGAATGGCTATTCCTTTCCGCTCACAACCTTTCCCTAATGACACTCTCTGTTTACCACCACCACGACCGATCGACGACCAGCATCTATGGACGAATAATCAATTAACAATCAATCAGTCAATCAATCAATCCATCCATCCATCCATCCATCCATCCATCCATCCATCCATCCATCAATCAATCAACCAATCAATCAATCAGTCAATCGATCAACCAGTCACTCAATCAATCAACCAATCAGTCAATCAATCAATCAATCAATCAATCAATCAATCAATCAATCAATCAACCAACCAATCAGTTAATCAATCAATCAACCAATCAGTCAATCAATCAATCAATCAATCAGTCAATCAATCAACCAATCACTCAATCAATCAACCAATCAGTCAATCGATCAATCAATCAGTCAATCAATCAACCAATCAATCAATCAATCAACCAATTACTCAATCAATCAATCAATCAACCAATCAGTCAATTAATCAACCAATCAGTCAATGATTATTGTTATCGTCCAATCAAAAGCGGCGTCTTTTTTTCATATTGACCCATTGTGTATAAGACTTACTTTTTTCCATAAGACACGATATGGACGTAGTCCTTTTCTGTTTTCCTGGGAACAAATCTGATGCATGTGTGCTTTTCAAATTCAAGGACTGCAAGTTTGACAGCTTCTTTCACTGACGAACCTGGAAAAAAAGGGGTAACAACCTTGATATTCTGATATGGCACGTACAAGCATTATAAAGGGAAGAAGGAAAAATACTCACTAACTCCTCCAAAGTCGTATGGTATCTTATTGGAAGACCATTTTCGATGTGGGGCTGAGATGGCACTTCGAACAGGGCGCTTCCTTAGGGATTTGAGTAGGTACTGAGTATTTCGGTCCAGGAATATGTCCCCTTCATAAACCCTTTTGTTTTTCACTGCAAAGAAAATGATCTTTGTTAGCTTTAGCACGCAGATGATAATTATACAAAGCAATAATTAACTGGATTTCTCTAATTTCTTTCATATTACGTAGGTATAGGTAGTGACGTGAAGTATATGATCTTACATACCTATTATTTTCGAAAATAAGTTTTGCGTTCTTATAAGTAAGGTGGCGTCTTACCCGGACGTAGTTATTTTTTTCGATTTGTCACTTTAGTTCTGTACATACTCCGAGGCATGGGACGGAATATTATGTCAGTGTAAGAAGGTTTTAACTCGAATGTGCACCTTGGTTTTCTGGTCATTAAAATGCTAGACGACACAAAGTCTTATCATTTCTGTGGACATGTTCCTGTTAAAAGCGCAAAATATGAAACCACAGATTTTGCACTGCTGTAGTCTTAGGGTGTTTGTTAAAAGATTTTAGGTAGGTGTTACACAAAATTTTGGTGTTTAAATTCAACAACAAACTTAAGCATCTTACTGTTGGTGTTTTCTTTTAACAATGGTAACGGTTGTAAAGGTAGAACCACTCATGACTGTATAATCCCTGACGTAGTGCTGGAATGCATTTCTTTCTTTGCGATATTCAAGCGTTTGACGTGTTTACCGTAAGAACTGAATATTTGTAATCGGTCGGAAGTTTTGACTGTTTCTTCGTCGTCCTTAACAATCTAGTTTTCCATGATTGTCTAAGATTGCCGGGGATAAATCGATAAAATAAATCGGGACACAAGCGACACGGCGTTCACAGCGACATAGAAAAAATAAAATTGTGTAAAACGACACGACAGGCGTTTTTAGGTCCTGCAGTATTAAGGCACGGTATGTTGAAGGCTTGTTATGTCGCAGTCGAACTGGTTTGCATGTCGCTGACGGAATTTCGTTTCTCAGGTATTTTAAATTAATGTGTTTTTCCTTAATTGAAAGAGCAGGAGTTTCTCGGCATTTTGAAAGAGCCTTTTTTTAAAAAAAAAAAACCCTTAAAATTATACAACCAAAAGTACACAAGAGCAGGAGTTTCTCTGATCCTATAGTCCAGTCCCTGAACTCTCTCTTCCGCGGGAAGAGAGAGTTCAGGGACTGGACTACTGACCCTAGGGCATTTTATTCAGGAAATTAAAACTGTTTCAATACTTGTCCGACAAATTTAGTTCCCAATTCTCGATCGCTGAAGTAAATTTGCCAGTCTGGTCCATTCATACACTTAGGTGAATAGAGGCACTATGAGAATAAAGTGTCTTGCCTAAAAACACAATGATACCGCCTGTCATGCCCTCAGGGTTAGAAACTCCTGTTTTTGTGTACTTAAGGTTATAGTCATAACGTTTTTCAATCTGTTAAAAAATTAAATTAATTTTAACTACTCTTTTAAAGTGCAAGAGAAAGCCCTGCTCTGTGCGCTTTGTTCACAGTAGACAGATTTTGATTGGTCAAGAAAATAAAACTATTTAACTGCGTGCCTGAGAAACTCCTTCTCTGTACCTGTTAGTCACGCGGTTTTCATTTGGCGAGAAATACATTAAAGGACCGTTTAAAATACCTGAGACAATCCTGCTGTTTGAACAAAATGGCGAAACTCCGACAGCGACAACAAACCTGTTCGAAATTACGACATGAAAAGCTTTCAAATTCAGACAGGCGACATGTATACAAACCCTAACAGATCCTCATTTGTGAATACAACATGGGACGCCCTAGCCTCCCACGCAGTCTTTTTTATGGGCGATTGAAAGCTCCTAAAAACGCCTGCGTGGAAGGGTCGCCCGTGAATACCTTCACCACGGTCAAACGTCTCAGGCAGTTTTTTTTTATTTCGGGGAATTTCGTTTATATATAAATGGGCGCCTGATAAGAACAAGCATATATTTTCATTCCCTCAAATACGCGAATATTTTTACTTTTAAACGCTCCGTAACCGATCCAAATACTTGACAAATGGTACCGACAAGTTCGTATTTTTTTCCTCCAAAAGCGTTGAGATGAAAAAAATCAGGCGTTCTATTTTCGCTGCCCCTGCTTCCGTCGTGTGTGGGGAGAAGGGCTGCGTGACGACCCAAAGAACGGTTGCGATTCTGCAAACTTTTCTCGCTGAAACAGAGCGCCTGATAGCAGGTAGCTGACACGCGTTTAAAAAAAGAATAACAGCATAGAAATAGCCTTCAACTGCTTTCACTGACAATACCGTGTTTCAAACAACAGCTATAAACTTTTTAAAGAGCCAGTTTTGTTTAATCCCTTAATGTCAATGTAAGTGCGCACTAACTGTATTTGAAGTGCGTTCAACTGGTAACAAAACAATACATTATAATAAAAACAACACTTCCATCAGATTACGTCGAAGAATAAATCCACAACCAGAGGCAATTCTCAAAACAGCTGGTTTAGTTTTTTTGGGAGGCAACTTTTTAGTCAGTTGAAATGTCCGGAGCTCCATTACTAAAAAGTAACAGATAAGTTTTTGGCAAAAGTACAAACCTATCGTTCTATGCAGAACACTAACTTACTGCACTAAGTAATCATCGGTCCACACGTCACATATTGTCTCCCTTGCTTTGCACTTGACTGAGTTAATTGGAGTAGATTTTGGTGTAACAAAGGATGTGAGACACAGAAAGCGTTTGACACTGATTCATAGTTTCAATATGTTTTACTGTTTTACTGTTGTAAAGCTGGATAATTTTCATGGCTTGTGGATCTTACAGATCAACCGCCTGCTGGGTCTGCTGGGTTTGCCCAGCGCTGGTTCAGTTTGTTACATGTTTATAGTCTTAGAAAAAGGGCATTAATGCCATAAAACAAACACTTATCAAAAAACCCCTGGAAATACTGAGATATTTGCAGTGGTGCAAGGCTAGCTAAAGAGGCATACAAAAGCCAGGCCCTCCATCAATCCAATGAAACAACTTGGAGTCATGTTTATAACAAGTTAACCAGAAATAATAATTTATCTCTTGAAGCGACTGAAAACAATTCCATGCGGCAATGGATTATAACCATAAGACGAGCCATATAAGTTAACTATAAATCGGTGGATTATTGTGTCAAAAATATGTGTGGTAAAATGAGTTTTACATAATAACATTAAACACTCGGACTTCGAGTCGGATTACATATCAGTAATTAAAAAGCGTTTTTCATAAAACAGTTTTAACTGCAAAATTCAAGGAAACTTATTCACATCTACTATCTCGTTAAAAAATATTCTGTTATGATGCGTTTTCTGAAGCAATATGGTAGAAATATTAAAACCCACCTCCATTTTCCGTAGTCCAGTCATGTTTTTGATGTGAGTGTTTCACTATACTACGTGCAATGGAATTCTGTGTTACCGACAACCAAATCAGTACATAGAGATGAAATTTCATCTTCATCGCCAAGTCAAACTGTTGATCGAATGTTTCGGCTTGGTGCATTTAGTTCCTTTTGTTTTGCACAGTTGTTTTTTGGGTTGGCCACATACTCTGCTGCAGTCCTTTATTGTGATTTTAGTAACACGAAACTATTATCATCAACAGTAGAAAAATCAAATGAGTGGGTAGAACATGACGTCATCACCCACGCCGCAAACAATAAGCCACTTATGACTTCCGAAGGTTTTTCAAAGGCGAATGAGCTGGAATTTTTGGAAATAATTTGTAGTTAACTTTATTCATAGTGTTTCTTGCTGTGTGCATGTTGAAGGACGCTCTTGCCATGCATATTATTGTAATTCAAGCGGGCATCAGGACTTGATAATAGCTTATCGATTTAACATTTGTCGCTTTGACAACCTGAGCAATTATCAATACATCAATTAACAATTTGGCCTAATTTGTAAATTTGGTTGACAGTTGCGTGTTCACCAAAAATGTATCTACTCACAAATCTTATCAAAAACGTGATTAAAATCAAGCTGAGATGTTGATCGTGCTTGGTGCGCGCATGAACCATATAAAATCTCGCCAAATGTTTAATTCGCCGGATCCTTGAGCAGTCCTCGACATAGGACAATTGAGAAGTATTCTGTCCGGCCATACAAGTAAATGTGTACAGAGATGTCTTTTTACTGCTTCAGTGTAAACTGAAAAAAAAAACCTTATTCTTATTGGTAATCTGTTGTATTAACCTGAAATTATAAATACAACCAGCTGGTGCTTTTGAACTGTTTCGTTAATTAATTAAAAGGACATAACCGTTGCCATTTTTAATTAAACCGTTGTAAACACATTTCACAGACTTGAAAAGTGGTGCCCTGAAGCTATAGAAGAACGCGAATTATTCACACTATACACTAAACAGCTCTTTCTTGAAAGGTGACTGACCCCGGCATTAATGTTGAACAGCTGTTAGAAATGTAGCTCAAGTCGATAAATTATTGTATGCACAAGTACTTGTATCTTGGTGAAATGAACGAATCTACAATCTTGGACGGAATAAAAAGAGAAATGAATCCCCCCCCCCCCCCCGAACCAATGAATAAATTCGCACTAAATCCAAAACGTGCCTTTTTCCATCATTGAAATGGGGAAGGGCTGACGGAATAAAAAGAGAAATAAAACCCCCTTTTTCCGAATCAATGATGAATGACTGTAGCTCTTCCTGATCAGCCGTGATGTGGTTACATGTTTATAGTTTCCTTTGTGCGTTTGCCTGCAGGCATCATTCATTATACAGATCCGTTTTACTGTGTGGGCTGTTGTTGGCAGTCGGAGCCTTTTATATGACTTTTTATTTACACCCAGGTGATCTTACTTTGTCCGTTTTTCTTCCTTTCTAAGGTGCTAAAGGGTTATCCGAGCTGCACTGTTGTGTGGCCTGAAAGAATCATAACAACCATTTTTTTTATCCGGGTGGCAAATGTACCGCGTGTGATTTCTTGTCTTATGATGGAAGGTTAGCTTGTTCAATGGATATAAAGTCAATTATCTTTCACCTTTTTCTTGAGTAAGCATACGTACGTGGGCGCCTGTGCACTCGAAACGAATGTCCTCAGGCACCTCAGGGGCATTTTATAGGTGAGGTATTTTGAGTTCAGCGTTAAATTAGGAGGATTGAAATGAGGAAAGTCACGTTTTGCTAGCCTACGATAAAGCTCTATGGGCCCATTGTTATGTTCACGTAGGTATATTTGCGTGCCAAGTGAAAACGGAAAATGGATATTTTGTGAGCCCACTCTTATGATGTAGTGAGTTTATCGGTGAGCCCAAATGAAAACGGAGATAAGCAATTTTTGAGCCCACTGATGTGAGGTGCACCTTTGTGGTCCAGTGTTTCGTTGTGATGAGTATCACAACATAATGTTACGGAACGTTTTTCGGTAAAAAGGTAGATTTTGAAACAACACAATCTTCTGTTATCGTAAAGCTAGTGTATAGGTGTTTTACACCTGCTCTTAGAACAAAGCCTTCGAATAAGAAATGAGCTCTAGGTTTTAAGGGCGTGAAAAGTAATATCCTCAGAATTTTCTATATTTGTATAGCTTACGTAAGTCAAACTTAGTTGTCGAAACGCTATTGGCTACAACTCGTTTATGACAATTGTCCTTTTTGTGATAACTTTGAGTTCTGCCTGTAAGCGAGTGAGTCAAGATCTCCATTAAACACCATGTTCCTTGATGATGTTTTGGTCCACTTGATATAAAAGATCCCGGAAGGTGGCAGGGCACTTCCCGCTCAGCCATAGAGCTAAATCCCCGAAAAAGCCCCTGCTACAATAACACGGACCCAGGGGAAAAGGAAGATAAGTATATTTGTGAGCCCACTGATGTTAGAGGCATCTTTATAGCCCGTGTTATGTGAGACCAGTGAAAAAGGAAGATTGGTATTTTTGTACACCAACTGGTACGATGCAATGGTCATCTTGTGAGTTCAGTCACAGGGCACCCAGGCCACTCGGTCATGTCGGCGGCAAAAATCATAAGGGCTTGTATAAGACCCTATAGCAAATAATGACATCGAAAGAAAACAACAATAAACACAATTGAAGTTTAAATTTCACGTCCTATATTGTCTATACGGCGTTTCGTGACGGTTTTGGAGCCTTGTGCTTCATTTAACCGGTTTGACCTAAAATATTTCAAGGGTGAGCACAAGCTTTCCTCGATATACACTCGCTTTATTCGGTTTCTGGCTCGCTCCAAAAATTCGCATATGTGTAGTTCGTGGACTTAACTTTCCAGGCAACGAAGATAAAACCTACGGGCTTTTCTGCGATTTACGAATTCGGACAATATAACCATGAACTGCAAACATTGGGCTTTTTTCAGCACCTTGGCTGGTAGTGAGTGGAGACGTGTCAATTTATTCGTCTGTCGGGGACCCAGTGTAAACCAACCAATCACAAACCCACAAACCACGCAGAATGGTTAAAAATCTGCCATGTAAATTTATTTGGTGTTTGAACAAAATATGTAAGCAAAGGCAGCCTTCAAGTCTACTGCTCATTACAATGTAAATCTGATGAATCTTTTGCTCGGGTAACGTTGTCTGTCAGTTGCTGTCTCTTTTTGCTAATAAATTTCCCTAAAAGACGTGTTTATGAACAATGGGAATAATGAATAATGCTGTTACTGAATAAATCTGAATAATTTCAAAATTCTTATTTGAGATAATAAGAATTAAAAATAACATTTTTAAACATGTTAAACATGCGCATGTTTCAAACGAAATATTAAAATACTTGCCTCGAAGTGAAATAAAGTGTTAGTCTGCAGGCATAAAATGAAAAGTTTGAGAGGTTGGCGACGGCCAGTGATAGGCATCTGTAGCATTAAATTGCCATTTTGGGAAAAGCATCAAGCGATGGTACTCCGGCCTAATGAGCCTAGGCTTGTTGCTTCGAGTTGTCAGGTTGTGACAATCATCTTTTTAGATCTGGTTATTAAAAGAATCCCTTATGAGTTTATGGTATTAACAATGGCAAAGTTTTTCAACCAAACAGCCCCATTAAATACCTTGTATTACTTTGTATTACAGCCACAGGCCCAGCAGCTACCAAGACAGCTCCGCTCAAGACCAAGACTGGCGAGGTCATCACTGACCAGTGCAAACAGCTCGAACTTTGGGTTGAACACTACCTGGAGCTCTACACAACTGAGAATGTGGTGACCGACGCTGCCCTGGATGCCCTTCCCAGCCTCCCAGCCATGGAGGAGGTCTATGCCCTACCTACCATAGTCGAGCTTGGCAGAGCCATAGACTCCCTCAAATGTAAGAAAGCTCCCGGGAAAGACAGCATCCCTCCGGAAGTCTTGAAGTGCGAAAACCAGCTCTAATGCAACATCTTCATGAGCTCTTGTGCCTCTGCTGGGAAAAGGGTAACGTCCCCCAAGACATGCGCGACGCTAGCATCACTACAATCTACAAGAACAAGGGAGACTGCAGTGACTGCAACAACTACCGCGGCATATCTCTCCTTAGCATCGTGGGAAAAGTCTTTGCCCGTGTTGTGTCTGTCCGCCTGCAGGTGCAGTGTGGCTTTAGAGCCGGGTGATCTACAGTGGACATGATCTTCTCACTACGTCAGCTGCAAGAGAAGTGCCGAGAGCAGCAAAGGCCACTGTACATCGCCTCCATCGATCTGACGAAAGCCTTTGACTTGGTCTGTAGAAGCGAACTCTTCAGCCTCCTGCACAAAATTGGATTCCCCCCCTCGACTGCTACGGATGGTAACCTCCTTCCACGAGGACATGCGACTGCACCGAAAGCGTCTACATCCGCACCAGAGCGGACGGAAAGCTGTACAACGTTGCCCGCCTTCGCGCCAAAACCAAGGCCATGGAGGTCCTAATCCGTGAGCTCCTGTTCGCGGACAACGCAGCACTGACGTCCCACACTGAGGCTGGGCTCCAAGATCTTGTCAGCCGTCTATCCCATGCCTGCAAAGAGTTTGGCTTGACTATCAGCATCAAAAAGACCAACATCCTGGCCCAGGACACAGACTCCACCCCTACATACATACCCCTCACAAAAATACCCCTGTCATCACCATCGACAGCTTGAAGTGGTTGACTCTTTCACCTACCTGGGCTTCACAATGACCAGCTCCCTCTTCCTTTATACAGAAATCAGCACCAGGATTGCCAAGGCCGCTGCAGTTATGGCCAAGCTCAGCAAGCGCGTCTGGGAGAAAAGCCAGTTGACGGTAAATACCAAGCTTCGTGTCTACCAAGCCTGTGTCCTCAGCACTCTTCTGTACATACTCTTCTGGACATCCTACGCCGCGCAAGAGAAGCGGCTCAACAGCTTCCATCTCCGCTGTCTCCGACGCCTCCTGCACATCAAGTGGCAGGACAGAGTAACCAATGCAGAGGTTCTCGAGCGAGCTGGCATTCCGAGCGTGTTTATGCTGCTCATGCATAGGCGTCTCCGCTGGCTGGGGCTTGTGCGTCGCATGGACTATAGCCGCATCCGAAAAGACATGCTTTATGGAGAGCTACACGAGAGATCCCGCCCTGTTGGCCGGCCAAACCTCCGCTTCAAGGATGTTTGCAAGCGAGACATAAAGAAAGCAGAGATTGCTCCAAACACATCGGAAAAAGTAGCTGTAGCCTGTTCCAGGCGTTCGGTTAGTTAGAGAGCGCGAAAAACGCTCGCCGTTCCTCGCGCCACTTCCCAAAGTTCTAACCGAACGCCTGGAACAGGCTAAAGTAGCTGACATCAGAGTGGCCTGGCGACATGCAGTATCTTTAGGAGTCGGGAGGGCTGAGAATACCAGAAGTGACCAGCAGACCTTGAAGAGAACCAGAAGGAAGACCAGGGCAGCCTCAAAAGCAGCACCATCCTCCTTCGTCTGCGTTATTTGCAACAGACTGCCACTCCAGAGTGGGACTCTATAGCCACTCGAGACGATGCTCTGCATCGACATAGCGCTACACCATAATCTCCCGAGACGAACGGCTGCCGACGACGACATGCAAAAAACTCGATAAGAACATTGAAGGCCTGATGGGAATAGAGAAGGCCTGAGCAAGTGATAAACGTACTCAAGTCAATACTCAGTCGATACTTCAGTCGATACTTCAATCTCAATACTCAAGTCGATACTTCAAACAGAATTGCTAAAGACAAAATTTTACAAAATTTTAATATTGACTTGAAACTAGTATGGTGTTTGTATCAGCTGCAAGCACTTATCCAGATTAGCCGTAGCAATAGAAATGCTTTTTTATTCTTTTTTGATAAAAAGGGCCTATGAGATTTCAAAAGCTTATATTCTTTCTGAACGTGCCGTTAAATAATACGCACACGTGTAAGAATGCGCCTGCTGTGCAGGTTGACATTTTTCACGACTTCACGCAGCGCGCAGAAATCTAACTCAATAGAAAGAACTGAAGAATGGTTTGCGTTGCGTTGGTCTAACTGCCACTTTACTGCGGTTATCAAGTACACGCGACCTTCAAAAGTCTAGACAAAAGTCGACTTTTGATGGACCAGACCAATGAAAGGAATGGCCAAATTTCTAAAAATTTACAGGCACTTATCAGGGCTTTTGACATTCATTCCAGAAAAACAAAAAACAAAGCAAAAAGAGAACCTCGTGATACCATAGACGAAGGAATGGAAATGGTTGAAAACAAGCTGCAGTAAATGCAAGGCAGCATGCTCAGAGAAGGCTAAAGCGCTACAATCATCGGCACACACTAGGGGACTAGTGGCAGGGACCTGTCGCAGGGACTTGCTTCGGGGACCAGTCCCCTAGTTGCCCCCGCAGTGTTTTGGCCCAGAGGCCAAAACCCGAGAAGGCATCATAGGAGTCCCCGCGTGTATATATACAAGAGATTAAAAAATAAAACATATATGAAGAAATATACAAGAAATGTATGGTAGTATGCGAGGCGATCCCGATTTGATGAAACTAGGCGCGCACGGTGGTCTCGGTTAATTTGTCGGCAAGCACGCAAGGTGTTTTGGGTGTTTCGCCGCCATACTGCGAACAACAAGCTGAAGATTTGCGACTCAAACGTCATAAAATTTCCAGTTCAAAGCTAGATGGGTATCTTGTTTAAGATAAGTTTCGCTGAATTGAAAGACTCATTTATAAACCGCGATTTGTCAAACACAAATCACAACAGACCGAAAGACTCAATCAAACAAAACAGACTACCCAGCTACAACTGAGATTTGCCAGTTGTTTGCGAAACACACTTCAGACATTATATTTAAGCAAATATTAACCGAGATCAATTGTAAAAAAAAATTTTACAAAAGGGATTGAGTACTGAGACTCGCGAGACGTTTTCATCAAAAGAGGTGAGAAAATTTTGCTGCATCTTTGACAAGTCAGTTGTCGAGACAAAGCCTGTGGCGGTTTTCGCTTTTTTAAAACAGTTAGTCAGCTCCAGTTGTTCGATAGCTGTTACAAAAAGAACATCATTTTTCTCGTAAAAACGAATACAAGGATTTAACTATTTCAAACGAGAAAAAGTTACTACTCAAATAGATGCCACTAGACACTAATCTTATCGTTTCCTTTTGTTTACTTTTCACTAATTACGCCGATTAATTGTAAGATGTTGTCTCACGGCTATAAAAACACCCTAGACTAGAGTAAGATTATGTAAAGATGAAAAGCCCTTTTCAGGAACTTCCAAGATCATTTAAGTTTCCCGCAACCGAAAAATACGACATTTGCAAACAGTGGTTAGAGCATTCGTTCTAGAACACGGAGGATCGTGGGTTCGAATCCCATCTGGTGCTCAGATTTTTTTTCTGAGTTTCCTTATGGTCGATTCGTTGTGCAATTATTTCTTATTTGTTAAAGCAGGATTAGCCAAAAGCGGGGGCAATGTTAGTGAGAACTACTCCTAGTGTGTACTAGTATTTTGCATCGAAATTCTTGTCGCAGGGACTACATTTTTGGTCCCTGCTACTATTCCCACGAATTAAGCTGATTTGATTTCTGGGACTAGTCGCAGGGATCAATAGTCCCATAAAATGGTCAATTTTCTAGTGTGGACACACTAAGGGATAAGTCCCTGCGACTAGACCCTGCGACTAGTCCCCTAGTGTGTACACACTAAGGGATAAGTCCCTGCGACTATTCCCTGCGACTAGTCCCCTAGACGTGTGTGTGTGTGTGCCTAGCTTAAAGGAATAATCCACCACTGATGCGGCCCTAAATGAAGTGTTTGAAATCTCTCGAACTTCAGAGAAAGTCTTTCAGCTCCATCAAAGCCAACACTCAGGACTTGTCATTATTTTCCGGGTACTTGGTAAATAAAAAATATAAAATAAAAAAATATGGAGTCACTCTTTACCCTTTATGTTAAAATCGGCATGCCGTAACACATTTCAAGAGAGACATTTGTTTCGATGTTTTCCAGTTTGCAAGTTGGCGCAGCCACTTTCGCTCTATAATACTGAATACAAATATAATAAAAGGCCTGCAAAATACGTAAACTCCTAACCACAGCTGAACTCAACTGAACTTATGCAATGATGCATGCATGCAGTATCTCGGTTGTCCACTTCATCAGACCTCAGTTTTAGCGGTTTACTTATTTCTTCTTTTCGTGCCTTATCACATGCATATCGAATTTGCTTATCACAACTTCATGTTGTTGCATATCAGGGTCGTATCATTTTATCATACAGCTTTTTAGGCTTGTATTTGTGGATCCATCCACGAGTTTCTGAATTAACTCATGCCGACATGACGCAAAAATTACTCGAACCCCCTCTCAGCAAACACAAAGGCGGCTACTAAGGCTTGGCATTAGATTCGAATGTATCCAGAAGTAGAACTTAAAGTGATAACTAAACAACCAATAAGTATGTTTTGAAGCTGTAAAAAATTACCCGCTACTACAATTGCACTTTATGCAATGTCACGAAAAAAGATTTCCCAGAACCGTCCTAAGTCATGGATACTTTGACCATCGCCCCCATTCTTATATGAGTTTCTTTTGCTAAAGGAAACCCACTCATAATGCTGAGTTTAACTTGCTCGTTTGCTTTCTTGTTAGAATAAAATGCGAATTTGCATGTGAGTTGACTGCAGGGCAGATGAAAGTCGTTAACACTGCATTTTTATTGTTTTTCCTTCACAGGATGACATCAATGGAAGACAAATTGTCAAACAGATTGGGTTTTGGTTTTTTTGCCCTGGCACCTTTATTTGTCAAGTCAACATGCACTTTATTGCTCGCCTAACAATAAAATACAACTGATGTATTTTCTATAGCGATTTATAGTCCATTGGATTAATTTTTTTCAATAGTACAGTAGTTAAGGAGACATTTTGTCTCAACATCAGTTCAAGTTCTGAAATGATGCCGCGAAATGATGTAACGGGCTTCCCCGACAACTGTTATTGATGTACACTGTTTTGACGCAGTTGTTGTTGAGAGAACACGTCATTTATAATAGACACAACAGTAAATGCTGACGTCGCCTCCTTCTTTTCACTGTTTTTAACCCGTTCTCCGCGGCATTTGTTGTACAACAGCGTTTCTATATGAAAACCTTTTTTTTCAAAACTTCGTGGACCACAAAAAACGCTATCAGCCATTTCATTTGCTGTAAGCCTGCTAACATGGTCATTGCGTTTCATCTCATCCAGTTTTCCCGAAGTATTTCCTTTTATAAACCTTTCTGTTATACTTTCTCGATTTCTTCTGGAAGTTCTTTTTCGTTTGTACTCGCCCCGACTGAAGTCATCGTAGTTAATCGGGTTGATTGCCCAGAAGTGTCCCTTGCCGTTAGGTGAGCGACCCATTTTAACAAAGCAATCATTCAGCGACAAGTTGTGGCGTATGGAGTTCCGCCATCCCGGTCCTTTATTTCTGAAGTAAGGGTAATTTGTCAGAATGTAGTTGTAGATGTCGCCCAGCACTAGTTTCTGTTGTGAAGAGCTTAGAATTGCCTTGCCAATAAGACCAATGTAGGACTGAGTTGGTTTTTCTTCATTTGTGCTGTGGTGCGGAATGCCTTGAAAGGCCGGGTGGTAACACGTACCCATGTAACTGGGCAATACTCTGATGTCTTGCTGTGGATAAGGGAACGACATGTCTGGGCTGACATATCCACCATAATAAGGCGAGTATGGTAACACTGGAACAGTAGTTGAGCTTGGAAGATAAAACCTGGAGGAGGTCATATTCACAGGCGGAAATCTACTTTCCGCTGGTTGAAACTTTGGGGCAATAGCATCTGCTGATTTCATAACTGATAACATCAATGCCGTGTGACATAACAGGTCATAACACGCTCAACACTGGAATATGAATGAATTTGGAACAAGTGAACAAGCTGTGATATTGGCTGGAAACACAAGTGTTTTACGTAATTGATTAATGTTATTGTATCCACGAAACAACGAAACCCTTTGTTAGCTTTTATTCCATAACTTTTCGTTCCAGGTGCAATTTCAGAAGTTAAAAGGATTTTTTTATAACTCAAGAGAAAACAGTTTCTGAGTGCAAAAGAATAACGCACATCTTTTTATCCCAAAGCGTGCTGTTTGTGGACAAGTCTTTTTATTATAGAGGTAATTATTTGCAATTAGCACCACGCCCTGCATAACGTCTGTTGTTTAGGATGTTTGTGGGAGGCGCTAATCAGCACAAGCTGAAAAGAGGGTCTACTCTTATTGCGTTCCTCGTTTTTCCCCAAGTCACACTTTCGCTTTTTCATAGAGTAGTCGTCCTAAACAATACAAGAAAGAGCTAAACATTTTAACCTCATTGGACATTACAAGAAACCAGTGGATTATTTCATTCCAAGATGCGTTGAGTTAACTTCACAGTCAAGTAATCTTGGTAAAGTATTTACAGAGCAGTTCTATGAAAAAAGTTAATAACACACTCGCATTTCATTTCATATTTGCTATTGACGTGGTATTTGTTTGGTATTGTTTACCTAACGTGCTAATGGAAAGGTTATTGTTTACTAATGGAAGGGTCTACAGCAACAGTGCGTGATTATTCCACACACAAATAGCTAGTTATTATCTTTTGTTGCATGCAGTATTAAATAATCAAAAGCCCTCTGGGCTTAGTGTCTCGTGTCACTTTTTAGAGTTTATTTAAAAAAGAGATCACTTTTCACGTCTATTTATTGCTTGTAAAGTTGATCAGTTATATAACTCCAATAACAGCAGAAAAAGATGACAGACATTGCACTGTATTGCACTTTGGTTCACTAAGCATACATTCTACTGTATACTTATACTATGACTTCCATGTGCTTTCTACACGCTATATGAGATATCGCTTTGGGTGTTTATTCGTGAACGCTTAGCCTGTTAAGTGATAATGACATGCGAGTGGTGATGATTTTGTTAATTCTTATAACCTCTTCTCCTGATTTAGTATTGATATTGTGAGGAGAAATTTGGTTTTGGTCACACTTGAGCCGGTCTTAATGTTTTTGTAACGCCAAAGCTACAACGCAGCGGCTGAAGAACGTGTAAATTACAGTCATTTTCTTCGCTATTTAAATCTACTGAATGAAATATTCTGCTAGGTTCTGCTTAATGGAAAACATTCGATCTTGCTTGACATGTGATTCCGCGCGAACGTACGCAATAAACTATGTAGTAGTGTTTAACTCGCACAAATCTCACTTTTTAAGAGAGACTTTAACTTCTACACAGAGGTTACTATGCTGTACCATAACTGGTCATAACTTTAAAATGGTTGGGTATTCAATCGACTAACGATTCAAACGATTCAAACCTTTTGTTCAAACGACATGTGTTATGTGTGCAAGATTAACTTTGACATTCAATCCCGACCAACTAATTGCTTAGATTACCATCCCTCTTTAACCCCGATACAATCTGTTGCCGCGGCTAAATTTAAAAAAAGTTGTCTACACAAAGATAAGAACAATGCTTACCGATCGAACAACTGATATTTACATCGTCCTCTCTTTCAGCAACATTTTTACCATATCTGCTATATTCCACGACTGTAATCTCTATAAATACAGCTGTTACAGTAAATATCCTGTTGAAACATCCACCATTTTCCTACGCTTGGTAAACAGAAATGATTTTCAACTACTTTCCAAAACTCTCAAGATAAAATAATAGATATCAAATGAAAGGACGCTATTCTTTAAATTGGCAACGTGAAGCTGTTATTCTGATACATCTCACAATTGCACAAATTAAAACTTTACAAGCGACCACAAGACAAGACACTCCAAAGAGATTTTAGAGCTTCATGTTAAAAACTGCTTTTCTCGCTGAATTTAAGTTGCGGTATACTAGCGTTATATGCACAACAACGACAACGAAAAATTTACAGGCAGGTCCATCTAATGACATCTTGTTGATTATTAGACACTTCTGCTTTTCAGATCCGTTCTAAAACTCATCAATATAATTTCTCTCTTTCGGTTAGTACATTGTATTATTCGTTTGTAATAACCTGGTGTATTTCATTCTTCTTCTACGCGTTTTCTGCTTGAGTTACAATTAATTTCATTGATTTTCAGTACAATCTTGTCGGCAAAGGTTAGAATGTTATTTTAAGAACGTTAAAATTGTCTGTATTTTTCTTGATAACTGCTGGCTGCAGCTCAAATATATCCAAAATTGAAAAGCGTACAGCTAATTTAAAGAAAAAAATGCGTCACATCTACGTGTATTCCTCTTAAGAGCTTCATTCATGCACTGAAAAGGCTGTTGTTGTCGTCTATAAATTAAAGTTGTGTCCATTGTAGCGTGGAATTCACAGCAGGATATATGAAGCTACATGTAGTGCCTCTTGACTCAGGTCAATCTTCGGGTCAAAAAAATAAAAAAGCAATGTATGTTTTGCGCTTTAGATTGACATTTCTGCTCTTCAATCCTAAGAAAACTCATCAAATATAATTTCCCTCTTTCGGTCATACATTGAGTTCTACCTTTACCTCAGAGCCGAGTGTAAACGAGGCTTTGCAAATCGAAAGTGTAAATGTTTCTCTCGATGAATCAGAACCGCCTGAAAAAAGAAAGGCAAAAAAGTACGACTCCAGACTGGCAGAGTTCTTTTATTGAAATGTGGGAAAAAGTATGGAACAGCACAACGCTAGATTTGAACAAACAAACGCCACAGTTGACATTTTTAAAGATTTGGCATCAAAATAATTGTCTTTATCTAATCGTTTATCTTCTGTTATTAAATTGTTGTTATTCATGCCACAAAGGTCACCCCTTTCAATACAAAGTTGTGCAAAAGTCACGTAGCAATCATAGTCTTTTTTAGGATGTCGTTTTTTGTTCAACCTTTTTCAACGCAATTCTCCAACGAACTTTCAACATGCCAAATGCTCGTTCCACTACAGATCGTAGCGCACCGAACTTTAGGTTTTAAACTTTCGCTGCTCCTGAGTCAGGCGTCCTCTGTCCGGGTAGGGTTTCACTAGCCAGTTCGTTAGCGGATAGGCACTGTTGCCAGCTAAAAGGGGCCTTATTTCTGTTCCATTTTTATTGCCTGTTAGACCACTTAAAATTTGCTCGTTTGCTGCAAGTTCAGAAAAAAACGTCATCTCTTTTTTATAGCGTGCCTGTATTTTTACATAATAAGCCCTTTACAATAAATACTCCTAACTTACTGTTTGATAAACCAGCGCTTTAGTTGCGACCTTTGTAAAGAAACAATTATTCTTTGATAACATTTGTTTTGTGATCGGATGCCGCCGGAATTTCATAACATGGCGGGAAAATTCCGCGGCCTCACAAAGCAAATGTTGACATGGCGGGAAAAATATTGACATGGCGGGAAAATATCCCCCTGTACAATTATCTCGTGTCGTCATGACAACGTCGTCATGACGACACGAGACAAAAATGGCAAAACTGACATCAAGTGTTAAAAAATCTTAACAGAAAAGAAAAATGCAAGTCATTTGTCTCTTATTTGCTTTGTTAAATGTAAAGTACGTTTTCTATAAATCAAGCTCATTGTAAAACGTCGAGAGATTAATCGGCAATTTGCATTCAACTCTTTTTTTCAAGGTATACACAATGAATGTCTTAACTACGTTTTATTTTACTTATGAAAGACTCAGAAAGGGGCCTGAATTGAATAGAGGCGTTCAGAACCTACTAGAGAGGCAGAAAACGAGGATGCGAACAGTGCCCAACTGACAAAAATAGCCCAGATTAGGTTTGCCCTATGCTGGACACAGGAGAAAGACGTACTATATATATTAAGGGCAGGTTTACCCGAGACGAAAAACAGCCACCATCAGCGCCCCACCACGCCAAATTCAAATCTTTTAATAGGGTTACATTGAAGTCAATTAGATAGTAGAATAATATTCTACTATCAAAGCTAAGATACAAACTTGATAACACCGAGACTGGGATGGACGATTGCTCTGGATATTTCACAAAAGCAAAATAAAGTGTGCTACAATAAACCAAGAAAGACAACACTTGCGTTTCCATAACGTGTTTCCGTTACTTTATAAGAAAGTTTTCACTATATTTTATTTGCATTCCAAAAGTCAGTGTGCCTAGCAACCTGTTTTGAGAAATGTCCAAGTATCGAAATCGATGTCAATGAAGCCAGCAAGCCCTCTACATTCCAAGGATTCCCCACTGTTAATTCGCTGTCCCTTCTGGTGATATAAGGAGTTGAAATTGACTAAAACAGATATTTGACACCTTGGCGAAACCACGCATTTATTGGTCTCTATTTGTGAATAGTTTGCAGATTATTGTAAGAGATAAGTGAAAGCTTCTATTAAAGAGTTTTTTCAACATCCAATCACCAACAAATGACAGAAAAATTTAACGCCGGTTGCTTTTATTTATAATTCTTGGCTTGTCTACAGAAGACTATTACATCCATTGTGACACGGGCACAAAAACCCATCGAAATGGGGAAGCAGAAAATTAAAAATTTCCCTAAATCAAATAAAAGATTGACATAGTGTAGTAGTTGCTTGTTTGTGTCCCGCACACGTACAAATAAGAAAAAACTGTTCATGTTTGTGAGTCATTGTGTCTTAGTGCAGCATTGTTTCGTGTCTTTTGTTTCTATTTTTAATCAAGCCTGGTTAAAATTCTTCTGATTAAAATTCAGTGCTGTCATCTCCGAGGCCACTTCTGCTTCTGATTTGTTTGCCTACAAAAACACAGAGCAAAGCATTGTTTTTTTTTATGTTGTGTGACTCTGATCTGTTTAATTTAGTCTAATCAGAGTTGATAAATTACAAAACTTTCGCGATGTGTCACGTTCGGAATAAATTATCAACTCCCCCCCCCCCCCCACCTTTCCCCGCTCCTGTCATTAAAATACTGAGGGGAAAATAACTGATTGGAGCGATTTAAGATTCCTTGATCAAATTTCTACTCAAAGACAGTTTGAAAAAGCAGTACGGTTCTGCAGCCTTATTTTCTCCCTTTATTAAGGTGTGACACACTGAACGCTATACACGTGTTTCCTAATACATACACTGTTCTGATGTATGAATGGAATGATCGATGTCACTTTTTGGGGAGTTTTTTTCCTTCAAGCTAACAATTATCTGTATGATTTCACCTCATACTATTCAACTACTCTCTTAACTTACTTGTTTGAGGAAAACGTTAGGCTTCTCTGTCCAGATTTCATGTGCACTTTTGATCGTGGGCCTGCTGACTGAAGAGGGAAAAAACGTATGTACAGTTATTGAGCAAGCAACAAGAGAGAGAATTAGTTTCTAGACAAGCTGCTGGGCTAAGTCAGTGGGTAACCAAATGTATGGCAGGTCTTATTGGTTTTCAGGTAAATCTGTTTTAATGTGAAACCTTTCATGTTTTCTTTTCAAATAAATTCAAACTGTTTCATGTTATTGCAACCTTCAGGTTGAAACAGATTAACCTTGGTTGGAAACCAATTCAACCCGAAAACAAATGACCTATAACAGATACACCTAGAATTTGTTATATTTTTCGTCCTTTTTCGAGTTAGATTTACCATCCTTTCCTTCCTTACTGTCACTCTTATTTATCGACAACTCCTGTCGGATTAGGCCTAGCTCAGTACACGTGTCTCTTGTAGCTCATAGTAGCAGGACAGTGTAGTTCCAATCACTTATAACACCACTGCTTACTTACTTTAGAGTCGCGTGATGAGCTGTAAGGATTAAACACAACTGTCTTGTCCTTGGTCTCTTTATCTGCCGCATCACCTGATAACAAATACACGTTATCCTGATTATGATTTTAATTATTGTTATTTTCCAGCAAATGCGCGGTATGTTTTGCATCTTTTTTATTGTTGAACGTCTTGCTGTATATCAAAGGCAATACCGCTGACGGATCGTCTCCGAGATTTCACTGACCCAACGGTTTTCAACAGAAGTTGCTAAGCAACCTCTGTTGAATTTTTTAAATTTGTAAATTTAGTTAGGGGACCTAAATAGGGATAACCTCATGTATTTGAATAAAGTATTATTATTAAGCGACATTTACCATTCTTCTGACTTCATGTCACCCATGTTACACTTCGAGACTTTAGACGATTAGACGCTATAAGTACAAAGGTGGCTTTGAAGGTGTAATCGTTGAATTTACAATGTTCATTGAAAAACAAAACAGTGATAACGTCGGGCATTACTCGTGATATCGACAACAAGAGTGTTACAGGTCAGAGGTTTCATTTCTTGTTGTACAAACTTACCAGTGAATGTTGAATAATCCACATCAGAGTAATTGAATGGCACAAACGCTGTGCTAGGTTCAGCGACTGGTTCATTCACAGCGTCCTGTTCACCTCTGGATTCCCGTTTCCTTTTCTTTGAAGCAGACTTTGCAGGAGTCTTGTCGTTAAAACAACACAAAAGATATATACAGCGAGACACGGAACAGGGAAATAAATCACTTTTAACTAACGCTCACAATGTAAAAAAATCAGCGCAAAAAACTTACTCTATTCCTCAATGGTGTTAAATCTTCTGGCGTTTCCTTGTCGACTGAATGATGTCTTTTCTGCCCAACATTTGGTTCTACAAAAAAGCAACAAAAACCAAGTGAACATAACATTTCGAGTATAATAATAAATTAATAAAATCGATGAAGAAAGATAACTTGAACATACAAAGCATTATGTGGAAAAGACAAGTTCTCAGTTGGTTACCTGATGTGGAAGGTGAAGAATTCAGCTGTGTGGTCGCTTGTCTCCACTGCTCATTGATCTGATGGCACAAAAAAGAATGAATGCATCTCAATTACGCCGATTCCAGCATGCTTTTTTTACCTTGTCTCACTAAACCTCGCACGCTTTCACTTCAAAGATGCCAGAATAGCTTGTCAATGTAATTAAATTCTGGATTTTTATGACGACTACAACAAAAACGACTTATGCTCTAGGAGTATGGTTATTAAATATCTGCAAAATATTCCATCATTTCAAACACGTCCTGAAGAAGCCTGTAAATGTAGATAAACTGTCCCGGCTTTGTAGAACCAGCTTTCTTGTATGGTTGCCGTTGAGCAGCTCAACAGTCAGAAAAAAAGATACGAAAAATTACGTAACTACACAAAAAACACCAATATATTGGAAACAAAAGAGAATACTGACCCTGTGTACTTGCTCGTGACTTTGAAGTTCATTAACAGTAGTCTTGCCTCCTGTTGTCTCTGGATGACTTTTCACTGGAAGAAACTAAAAGAAAACCTCAAAGTTTCACCAAAAGATACACACTGCGGGTGTTAATCTCTTCAGTTCCGTACACTTCCTTTTAACCAAAAAACTGTGGAAAATAGAATTCAAAATACAAATGGATAGCAACCAACCTTTTGGAATGGGTTCTCAAAGGAAGCCTTGATTTGTTCTGCTTTCTTCTCTCCTTCAGTAAGTTGTTGGTCGTCAGAAATCTGAGGCAACAAGCGCAATAATCAAGGTCAGTTAAATACACTGCAGCATGTATGTCCAGATGATTGTTTAATCATTATCATCTTAATGCTGAATGCGGCAAAGCTAAGGAATTAATAATAATAACAAAATAAAAAAATAAATATGTGTTTATAGTGGTCATGCAGGTTCTCTGCACTCTGCCACAAGCTGGATGTATTAAGTAACACATGTGCTGATGTAAACAGCCAGCTGGTCAGCCTCTTGCTAGATTTGTTTTCGGGAGGATAGAACCATATTATACCCCAGGCAAAGGCTAGGTTAATTGTATTCATAGTTCTTTCTAAATGACTTACGTGATAATAATAAAATAATACCTCAAATAATGATATAGCCGGGGTTGCTCTAGTAACAGGAGGTCCTGATGCCATTACAGAACCAAACAAACTCGGTGAGGCAGCACTTACAAGCAAGGAATCACCTGATGAGATACAAATAAAACACGAAAATAAACAAGTCAATAATGTTGTGATTAACCTGACTTCCATTCTATAGCTTTTTGAAAACGGCAGATTTGTCATGTTGGAGTGAATAAGTACAAACAAGCCTCACCATTAACAAGTGTACGATTTGATTTTGGATCAATCAGTTGTGGTTGAGAGAAGCTGGGGGTTGTCTGTTAAAAAGAGAAGAAAAGTTATTCAAGATGTAGAATATAAGGAGTGTGCCATTCTCACTGCACAATTTGTTGCAAATTGTTTGTGCAAGGGGTTACGTAACTGTGTCCTTTTGCAGGCATCGAGGGCTTATTGAGCTAGCCAGTCAACACTTGGCACTTCATCACCATTTTTGAAAACATGTGTCTCATCAACAGCAGGAAATGCGACATGTTGTAAAATGACCAGTAGGCCTTTCTGGTCATTATACCGTCTTGACATTATACCAAGCCTTTGTTTTCTTGTGAAATTTCAGCTGGGGACAAGCTCTCTTTCACCAGCTACATCCCGGTTGTACATAAATTTCTAACACTTCACAATCAAAAGTGTATCTCACCAATGTACTGTGTCTTGTAGTATTTCCAGAGTCAACTTGTGACGAAGCACCAGCAGACAAAGAGTTCTGCAAATACATGCCAATAAAACACAAAATAAGTGCTATTACACATGTGGTACTTCAACTGGAAATCAGAGGTATATAGCTCAAAAAAACATTCTTCAACAATTATCATAACTAACATAATGAATAATGAACCTAGTTATGCACAGCTATCGAACACAGACCTTACACATACAAGATCAAACTGAAACACTGCACATCTTACATCTCAATAACAAGACATCCACTTGGTTTGATTAGCTTTTTAGTTATTCTGAGTAAATTTACCTATTTTTGTTTCAATATATCTTTAAATTGTAAATCATATTTATTCTTTTGGTAATAAAGAATGTGTTATTGTTGTTGTTGTTGTTGTTGTTGTAAGGGTGAGGTACTGTAAGGTCTTTTTCCTATGAGCAAAAGCACTAAGCATTATTTTGGCTCATGCATTGCCCTGCAAATGAGTTTAATACAATAAGTGACAGATGTGAGTGAACCTTGTTTGCAGCAAGTGCCAGTTCTTTTGCTTGCATTATCAGCATATGGATCTCATTCACATACTGCTTTACGAGTGTGGGAACTGGATTACAACAAGCTAAAACACCTTGGGCCTCCCTGCAAACAATGACATCAACACAACAATTACTACTACAATAACATTGCCAGAATAATAATTATATTTTAGAAAATTAATGGCCTTACAACAAGATGTACTTATGGTAAACACAATAAGAGTGTTACTATTGTTTAACAAAAAATTATTTCAAAACATACCAAGTAAAAACCTGGAGCTTTGGCTAAAACTTTATCCTTCTTCAAGGGGAAGCATGTTAATATTTCTTTAAATAACAAAAGTTCCATTTTTTTCTTTAGAGTTAATAATTATCCATCATCCTGGTTGAGCAGGTTCTTGCAGATGTTTAACTCCCACGATTCTAAAGGGCATCTCATTTGCCAATTTTCACTTGTGCATTATAAGTTTGAAAATGGTTTCCAAGAGATGGAGTAAAAAGGGTGTAAACCAGTTTGCGCTGCTTGGATTATTGACAATTAATTAAACTGTTCACTGTTTGTACTAAGTCAGAGGATCAGGGCTCAAAATAATTTCAATCATGGCCGGCCATATTAACTGGTCAAGTCAATTATTGAAAATAGTATAAATTTTACTAAAAGAAGGAAAGAAAAGGAAAGAAAAAAACAATGCTTCATGCACACATTTAAGTCAATGAGATATTTGGTGGTTTAACAGTTTAATCCAGATGGTATGAAAATGAAATATATTTTTCTGGTCATTTATTTGAAAGCCCTGCTCATTTTTGCATAACCAGTTAAAATGACTGGCAAAGCAATAGTTTGTTCTGACAAACTGTCATCTTGACTGGACATTGTCCATTGACCGGTTGTTACAATAAACCCTGGAGGACTATCAACAACACTCTCCTGACAGTTGAGTACAATATTTTGATTGAATTACCTATTTGAATGTCATAAAATAGAGCTATAACTTAATTACTTGCAATTTGTCCATTAAGGGTTAACTAAAGGTTACATTATCCAGAATATATATTTATGATTGGTACCTTGGCATGGTTTCTGCGATCTGGAACATCATATGGTTTGGAAGAACAAACCTAAAAGAAAAAATGAATCAACAGCTTGTTCTTAAGTGAGATAGGAGAAACTGTAAATCAATCAGCTTCTTGGTTGTCATTGCTTGACATTTTGTTGATCTGAGATGCATATTTGTATAATTCTGACTTTAGACAAGTGTATAATTTTGCTAATTTAAGCAATAAACCATGTGCTTCAGTCTATAGTTGACCAACACAATAAACTACATGTCATATAATACATGTAACACAAAAAAGTTTGAAAATAATGAGCGAACGGTAAGTGATTTGCATTTGACCAATTTTCGATGTGATTACTGCACAGACATGATACACAGGGGACATGACAGATGAAGTAAAAGACATAGTTTAAGATTAAAATGATTGTTACTCATGTTTTCAGGCATATTTCAGGAGATCATATCTCACCCATAACCTTCATCTTCCTCCCGCGCAATATTGTCTCTCCATGCATAAAGAAGACGAAATGCACACTTCTGTGAAAAAAAAATGTACATTTATTGCAGAAATTATCAGCACAATGAATGAACAAAATACAGAAGACAAAAACTATGTTCCTTTTAAGTTGTTCCTTTGAACGCATCACATTTTGTGACTTGATTGCTCTAGAAATTGCATTCCACAGAACTTGAGACTTACTGGTACTTTTTTCTAACTAGCCTAATGGCTAGTGAATGCCAAACCACTTTTTATTCTAGCCAGAACTGTCAAGCAAGGTTTTGCATTTGTTGCCCTTTTCCCTTTACCGAGATGGAAGATTCAGAATCAAATGGGTTTCATAATCATAACGAGTTCCTTAACTTCCCCACATAACTTCTTAGTTCCATTCTCTCATAGTTGAATTCAATTTGTGGTTCCTTTCCACTAACATGCCTGAAATGTTCACTAGCCATTTTGGCTAGAGTAAGCCCAAGACCTACTAGTAAAAACTGTATTTCTCCTAGCCTGTGGCTAGTTGGCTACAGTTAGTCTTAAGCCCTGATTCCAGGTTATAAGAATGGACAGTACCACAACTGAGTGTCTGAACACACTTGACTGGAAAGAGTTCAACCATAACATGGGCAGTCAGTCAAAATTAAAATGTTGTATTACTTACTAACCTGCTCACTGTTAAATGCCCGTTTGTGTTTCTCTAATACTTTTCGAAAAGATTCACTGGAAAATAGTGGCTTCTCATATCGCTAGCCAGGGAAAAGAAAAAAAAATAAGAAGAACAAATCAACAAAATTATTAGTCAAGAAGAGATTTTGTATCATAACAATACTCTGACATGGGATAAATACTAATCTTGAGAAAAAAACTTGTTTAACTAAACAGGTTGTAGACTTAAATACCAGTACATAAAATAAATCTTACTCAAACCATATGCAACATTCAGGCCTTCAGTCTTCACTGATAATTTAGCTTTTTAAATTAATTTTGATTTAACTTCAGTTGACATAATTTATTTGGTTGGTGTGACTGAGGTAATAAATAAGGAACATTGTGCAGAACAAGTTAGATTTTGCGCCACTATAGGAAAAATAATTAAAGTGCTACTATGATCAAATTTTCACCCCTTGCAGTATTATGCATTTCTTAGATTATTTAAGGAAAAAATTTAAAATGGTGTTCTGTTTTTAAATATCTATTATAGTTCCAGAGATATTAAAGCTTTAAAATCGTAAAATTGGGGGACTGATGTCATCTACTCAACCCAATTTTCTGCAGAGACTAATGAAACTTGGCAGACTAATACATTGCATAGTTCTACAGGTGATACACTAACAGTTACAATAAAATTATGTTACCATGGAAACTCAATTTTCTCCGGCCCTATCCCGGCCCCCACCAGAAGGCAAGGAACTAAGCTAAGCTACCATGGCAACCCACTCTATTCCAGTCCCCTCCAATTTATTTTTAATTTTTTAAGAATTTTTCAGTTTGGAAAAATGGCAAATTGTCTGCCTAATCCATTAATATGCTAACCAGATCATGCATGTAAAGCATCATTGGCAAATATTAAAAAAGAATGACAGAATTGGCCAGAAAGACTTTAGCATCAGTGGGATCTAGAACCAAGTAGGTTGCCATGGTAACCAAATTGTTGAGATTGTATTGTGAAACACAACTAGTAGAGAAGTACTGCAAAGAATCAGAGACTTCCGATACAAATTGGGTGAGATATTAATTTCTTCATATTTGATCAGAATTTGGTTGAGAGTATTACGTCATTACTTTCAAAGAAATGACGTAATAGACTCAACCAAACAAGTTCTCTTTATGTAAAGAAAAATGCCTTTTACTGTTTTCTAATATCTCTTTTCTTTCTAGAGATATTCAAGTTTTTAAAATATGCAAATTAGGAATGGCTAATTTGCATATTTTAAAAACTTGAATATCTCTAGAAAGAAAAGAGATATTAGATCAAAGTGCCCGTTGGGCTGTCTCGTGTTACAGATCAGTAAAGTAGCACCCGTTGCTAACAATCATATAAGCTCAGAAAAACCATCTCCGGATTCTACAAAAAAAAAAAAAAAAAAAAAAATCTCCGGATTCTACAATATTAATTCTCAAATTTCATTCTCAAGCATTTGCAACAGCTTGTGCTATACCAGCATAGCACCATGTGCCCTTTCTTCACATTCTACTCAAATAGTCAAACCTGTCCAACTGTCCTTCCAAAAACTCAACAAAATCTTCGCAATGATTTCTAAGGTATTCAACAACTGCAAAACGCACTATCAAATGATTCGCTAATTACATACTTAATTACCTGCTTCCCTATTCGCCATCGGCCCTGAGGGCAGCAAATGACTTGCTACCGAGTTAAAGATCTGATGACTAACACTTCGAAAAACGAAAACTTCAAAACAGTCTCCATTTCCACCACAATCATAGACTGCAAAACAGTTAAAATGTCATATAACGTTCTAGAAATCGTCCTTTAAATAAATATTCTATTTTACATAACTTGTTCAAAAATCACAACTCCGTCGTGCGCCACTAGTGAGCATATGAAAAAATTAAGGTCAATATTCAACAACTACTTCTGCTCTGCCGCTTAAAGACCGATGATAGCTTCCAATATGTAAAAGAAGTGTTCTATATACACCTCTGCACAAACATGTTACCCTACCGTTCACTCACCTTGCAACTAAAATTATTCTCAGTGAAAATAAACTAGAACTGTGCATGAAAAGCCCTCAGTCACATATAATAACCTTGATTAAATTATTAATTCTCAATACGCTTTTTAGAACTTCCAGCGCAACTTGTTGATACAGCTACCTAATTAGTAAGACATAAGTACACTGAACAAAGCAAATTTGTTTCCCGTTTCGCAGATAACGATATTCGCACTTCCCTTAATGGTTTTATTCTGTATCTACCGCGTATTCAATATACTGCTTTCCTATTATGGCCTGAATGAAGTTTAAACAACCTACCAAAACGCAAAATGAGATACCACTTCAATTTTTCTGTTTGCGTGATAACTTCACTTAATATTCTCCTTTTGACACATCATTTGACATATCTGAAAAGTGCTCTGGCGCCAACAACCCTCGACCCGATTGTACACTACCCCCCGACTACCCACTACACAGTATCTTCGACAGATGTTGCCCGAACATTCAGTCTTTGTTTAGCAAGAACGTCACCTGACACTACACTTGAAATCTAAAGCCGAAGTGGTGAAAAGCAAAGCAAATTAGTTTCCTGAGAAGGTTTTTCGACGTAATTTGCTTCTCACTTCTTTCTAATGGGGATCTGTTTTATCTGGAGGCATTATGTATTAAATAGAGCCGTACGATTTGTTTTTTTTCCCCCCCCCCCGGCCAAATTTGAGCCCCCCACCTTTGTGCTTCTCTGCTCTTCAGGCGATCGAAATTATCAGCCCAAAGACGAATTAGCATTTTCTGATCATTGTCGGACCCATTTGTCGTAAGTTCTCTTTGCCGATCCGGATTCGGGAGAAGATGCTGTAGATGTACTTGCAACAGCAACGGAACTCGTCGGGGAGCTCGTCATATCGCTCGATGCGCTCCCTGGCCTGGTTTGACTGCCTTCACCCACGTTTAACTGCGAATGCAGTTCATTCATAAAAGAGCCAAACTGCTGCTGCTGCTGCTGCTGCATCAAAAAAGTAACCGGATAAAATGGTGTTGAACTGAGAAAAAAGCCACCTCCATCCATGATCGAGTGTTCTAGCGAAGTTCCCGCGCTTTGTGATTGCGTGCGATCATGACCTTCAATGTCATTTCCCTGACAGGTTCTGTTATCACTGGAGACGGCTTCCTTTGTTATTAAAGACAAAATTTTGGAAAATCGGTTTGCCTTTTTTTTAAAGAAGAGGTCGCACTTAAAAATCTCGCGTGTTGATAGATTTTCGCCGCAAAGTAAACAAATTCTTCCAAAAAATTTTTTAGTGCGACCCGGCCCTAAGAAAAACAAACAAAAAGGAATTATGAATTTGACTTTGTGACCTTAGTGTCTTCAAAATATCATATCACGTTCTGGAAAGCGTATACAATTAACAAAGCAAAGCAAATTAATTTCCTGTTTCTCAGATAACGATAATCGCACTTCCCTTAGTCCTTTTATTCTGTTTCTACACTATTCATAATACGCCCTTCCTATTCTTTACTGAATAAAGTTTAAAGAAACGAACAAAGCCGAAGATGAGATACCACATCAATATTTTTGTTTGCGTGGTAACTTCACTTAATATTCTCCTTTTGACACATCATTTGACATATCTGAAAACTGCTCTGACCTCAACAACCCTCGACCCTAACACGCACCAAAATGGCTTTCTTGTAACGCAAACAGAAATTTAACAACAGCTTTTCAGCCAGCCGCATACTTTAACAATACCCACCGCAAATATAATATCAAAACACAAAGATAAATTAATTTTCCATGTAAAAAACTACCTATTTAAGCAACATATGTGAGATAAAATCTCCTTATCAGATTTGGCGGTATTACTAAAGATGATACTTCATGTAATAAATTATATTACATTATTTACATACCTTAGTAATCCAAACATTTACACCATGTCTCACACGTGTAAATAAGCACGTTTAAAACTCGATCGACAAGAGAAAACGCGCAATACGAAGAACAGCATCCCGATGCATCTTATCAGCAAAATGTATCTATGTAAATATGTCTATTTCTTACCTTGTTTCCTTGCTACTTTATCACTTCGTTACCTTACGAGAGGTCTTACACAAAGCACTATCCTGAGCTACCAAGTCCCCTCGGATAATCTTGTGTTACGTCACGGTCACGTCACGGACCGCGACGTAACACGAGACAAAAACAGTAAAAGGCATTTTTCTTCCCATAAAGACTAGAGAACTTGTTAATATTTTAAGGAAAGAATCATGCAAATTTCATCATAGTTAAGACGTACAATGTAATTTCTAGGATTTTTGTTTTAAGGTGATTCCACTGAAATATAAGGAGTATTAAAAATTTTCTGAAACTTGGTCCAGGTTACAATTATGTTATGAGGATTAAAAAAATAAAATAAAAAATGGGGATCACCGCGCTAGTTTTTGTGTAAAATGGATGGCATTATAGTAAATATACGACCCGCGAGGTAAATATTAGGAACCCTAGTAATCAAAATGGGGATTGCTAAATTGTTTCGAGAAAAATCATTTTTGCATTAAAAAATTAGTCTAGTTCAACAAAATAGACTTTGATCTTATATTAAAAACTATTCTTATTGTACAGGAATTAAGATAATGAAGAAATTAAAGATTTTGCTCTGTGCGCACGTTAACGGCTCTACCTAAAAACATGCTTTTTATGGCACTAAAATTAAAATATCTCAATGTAGAATTTTAAACTTTTCTTTAAATTGCAATATATTGTAGACAACCGTATGACATTTAAATTATTGCATTAAAGAATGGGGGTCACCGTGCTCGTTTAAGAGAAAATGACCATTTATTTCCCCACCGAGCTTAGCCTAAAGGGAATCTCGTAGTGTTCTGTGCGCGCGCGCATGGTCGCGCGCTAAATGACGCGAAAACTTATGCGCAGCTAGGATGCGCAATGCAATACCGTGGAATCACCTTAAAGTAATGTCACTTAACAAAAAGCCAAACTACACACACCTTCAAGCAAATGTCTTTACTCCTGGAGTACACTGATTGTAATAAGTTGCTGTTTGCATTTCCACTTTTGATAAGCTCATTATGTAATCGATCACAAATGTAAAGTAAATAATGTGTGTCCTCTCTTGCATAGCGCACCATCTCTGATGGTAGAGGCCTGTAAAAATGAAACAAACTTAGTATCACAAATGTTGACATGTGTATACCACCAGCAGTGCCCTGTATATTAAGGGTGACTATTGAGGTCAATACTATTGCGATAGTAGTGATACTATTGGGATACTATTGCGATAGTAATTAGTGACTTTATAGCGTTGTAATTACTTCTTTGGTATAAGAGGGGATGGGAATAACATTCCAACCGCCATTTTGAATGCAAGTAAACCCGGAAACAAAAAAAGTTTGTTTTTATGGCTTGTAACACAGCTCATTATTCCTGGATTCCAAAACAATGAAAAGAAAGGACAGCGGAGAACGAGAGGCATTTTTCAAGCAAGGAAAAAGGACTACAGCCTGACATCATTTGAAAAACTATCCTAACTGTTATCGGTAATTGAAATTGCGATGGATGCATAGCTATTGGAACACTCCCAATCGCGATGCATCGATACATATGTAGTTTGAGTGTATCGTTACACCCCTACTGTATATACATGTATAAGATCTTGTCATTGCGAGCTGGAGCTTAATCATCAGTTTCCACTTTACAAGGTAGGCACTTTTTGGCTTGACGAATCCTTGAAACCCTATCTCATGGGGGTTACAAGGGCTGACAGCAGACATAATGCAATAACCCATATTGTACTTATATAAGAAGAAATAACACATGGAAAGCTGTAGACCTTATTCTCCAATCTGCCAGTTGATACTGTTTGTTTGCTGTAACATCACAGAACTTCTTCAGCAGGAATGCCAAGGAGTACTTCCCATAGTTTAACACCCTGGCTGCCTGGCCTGTGTCAAACATGTTAACCACATAAATACCAAAGTCTCGCTGTAACCATCCAATGTCCATATCAGCCCCATGAAAAACCTTCCAGGGAGAAAATACCCAACATCAATGACTACCATGAAGAAAAAGTGCTGAAAATATGCATGCGTGTTGTTTGCTTTTCCTCAGCTGTTCTGTACATGTATATTTCTTTACATGAATCTTTTTGATGTGCTCATTCTGTGGATAAATTATCAACACACAAATATTGTTACCTTGAGTATCTTGGGATTGGTAAATGAGTCATTAAGTATCTGCAGCTCATTGCGCAGCTCCAGTGTGTCAATAAGGTAGTCTTGGTCTCGTGTGGATATCTGCATCAGACAACAGAATCCCTGGAAAGACCGGTATGAATGGTGCTGTGGAGTGAAGTCATTAAGATTTGATTAAGATAGCAATGTATGGCAGAGGCCATTGGGTCAAGACTCACAGTAAATATTAATGGTCTGGATAATCAAGAGTTTGGATGATAAAAAACATGAATGACATGTGGAAGCTGAATTACAAAAACAAATAATCTCTCTTTGTGCTGTTGTTTATCACGTTTACATAATAAATAAATAAATAAATAAATAATAAATAAAAATGACACAGTACATGAGTACTGTTATCAAAGGGGTCCTGTAAAAAGAAAAATATATACCCGGTAACAATGTAAAAATAAAAACATCATATAAAAGGATAAAAAGTTAAAAATCTATTAATTTATGCTTACTTAACCTATAAAAATAATTTGTTTAAAGACTGCCTAAATAAAACCCTACTGCTAGTTTGTCTAGTTTTTAAAGGTAAAGAATTAAAAATATTTGCACCAGAGAAATAAAAACTTTTTTGTGCAAAGTCCTTTAGGTAAAACTACAGAGGCTCCACAGTTCCTTGTATCACGTTAATGAGTTGAAAAATTAAAATAGTTTTTAAAAGGGGTGCAAGCGTTGCCTTGTAGGCAGTCAAAAACAAAATTACAGGCTTTTCTCATTAGAGTGTTCTCGACTGTGGGTAGGCGGAGTTCACAAGTAAGACATTTGGCAGAATGGTCCTGTGACTTGTTCCAGGTCTCTGATTTTGCGTGTGCGTGTTTCTGACCAACCAAGTGTACTTTGGCCACAGTAAGTGAAAATGGGCATTACCATTGTCCTGTAGATTCGTTCAATGTTAGAACGGATTCGCCGTAATAAGTTCACTCTCCCAGCTGCTTTTTTGTACGTTTTGTAAAAGTGCGTGTCAAGATTCAGTGTGGGGTCTAGATGAACGCCGAGGTACTTGTAGGTTGTTGTCGTGTTTATGCAGCATCTGTTTACCGACAAGTTTAATTCTTTGCCATAGAAACCATTTAATCTTTTCGCTGTTCCAAACAGCATAACTTCAGTTTTTCCTTTTTTAAGATTGATGATAAGTTCATTGTCTCTAAACCAGTCAGTGAGACTTCTGATGTTTTCACCGAGATTGTGTTGTATATATAGCATCCAAAACTTTTCGAGGATGTAAAAATAACTGAGTCACTTGCGTAGGTGATAATTTTGGAGTAACGAAGCGACTGATGGACGTCATTAAAGTGAATTAAGAACAATAGCGGACCAAGAATACTTCCTTGGGGAACACCTGCGAAAACAGGATTAGGTTCTGACAGCACTCCTTTAAATTGGACGAGCTGCTTCCGGAGAAACAAATAATCCGTAAACCAGTTCAGTTTCAATAACGAGACAGTTTTTCTAATAAAACTGAGTGGCTGATGGTGTCAAATGCCTTTGTTAAGTCAATGAACACAGCTCTTGTAGCTTTCCCGCCGTCTGCTTCTTTCCAGATTAAGTCTGTAAACA
This sequence comes from Oculina patagonica, assembly GCF_052425735.1. Lineage (NCBI taxonomy): Eukaryota > Metazoa > Cnidaria > Anthozoa > Scleractinia > Oculinidae > Oculina > Oculina patagonica. The sequence goes on along the minus strand of NC_135763.1, from coordinate 20,907,953 downwards.
GAGTCACCGCCAATTCAGTTGAGCCATTAGATCTAAAACCAAACTGGTGTTCGAAAATAAGGCTGTTGTGTTCTTAACTGTTGCAGTCTTTACAAGTGAATATTTATGGACACACCTCTTTAACTTCTAGCTGGATTTATAAAGCAATTAGCAAATACAGTTTCAGTATAATACATTGAAAAAAAAATGGATTACTGCATGTTTTGCAAACAACCTTTACAGGATCACAGGATTTCTACTCAATGACACTAACATTAAAAAAACAACAATCGCAATCATCGCTAAACTGAGTTTACTAAACACAAGCATATTAAAAAACAGGACAGTTCAATACAGAAAATGTGATGTACCTCTAAATCGACGGCAAACTCAGTAACTGCTGAGAGACGCTGACTCAGCTCGTGAAGTTGTTCTGTTGTTTCAACAAGAATGAACGGAGTCTTGTCAAATTCTTCATACAGCTGGTGATACAAGGCAAACAATACATAGGTGAAACAAAGTGCATTCAATATGACTGATCCAGTCAATACAGAATATAACTGATCTAGTTAAGCCAACTCACTTGCTCTTTCCGTGGCTTTAACTGGTTCACTGAAGGCTCAAACACCTCCAGTTCATGTTGGTAAGGGTGGGTCATGCTGCAAGAAAACAATACACAATTTAACAACATGAACATTGTTGTTAAAACAATGATACAGGTTTGTCACGCCTCCTAGCATTAGGTGCATCACCTTGCTGTAAGTTGCAAGTCAGAGCACCTGTAAAACATTACATTATGTGTTTGTGTATGATCAATGAATAAGCTATTTATAAGCTTTTAAACAGTTTTTCAAATAATTATTATATTTAATATATATAATTATTACATATATTATATTTAATTATTATTATATCATTACCTGTTCATAACAGGGCTACCCAGGGTTTTCATTCTCTCTTGATGTATAAGGTCTGCAATAGCTGTTGGTACTTGTAAATTTTCAGGTTGACTGCCAGTGCTTGAGCTATCTAGTAAAAGAAAAAAGGCACAAATTAGCTGCTTATTTATGTGATGTGGTGAAGGATAAAATATGTGGTGGAGGTTAAATTATATTTGTAGGATTGCTGCTTTTGTTTTATGTTTCTTGCCTTCTGTTCATCATTCACTGAGAAACTAGCAAATAGTTGCAATAATTTATTAGTTAATACTGGTAGTACTGTTTTCTCATTTTCTCTTGTACTTTGTTGCATTTGGACATGCTTATACATGATGAGATGAAGAAATTTGTCCCACCACAGTTAATTGACGTCAGTCATCTCTGGCAAGGATAAGATACTATTTGATTCCCATATCTGTACAAATAACAACTGTATGGCACTCAAGCTATCAAACTAGTGAGTGTGTGATACAATAACTTACTGCTTTCCAGAGGTCTCAGAGCATTTGGTTTCCTTTTGATGATTGGAATAAAGGGAGTGTTACTGTTATCAATCTTATCTTTAAATCTTAGTTGTGGACGTTGAATGTTCTTGGCCATAAGAAAACGGAAACTGGTGTCCTTTCTTCCTGGGGTGTCTTTCTGTAAGTTAAATAATAAAAGTATTATTTATTTACTTGAAAAAAGAAACTTTGGTAAAGATATACATAGATCTATGTATGGTTAGTAGCCATTTACGGGCATACTGACAGCATTGTTACCATAAATTAATGCACCATAATATTTTAAATTGCATTTATAAAGAATAATACATATTTAAAGTTAAATTTAGAAGGGAGAAATTTGCTTGACTGTGTTCTTCCAATTTGTGTGCTCTGTTAAATTGTTAAAGTATACTTTTAGAAATTAAGTAAAATGGCAAACTTCTTATTTCCTTTTAGATTGTAAAACAAAACCGATCTGCCAAAGCAATATCAAGCTAAGAGAATGTTTTTTTTCCTAAGAGAGCTACCAACATTCAAGTGTACCTTAGTTGTAAATTCTCAAGATTGTGCATGCTGTAATACTTGTTACACTGTAGAGATAAGTCATTTTTTCTATACCAGTCAGTAAACAATCAGTATTAACATCATACAGTGCTATGCACCTATGAATGATGCTGAAGATGAAAAGAAGGAAGAATTCTATGACCAACTGCAGAGTGTAGTTAACAAATAAGGAGATAAGGATGTCACTATACTCATGGGAGATCTGAATGCAAAGGTAGGAGCTGACAACACGGGGTATGAGCGGGTCATGGGCAGGCATGGGCTTGGAAGGATGAATGAAAACGGAGAACAGTTTGCAGAGTTCTGTGCACAAAACAACCTAGTCATTGGAGGCAGTGTTTTCGAACACAGGCGCATCCATAAAGCAACGTGGAGATCACCCGACCACGTGACCAAAAACCAGATCGACCATGTGTGTATATGTCAGAGGTTCAGGCGGTCTTTACAGGATGTGAGAGTCAAAAGAGGAGCAGATGCAGCATCAGACCATCATATGGTTTTGGCAACTCTCAAGCTACGTCTAAAGCGCTGTAAACCACCTTCTACCACCACTAGAACAAGGTATAATGTGGACCTGTTGAGAGATAAGGAGACTGCAGATAAGTTTAAGATCAATCTTGCCAATAGGTACCAGGTGCTCCAGCAGCTTTATGATGATGAAAACGCGTTGCTTGAAGAGAAGTGGCAGCAGACAAAGAAGATGTGGACTGAGACATGTGAGGAGACTGTTGGCAGGAAAACAACCCAACATAAGGATTGGATGACAGCTGGAACTCTTCATAAGATCCAAGAGCGAAAGACGAAGAAGGCAAGTTTGAACACATGTAGAACAAGAACAAGTAAGGCAGCAGCACTGCAGCAGTACACAAGGGCCCACAAGGAGGTGAGGAGGAGTATAAAGAGAGATAAGAGGAACCACATCGACAACCTAGCCAGGCAGGCGGAGGAAGCAGCAGCACGGGGGAACATGAAAGAGCTCTACAACACAACTAAGAAGCTTGCTGCTAGATACCAAGTAACGGACAAGCCAATTAAAGACAAGCAGGGGAAAACATTGACATCAACAGGCGAACAGCTAAAGAGACGGGTGGAGCATTTCAGCGAGCTCCTTAATAGACCGGGCCCAGAAGACCCCCCAGAGATACCACCAGCAGAGTCAGAGCTGTCTATTAATTGTGCTAGACCATCACGGCTGGAGATAAGAAAGGCAATCCAGGCAATGAAGAATGGTAAGGCAGCTGGGACAGATAGTGTTCCTGCAGAAGCTCTCAAGGTTGACATAGGCACTTCCACTGAAATTCTGTACAGGCTATTCGAAAACATCTGGGAGGAAGGGCTTCTAATTAAACTACCAAAGAAAGGAGACTTGAGGGTCTGTAGTAACTATAGGGGAATCACACTTCTATCAGTTCCAGGCAAAGTCCTAAACAGAATCCTTTTAGAACGAATGAAAGCAGCAGTTGACAACCAACTACGAGACCAGCAAGCTGGCTTTAGACAGGACAGGTCATGCACAGACCATATTGCCACTCTTCGCATAATAGTGGAGCAATCCCTGGAGTGGAACTCGGCTCTTTACGTCAACTTTATTGATTATGAGAAGGCCTTTGATAGTGTGGATAGAGAAACACTGTGGAAGTTGCTGAAACACTATGGCATACCAGAAAAGATCATAACACTCATTCAGCGAACTTATGAGGGAATGTCATGCAGAGTGGTGCATAGGGGCCAGCTCTCAGATTGCTTCAACGTCAGGACTGGTGTCCGACAAGGATGCTTACTATCACCTTTCATGTTTCTTCTTGTTATAGACCGGATTATGAGAACCACCACCGAGGGAAGGAAGAATGGGATTCAGTGGACCCCTTGGACACAGCTGGAGGACTTAGACTTCGCTGATGATCTGGCTCTCCTTTCACATAACCATGACCAGATGCAGGGTAAGACCACCGGATTGGCAGCAACATCAGAAAGAGCTGGTTTAAAGATCAACAGGGGTAAATCAAAGGTCATGAGGATCAACACCATCAATGAGAATCCAATCACAGTAGAAGGAGAGCGACTAGAGGAGGTGGACTCGTTCACATACCTTGGCAGTGTTATTGACAAGGGTGGAGGTACGGATGTAGATGTAGGAGCAAGAATTGGCAAGGCAAGGGCAGCATTTAACATGCTCAAAAACATCTGGAAGTCCAAGGAAATCAGGACTGAAACCAAGCTTCGCATTTTCAATTCTAATGTTAAATCGGTTCTCCTCTATGGGTCAGAGACGTGGAGACGCACAAAAAAGGCACTACAGAAGATCCAAACATTCATAAACAATTGCCTGAGACGTATCTTTAACATTTGGTGGCCTGAGAAAATTCGCAACGAGGAGCTGTGGCAGCAAGGAGATCAAGAACCAATTGGCAGGCAGATTCTAAAGAGAAAATGGGGCTGGATTGGCCATACCCTGCGGAAAGAACCAAGCAACATCACTCGCCAGTCCTTGACTTGGAACCCCCAGGAGAAGCGAAGGAGAGGTCGCCCCAAAAACAGCTGGCGTCGCGACACGGAAGCAGAGCTAAAGTTAATGGGTTTCGCTTGGCAAGATGTTGTGTGGAAAGCCCAAGGTCGAGCTCGCTGGCGAGCTGTTGTCAATGGCCTATGCTCCACCTGGAGCGATGGGCCTAAGTAAGTAAGTAGTCAGTAAACACCTCAAGACCTCTCAACCTCAAAACACCAAAAATCTGGAGACTGATGTAAAAAAATCTGGTGATTTTAGTAAAAATCTGGAGATTGATGTAAAAAAATCTGGAGATTTTAGTAAAAATCTGGAGATTGATCGACAGGCAGGCAAAACCAAGTAAACACATGTCCTAATTAGGAGAAAGTGTTTGTGTCCTGCTTATAATTAACCATTAAAAAATAATAATAATAATAATAATAATAATAATAATAATAAAAAAACGTGATCAAAAAATTATGCTAGAGACTGGTAATGATGGTGACCTAATTTGGAACTTGTGTTTTAGATATGGTCATGGACTGTGTTTCCAGCATGCGGCAACAAACAGACAGATGAAAACTGAACCGAACGGCTTGGTTTGTTTAAGTTTAACTATGGATTTGCACAGAATTTGGCGCAAGACTCACCTTAGCAAGCCAAAAAAGAAATTATACAAGAAACTGCATCCTTTCAGCTTGTGCCTCTGTTTATCGTGAGATTTGCCTGTCATGTTGTGAGACCGTGAGATTGAACTGAAAACTGTGAGTCTCAAGACAAAATTGTGAGACTTGAGAGGTCTGCACCTCCCTTTGGACAAGTCGAGTTGCATTCTTAAGCATTTATTTTTGCAATATTTGGAAAATTGAGGTACAGTAATAACATTTATTTCAAGGAAATTCAATATCTGTGTACAGCTAGAAGAGATACATGAAGATACCTTATTCTCACTTAATTTCGCGAGTACTAAATTTCGCGATTTTTGCGATTTTGAAAAAAACGCGAAATTTAATACTCGCGAAATATAAAACACGCGAAGTTTAAAATCGCGAAATTTAATATCGTGCTGATAATATAAAAAAATAATGAAACTCGATGTGTTTTATCATAGTTATTCTAACATGTCTGAGATTCATGTTTAGGAGTTTTTTGTTTGATTTTGTCCATTAGTTATCTCCTACTCTATCAGTGGCACTGTTCGAACTGTTCTCTGTCGCCAAGTTCCTCAAAATCTCGCTCTTGCAGTCGTGGATGAACCTATTAGGGATTTAGACTGTTAAATACGTTATGTTTTGTTATGTGTAGATTGTTTTGTTTGCTGTTTTTACGATGACTTTCATATTAATTATGTTGTTACAGTTTCGAGGTCAAAGCTTCATATTGAAGAATAGGTAAAAATCGCTAAATTTAATACACTCCAATTGTACCTTCCTCTCAAAATCGCGAAATTAAGTACTCGCGAAATATGGCTCTTGATTTTTCGCGAAATTAAGTACTCGCGAAATTTAGTGAGAATAAGGTAGATAGTTTATTGAAGCTTTAAAATTACAGCTGAAAAGCTACATTGGCTAAAACTTTACAAAATTGAAATGTTTAGACTTCTCTAAAAGGTGATCAATGTACATTACACAAGTTAATAAAAAAATGCCTTAGAATAACTTTTTGTTCTAATCAAGAGAAATACATGTTAGTATTGTTACTATAATTATATTTTTGTGAGCAAACTCTTGCCAGCGTGTACTGTATGTAGCTATCATGTACCTTGGCTCTGTTCCAGCTTGACACAATTGGTGTTCCTTGTTGTCCAGGTGCTCCAGCCACTGTCTGGTTTGCTTTGTTTGATTTAAGACCTGCTGCCTCATCAAGGCTTGTATCCTAAGACAGATAATATCATCAAAAATATTACTCATCTTACTTGTGTGTCCATTGTAATAGTATTTATTATTTGCTGTCAAAGATTCTTTCTTCTTTAATATCAATACTGTCTTTTACATTATTTATCACACTGCCGTTTTTAATTCCCAGACAACCTACAGTATGACACATAACACAAACACATTTCTTTTCTGTTAAAGGGTTCTAGGGTAGAACACAATAAAACAACACACAGATCACATGAAGCCCAGCAGTAACCTAATTGAATAATTCCAAGAATCTACCTTATTAGAGGAAATAAAGGATACATAATTTATACATGAATTTCAAATATTCATGTTAATTATATGCATGTAAACATAATTGAATTTTTCGAAAGTTTATGACAGTACAATACATAAATGTACACTGAGAATTCCTGTATTTAGAAGATAATAAATATGTTTAACATCGTCTCCCCAAAAAACTAATTCCCAAAATAGTACTAACCACTTGCTCCAGCAGGATGTCATTGGCTTCCACTAAACTGTCAAGCAACTCATCACTGTCTGGATCAATGCCATGAGTATCTGACGGCCATTGACAGTGTACCTTCCACTGACGTAACAGATTCCCTATACTGTAAAAACAATCTCATATGTATTCTATCACTTTATATAGGGATTTATCTCAGGAAAAGATATGTATTAAACATTTTGTTGATCAACTTTGGCAAATTGTTGTATCATGGAAAATTCAGAATAACATTTGATGGGTTTTTCTCTAAACCATTGGAAATGCTACTATTTAAATGCAATTTATGATAAAGCAGTCTATAATTATATTGAATGCTTTAGCTGCGTGGAAAGCTTACATACTACAGAAACACACAGTACATGTAATAATACTTTGTGCTGATGTGTAAGCAAAATAATATATACAGTATGACCCTGTTGTCTTGACCTCTCTTATCTTAAACTCCCAAGTCATTTCATTTGAATTAAGGCCAAAAAATTTAACCTGGATTGGAATGTATTAACCTAGTTTTTTTAATAACCTATTAAGTTAAAAAAATTTACCTGAATTTAAATTTGACCTGTAACATTAGATACATGTATTAATTTTAAGTCTCTATGTTAACTACAAATTTTATAGACTGCAAAAACAGTCTAAATATCTTTTGTGAACGCCCTCGGTCTTCAAGCGAGAGTAAGAGGTCTGGAGCTAATGTCAAAACTGTGAGTGAGATTGGGGAGAGATGCTTTTTTCAATGGCTTTACAATCTCGAGCCCAGAGTGACCCCCGGCTCTGCAATCCGTTAGCGGTAGGGTCGCCGGGACTCACTCTGGGAAACTGAATTTTAATTCAGTGTCCTACTGGTCCTCACAGAACAATAGAAATCAACACGGAAGTCTGAAAATCTTCCCCGGAAGTAAACCAAACTGGAAACCCTGGAAAACATTTTTTTGTTTTCCATGGTCAAATGTTCAGATGTATCACCTTAATTTTGTAAAACACCTAAGAACTCGTGATATGGCGCTACATAAATGAAGTATTTTCTTATTCTACCATTTTTGAACTCAAAAGATACCATGAATAAAAACGGACTTCCTTTAAAAATCAATTCTGAACGGAGTTTTAAAACAACAATGACGGCGTCACCAAGGACAAGGTCGATTGAAAACTCAATTTATAGTTGACTTACAAATCTCGCTAGAACTACTGTTTTCATTCAAATCTCCTTTACGGTTGAAAAACTGAATATTGCAGACAGTGCTCGATTCAAAATAATAACTAATAACGCAGAATTTCAACATTACGCGTTGTTGTTTTGCTGAAAAAAAGGGAATTGTACAATTGTGTGCACGTGAATTGCGTGAATTGTGTGCATGAGCTGAGTCGCCGAAATGCTAATTATACCTTTTGAATAGTGTTGACCGGTGTGGCCTTAAACGTCTTTATTAATATTACCGCCATTTGACGAGGAAAAATTATTTGCTCGAAAACATGCAATCTATCATGAAAAGATGCGCTGTTAGCGAGAAGCCTCTGAAATATATGAAAGTTGCCAAACAAAAATTTTTATCAACATAACAATAGCTTGTCCGTGCGTTGTGCATTATGTAAATTTCTTCGCCGTCGTCTACAAAACAACAACTGACACACGCACGTAGTATTCACAGGCAGAATCCAGGAAGGCAAACAAGATCTTTGATTTAAAACCAATATAGCAGTATACTCAAGAAAGAGACTAACGGAAATCAAAACACCAGACTCGATTTACTTCCGTTCTAGGAAATTTACTTCCGCTTAAACCTGAGAGCATGCGCAACAAAAACCGGAAGACCAAGGTTCTACCTGAAATCGACCTGAAATTGATCTGATCAATTCCAGTTTCCCAGAGTCCGTCCCGTACCGCTGACCGACATAGACGGACTCTGGGCTCGAGATTGATGGCTTTAGAGAACAAATGACTGTTTTGCAGTCTATGTTACAAATTATTCACTGGTAGTACATTATCCTTACTTGCTAAGAAGTCTTGCTCCTTGAGCTGTTCTAAATTCTCTAAAGTCAGAAAAACTGTAATAAAAGTCATGGTCTTCTCCTGCTGCAGGCAAGTTCCCAGCATTCTTGATAGCTTGGACAATGGCACTTAACGATTCCTGTAAACACCAGTCAGTCAAGTGTTCAATTTGATGTTTTTATTATTTTGTGGCTTCCCAATTTTTAGTTTCGCTATTAAATGCCCTGGTCATATAGATACATGTATAAGTACATTTTGCAGTATGTTGTTTGCCATATTAGGAAGTGCTCTCAAAAAGTTCATTAAACCTGCCAGTCTTTTGTGATTTTCACCTTCAGAGTACTTTCATTTCCAGAGATGTTCAAACAATTTCTGTACATTGCTCAAGATGACCAAATATGAATATTGGTGAGGATGAATACTAGTTGGTGTCCAACCCCACAATGCATTTGGACATGGTTGGCAAAGCCATTTACAGTGAGCTTATTATTTTTTTCACTAATTCAATGTGAATTTAATTTACACAGCTTGTAAATGTAGTCCAGGTTTGTGACTTAGGTATGAGAAATTGGCCTGAATGCATAAAAAATCACTTTATTTAAGTGTCAATGTATTTAGCACTGCTGTGCTAATTTAGGAAACTGTAAATAAGTAAACAAATATTGCAAATTGAACACATGAAGTTTTAAAAAACCCCAACATGAGAACAATGTTCTCAAACGGTGGTGTCAAATGCCACAGTTAATATCCACGGTAAGATTTCCGCTACAGCCCCATACATTAATAATTATTATGTATGCAATTTTGTGACTGATTCGTTCTTTTCATGATTGCTGTTTGTGTATTGTGAAAGTATGAAATAGTTGCATACATAAATATTAATGTATGGGGCTGTGGGGAAATCTTTCCATATCCACATTGTAGCTGTATAATCAATGTATCCGGACAACTCGCCCGGTAACAAACTTGCCCCTAATCTTAAGACAACATATTATTTGTCTCTGACGTAGGCACGTGTTTTGATAACTGTTCGTTAGCAAAACAGCTCTTTGGCGAGATCGGGGGGGCGAGTTGTCTGACATTCAAACAGTGTGATTCCCTTACAATTTGTTGCCCAATAAAACAATAATCCTGCAAAGTGAAGTTAGCCAACAAGGCCTACGGCCTCGTCAGCTCAGTATCGGGCATTATTGCCAGCTATAATAAATTATGGCGTGTTTTTACGGACAAAATAACGAATGACCATACATCAATGTTATGTTGCATGCATTGATGTTATGTGAACTAAAAGATGTTTGATACAACTAAAAGATGTTTGTTACAACTAAAACATAGAAAGTATTCGATCCAGCTAAAGGATGAATGTTTCATATAAAAGATGAGAAAGCGGAAATGCATTCTGTAAACAGGAAGTGACGTTTTACCCAGGTTCCAAGCGATCCAATGCACATACAAAATGGCTTCTGGTGGAGCTGCGAGGTGGCTGCCAGATACAGAAAGGTTTTTTTTATTTTATTTTAACAGGCTAATAACAAGTGCACAGCAACAAGGAAACACCAAAGCCACTCAATTTGATTTTTCGAGAAAGTTCTTCATTCGTAGACTGGACGAATACGAATGAACATACGCACAGGAAGTTTTATCATCACTAGATATCCTAGGCAAGCTATGAAGTCACTTCGTTATCTAGTAAGTGGTGTAAGTACCCGATTAGGCAAGCTTCTTGCTGTGCATATGACTCTTCTATTCTTACAGTTAGAACATTTAAAGTTCTTTCCTATTTGTCCAGTCTACGAATGAAGAACTCCGAAGAATCGAATTGAGTAGCTGCACTTGTTTTTAGCCTGCTTAAATCCAAAAAACCCTTTCTGTATCTAGTGAATCTGGCATCCATATCGCAGCTCCACCAGAAGCCATTTTGTATGTGCATTGGATCGTAGGGAACCTGGGTAAAACGTCACTTCCTGTTTTCAAAATTCATAATTTTCTGCTTCCTCATCTTTTATTTGAAACAAACATCTTTTAGCTGGATCGAATATCTTTTAGTTGTAACAAACACCTTTAGTTTTATCAAATACCTTGTATCGTTTTGTTGTATCAAACATCTTTTAGACTTTAGTTGTCGAACATATTTTAGTTGTATCAAAGATATTTTAGTTAACACAACATCAATGCATGCAACATAACATTGATGTATAGTCATTCGTTATTTTGTCCGTAAAAACGCGCCATATATAATTTCGAAAAATAAATTTGTTTAAAAGACTGCATAAGTCACGGATTGATGTGCAGCAATAAAGACGGCATAATCTATTTATCTTTACACTATTTGCAAACGCCTGGCTTAACCAAGTCACTGGAAATGCAGTCCACTGAAAGTTGAATTACAGAACCTAAGGAGACTTGATCTCTAAATACCTGAGAAAACGTTTTTAGATCTCCTATCCCCGTTAAAGAATCCTTATTTTTTTCGTCTTGCTCCATGCGGTCAGCCATATTGAAATCCCATGACACTTTGCAAACTGGTGACTAGTCCCCAGTACTCTTCTGCGAGGGCATGAAAACAAAGATGGCGCTTAAAATGGATGATGTATCACCTCAACTCGCCTCTAAATTTACAAGTTCTTCATTCGATCCCGAGAAATGTAAGCATTGCATAATACTAAACACTGCAATAATTACATCTGTGTTATTTTATACATCTTTTTTTACTGGTTTGTGGCTACAGTGTCTATAATTTGGTTTGACAATCTGAAAGATCAGCAAAAGTAGTGATCAAGATTGTCGCTCTATTTTAGATGTTAGGGACTTGTCAGCACAGTGCGACACTGATGCAGAACTTCAAGATCATCGAAAGCGTATTCAGACTCTAAGCGAAGAAACTGCTGTCAGCTTGAAGAAAAATGTGTACAAAAATTACATGCAGTTTATTGAAACATCCAAGGAAATATCATGTATCCTTTGAGGAAATAGACTCTTGGGTACTTTATAATACTTTGCTCTACAACACACGGAGCTCCAGATTAGTAGTTATTAACTGCGCTGCCCAGTTCTTGCTCTGCACGGGGTTTATTTGTCGTTTTGTCTGTGACCAGACGCAGACCCCACTCGGCCAGGCTTCAGATCACGCGATGTTTAGAAGCCAAACTTTTGGTCTCCGTGTTTGGTTATTTGGGTTGTAGTTTTGTAGAGGGAAATTTTTCTCTTTCAAAGTATGAAATTTTAGTATTTTCTTTGATTGAAATGCTTCAAAATACTTCACACTAAATTTTTTAAGTAAAGACCAGATTTGAAAGGTAGCTGATAATAGCTTTAAAACATTACATGACTCTAGGTCTAGCCGATCGAAAATGAAACTTGTCATGTCAGCGCATTCTTTCACACCAACATCAGTTTATTTACAGATTCTGGCCCGCTGAATTATATTTCTCTTTCAAAGCATGGAAATTTAGTATTTTCCATGAGTCAAACGCTTCAAAATCGAATATTTTACACAAAACATTCTTTGTAAAGACAAAAAAATAAGAAAATGTTTCCATTTGTAACTGATTTGTAACCTTCGCCTTATGGGTTGTGTGTCAAGTTCTCGTGGTCCAAGACTAATCAGTTTGGAAAGCGTGTTTTAGAACTACTTCTTATTAGTATCCCAGATTCTCCCCTTTGCCCAGTTCATTTATTTTACCTCATGTGTGAGTTAGTACCAGCTCCCAGTCATTCACCCTTATTTGTATATCTGTCTCGTTCAGGAGTTTTAAAACCAGTCCTCAAACGCCAGTTTATTTCAGTTTTGCATGCCCTCCTCAGGGCTGCTAAGGTCACTCAGTATCACCTGTTTAGAGGTCATTCTTTTCGTCGGGGAGGTACTTCATGGGCCTTTTCGGCCGGGATGCCAGGGGAACTTATTCAAGTTTTTGGCTACTGGCGTTCCGATGCTTATAAAAGTTATTTAGATATTTCCATGGCTCTTAAGCTTAGGGTCGCTCAGGGGATGGTTCGCTCCCTAGGTCCTTCCTTTCCCTCCACGTAGACCTTTTGTTTGGCGCGTTTTGGCGGCGGAGAGGTTTTGTTCCCTCTGGCCTCGCGCAGGGGGGCTGGTGTTGTTTAATTTCAATAAAGCCTCTCTCTGTGCCAAACTTTTGGTCTCCGTGTTTGGTTATTTGGGTTGTAGTTTTGTAGAGGGAAATTGTTTTGTTTTGGAGCTAAATGAGGATCTTGTACACAACCAGAGTTGAGAGAGCTAACCATCGCTTCGTTATCACACTGTACAATAATACACAAGCCTGGCTAAGATGAACCCCATAAGCGACAAGCAATGAGGATTGCAATGGCTTCCAGGTGATGAATGAAAGGAAATTGAGCTGTAATCGCGGCAGGAAATTCACAGTGAAAGAAATATTGATCAGTCAATCCTCCACAGCCAGTTAAACAGGCATCTGTACTAAAAACACCATCTGGAGACGACCAGAGAGACGAAGGAATAATAGACACACCGTTGTATGTCTGGAGGAACCGCAACCACCATTTAATATCTCGGTGAAATTCCTTGGACAGTTTTGTGTGATGGTGATTGCGTTTCAATGTTCGAAGAAGAGCCAGAATACGGGACAAAAACAAACGACTTTGTCTTACACACTTGGTAACAAATGACAACTTTCCTATTAATGATTGGAGCTCTGATTTTGTGGCCGATCGCCGGCTGGACCATTGAAGTAACAAAGTCTCAAGTTCCTGTAGCCTTGCAGGCGTCACGGAGAGAGTTAAATCAAGAGTGTTAACCTCAACTCCTAGACACGTTAGAACAGTTGAAGGTGGGCAAGCTTTTGAAGGCGATTCTTGCAGTCCTAAGTTTCGTAAAAGCGAGCCGCATAATTCGTAATCCTGTAAGGCCTTGTCTGGAGAAGCAACACCGATAAAATCGTCAAGATAATTAACCGGGCGGGGAGACTGGGCCGGCCCGGTTCATAAATCGCCCGGAATTTTTTCGTCGTAGTAGTAGTAGTAGTCTTGTCGGTAATTCGTTCCAGACCTGCTCGGCCACTTTCTTGGCCAGGATTCAAATCACGCACCCTTGATGTTTACTCGGCAGAAGCTATTAAATCACTCTCCTATTTTAAATTTTATCTAATACCCTCAATTCTCTTAAGCGTGAAATATATATTTTTGTGTTATTCAAGCATTTGAGTACTGGTTTGCGAAACCGGTGATTTTTTTGACACGTCCAAGCAATTATTATTTTTTTTGAAAACTGCTACGTCAGTCACGCAATGATTTTGCAGCAAGCTTCCCCCCTTACTGCTTTTAAAAAAAGGGCTGGTAGCCAGAGAATTTTTGAGCCGGAATACTTTGAAGATGCTCTTCATTTAATAGAAAAAATTGTGTCCATTTTCATCCGTGTACAGTTGAGCCGGCAAAGTCGCGTATCAGAGACGATTGAATGTTTGCACAGCGAAATAATCTTATTTTGTTCTTGATGTAAAAGCTTTACTTACACACTTCCCAAGACTTCAGTCAACAAAATGGTAATGTATAGTATTTTAAAATGTTTCTTGACCCCATCTTGAATAAAAATTCATCTAAAACGTTTTCATGTTTCTTTTTTATTTTTTCACATTTGTATTTAATAGTTGCCTTTTTGGGCTTTTGAAACGAACACGGCATCTATTTATAGATTGAGGCACCATGTTGATGTTTACATATTTGCGTTATTTGTCGTAGTAGTTCACTCGGCCGCTTTCTTGGCCAGGATTGAGATCCCGCACCTTTGATATTTACTCAGCAGGAGCAATTAAAATTTTATCTAATACCCCGATTTCTGTTAAACGTGAAAGATATATTTTTGTGTTTTTATTCAAGCGTTCGACTCAAGCGAGTACTGGAGTCCGAAACCGGTGATTGTTTCGACAGGTCGCTGAGGTCGATGTTTTTGCAGCAAGCTCCTGCATTTAAAAACGGCTCCAGACTCTACTTTGAAGATGCTTTTCATTTAGCAAGAATTGTGTCCATTTTGTCTATTTCCATCCGTGTACAGTTGGGCCGACAAAGTCGTGTGTCACAGACGAATTGAATGTTTACACAACAAAAGAACCTTATTTTGTTCTTGATGTAAAAACTTTACTTGCACGCTTTTCAAGAACTCACAAAACAAAATGGAAATGCAAAGTAATAATATAATAATTTCTTCAAACTAGAATGGAATGTAAATCGGTAAAGCCATCGTGTGAAATAATAGACGGCAAAAATGAAAACTTGCCCTTCGGCGCGTATAATTAATTAAATTTTATCACGGCATCAGTATTTTCACTGCTTTTAAGGATTCAAAATTTTTAATGCAATTCAAATGTTTCTTCGCCTCATCTTGAATCTTTTTTTTTCACATTTAGTTAAGATTTTAAACAGCATCTGTTATCTAATACATGTGGTCTAATGCATGCCCTTTTTTAGTCTTTTTATTTTCTTTTGTAATTTTGTTTAGAAATTTTTCTGTTATTCTTGATATTTGACTCGTTTTATTCGTTTTTTTTATTATTTATGTTACTAGTTTTATTCGAGCAGGAGCCAATACTGTAATTTTCTGGTTACTCCGCTCTTTTTAGCGAGGAATATAAAATATATATTTTTTGTTTTTCATTCAAGGGTTTTGAGTTTCAGTCGGAACCGAACGGCGATGGAGAAATGACCTGCAATGAATCACGCAATCAAGAACTTGCTTTTGCGTGACTGCTTCCCAAAATTGACGTGAAGAGCTTGCATGTTTGAAAGCTGAAAAGCTTTCTTATCTTGTTCTTATTCCCATTTTTTTGGTGTGGTACATTTTAAAAAATGTTTACATGTAAAAACACGTCTTAGTTTTTAACGAAATTGTTTGTTTGTTTCGGTCGGAGATCATTTGTACTGCCATTTAACTGGTTTGAGTTCATTTATTTAAGATTGCACACAAAACGTTTTCAATACCTAGGTTATTCAGTATTCGGAAGAAAAATAAAAATTTGAAAGCCTAAGCAGGAATTTGTCCAAGCATGGACAAGCAATCCACAGACTTGCGTGTTACTCAATATAAATTAAATGGTATTTTAAAAGTTTTTGCTGTACTTGTCTAATAAAGTAGTTAAACATCAACCGCCCGGTTTTAAGCATTAAGCTTTAGGCGTCTTGTTGACCACATAACATCCATCCTGAGTGAGCATATAGCATACAGCGGAAGTCGAGCGTTGACAGGCCATCGTAGCGGTCTTAAGTCCCATAGGCAAAACAACGTCAAAATAAAGTTCGCCGTTCCATTGGTATCCTAACAAAGGGTAATCAAATGGATCCATTGTGCGACTTTTTAGCGTTATGTGTTTTTGGAGCTGTGTCATCTAGAGGATTTCTGAAATCTGATGGAAAACCACTGAGACAAACATGCCCTTACTTGCAAGGTTTCCGTCATTGGTAAATTAATTCCCTGGGGAATTCCCATTCAGCCAAAAAACAGGTCTAGTGTTCTTCTCAAATTTGATTAATTATTTGCTCCAATATTCCATTTTTGGAGCGAGTTATTCAATCTTTAAATGGAAATTCAATACAACACTGGATGCTGATTTTAAAGATTTTTTGGTTTCACGGATCAGGATTGTGGGAATTAAATTTGGCCAGCAATATTAGCATATAAGAAAAATATTAAATTGCGGATGGAACTAGTCAACCATGAAAATTTCTTACCATTTTGTTTGTCAGTCGCAACATTGTTTGACGCAGGTAAAGGGGATAAGAGGGGGGGGGGTGCATTTTTTGTTCCCCCCACATGGCTCCCCTAAAGTTGTCACGTGACCAGCGCAGTTTTCAGCTCTAAGAGCTCTTGTTATTAAATGGTTCTAAGGCCCTGTTTACACCAAACATGAAGTGTAACCCAACCAATAAGGGTAAACTACAGGGACCACAGAGCATTTTTCTTATTGGGGTGGCTGACTAGGGCTTTAGAGACTCTTCTCTTAGAAAGTCTTAATTTTTTTCAGAAATATTGGGGGGGGGGCTAAGCCTCCCCCCCAGCCCCCCTTCTTCCGCCGTCCCTGAACTACAAGGGTAAACTACAAGTTGTAGCAAATAATGTTATCCTCACTCAATACCGTAAAAATTCCGGTTATATACCTGCCAACTTTTTCTGGGCCAAAGGCGTGAGATTTTTATCCTAAGAGTGCTAGGATTTCCGGAGATGACACGACCATTTCCTAAGATTCCCGAAGATGTCCAAAGTATTCTGAAGACGTTCCGAACATATCCCAAACACATTCCCAAGACGTGTTTAGCTAAACACGATCACATTCTCAATGCTTTTCTTGTCAAAACTCTGAGATTTTGGGGAACGTATTGTCATAAACTCAATTTACATGGAGTTTTTGTTTCTCACATTGGTTTGAGTTCAAATATTTTTGGAAAGTGTGCCATAATTTATGGTTGTAATATGTAACATTTTTCGACTAGGTGTGAGAAATTGGTTCATAAGTGTGAGTTGGCATGAGATCGAAGTTTTCAACTCGCAGGCGTGAGACTCATGCCCAAGGCGTGAGACTCACGCGCAGGGCGTGAGAGTTGGCAGGTATACGGTTATAAACCTTGGGCTTATACAACTTCATAAGGGGTTTTGGTTGGGCTTACATTATTCTTACTAATTTTCGCGAGTACTAATTTTCGCGATTTTGAACTAATCACGAAATGCACGAAAAAAATCATTTCGCGAAATTTACACACGCGAAAATTAATACCAAATTGTTAAGTAAAAGTAAATAAAAATTTCAAATGTTTAGAACTTCAACTTTCTGTGCTTGAAAGTATCTCTCCGTCTTTTCAACAAGCACCCTTCCTCTGATTACTGTTCTTCTGCTTGTAAATTGGCCAAAATCTCTTTAGTACGGTCACCAAAGTTTCCATTTGCAAGTTCCTTATAGTTACATTGAGCCAGACCTTTGTATATTCCCAGTAGTTCCTTAACCTTTAACGACTGATCAATAAAACTCTGACAAAATTTAATACACTTTTGCTCTATTCGGCTCCCAAAATTTTTGCGATATTAAGTACACGCGAAAATTTAGTATGAATAAGGTATATCCGAGAGGGCTTAGAAGCAGAATAAAAAAATATATTTCGAAGCGAGCCACAGCATTGTTGATCGAAATACATTTTTAAGTTAAAAAGTCATAATAAAGCAACATTTATCCCTGTTCAGTACTGTCATCTAGCAGAGGGGGGCTTGTACCCGGGGGGGGGGGGCACCTTACATAACTAGAAGTCTTTTTTTTACAGGTAGTTGGGCTTATAAGCGGAGGAGCTTATAACCAGAATTTCATGGTAACGAAAGAATAAGTTATTGAAAATTCCAAAGTGGTGGACGGTCTCAAAAGCCAAAATTTTTGAAGGAATTTAAACTGGAATTTCCAGCAGGGTGGGGAGGTTCAAACCAAGAAGCCTTCCATGGAAGAGGCATGGATATTATTTTTCTGGAACAACGCAATATGGGTAATAACAAAATACCAGCAAAATCAAAACTGTCAACATGCTTTTGCTTAGCTGCAATGTTTAACTTACAGCTTTCAAAACTAATTCAACATGTAGTATACATGTAAGATTAACAATATCCTTAGCTAAGTCCACCAGACCTGGAGGCTGAAATGTATCAACTGGGACATTTCTTGGCAGAACAGAAATCAATTTTAAGCAGCCAACAAGACATGTCTTTATTTGGAACACAAGGTGATAATTTTATAACTAAGTACAGTCTACTGCATATAACAAAGGCAGGATATAAATCAGTCTTTACAGTATTGTAGTATTAGTATTACCAAAGTGCATTGATCTCTGCACTATTTTTTTCAGAATCTAGTTCTTCTACAAAACCTTCAAAGAAAGATGAAAAAGGTAGCAGCTCCATTGAATCTGTTGAGGGCCTGGCTGTAAGTAACAACTTTGTATTTGAATACAATGGAATGCATGTTACACATATATTTTGAAGTATGTCATTTTAGCTTTATTCATTGATATCAAGCATATCACAAGTTATGGTATCTAAACCTCATCCCAACTAATGCAACCATTATGTACACGATACAATAATTCCTGATGTTATACAGTGTAGCTTTATGAATGCGGCTCTGTAAAAATATCCACCACTATTCTCCTCCACTTTGGTGATAGTAATAATTGTTTTAGTCTAAACCACACAACTATAAAAAGTTAAATATTTAGCAGAAACCATCATTTTCTTTCGGTAAACAAAGCAACATGCAAAGGCAGTTTGTTTCTCTTTAGCTGCTAGGAGGTGAATAGTATTTTGCTTACCAGTGAATTAACCAATCAACGCATGCAAAAAGCACTATTCACTTGTATGGTATCAGAAAACCATAAGAGTTGAAACATGTAACGCGCGCACACAGCGTTTGAATAATTATTCATTTTGCTAAGTACCATATTTGGAAACACGAAAAATTTGTACGTGAATGCTTTATACATGTAATGACACACGCAACATAATTTTTGGTTTTGCGGTAAGTTGCTTGAATTAATTGCGACCTAAACGCTGTAAATTTCTTAAGAAACTAAAGAAATACATTATTTTATAAGTGTATCGAAGCGAAGTTCTCCAGACTACTTCAAGAAGATGAAACAGGAGAATTTAACCAAATTTAACTTTATTCAACCAAGCTTGTTCAAAAACAAGATTACGCCATCGAGCGTATTAAGTTAGCGCGCGCTGTGAATTTAATCCAAATAAAAAAAAATTATAGTAATTTTGATTGGTTTAATGTTTCTCATGATTTTCCAAATATGGTACTTAGTGTAAATGAATGTTCAAACGCTTTGTAAATGCGAATCATAGGGAGTTGCACGTTTCAACCCTTATGGGTTTCTGGTGGTATATGATAATAAAATTATAAATATGTTACCTTTATTTATAAATCGTTGTATTTAAAGCTAATTGTGGGGCCATGTATTCCCAATCGAACTGGAATTTGGAGGGGTTGGTTTACGTGGAGCAAGGAAAACCAGAAAACCTGGAGAAAATCCCTCGGAGCAAGGACCAGAACCAACAACAAACTCAACCATATAATAATTTATGACACTGGGTCTAGTATTGAACCCAGGCCACAATGGTGGCAGATGAATGCTCTCAGCACTGCACCATTTCTGATAGCAGCTGTTCTTCGCTGTTTGTGTTTTTAGAGTGTCCTGGATATAACTGATGTTAATTGTGTATTTGAGGGAGACCTGGTTGAGGTGGATCCAGAAACGTTTCTTCCAAGATCTAAAGTACATGCCTTCCTTTTACACGACAGTATGGTGGTAGCAAACATTATTCAGAACAGGTCAGTGTAAGGTTCAATAGACTTCTTTCCCTAAAAGTTCTAATAAGAATGTACAAATTGGTGCTTAAAATTTCTTGAGATTTTCTCACTGTTATTGATTTGTTATCCTTTGCAAATTAACGGGCTAAAACTTGAATATACCATAGATATGGTACTTTCATTCAATATGATGGAAATTATAAGCAAAAAATAGATTAATCAATTTATTTAAGTGTTGATGCCTTTAGCACTGCTGTGCTTATTGGGGACACTGATTACAAACAAATAAATGTTGTAAATAAACAGAAACTTTGTTAAAAATCCCAACTGGCAGGAGGACAACCATTTGGCTATTTACAAAGCATGGAGGAATTGAATTCAGGGCCACCAAAGACAAATCCAAGTAGTGGCAGGGAGGAGGATTTGAACAAGGGACCTCCAGATTATAAGTCTAGGAATTTGACTTGGGCTCAGATTTGACTTAGAAAATGCAACCACTGAAAACTTGAAGCTGAGTTGAATTGAAGGGGTGCGTGGAAAAATGTTCCCTTGAATTTTTGGCCAAATTCAACATTGTAAAAACAGCTCCAATTTTTTGTGCAATCTTATTATGCGTGCTAAACATTTTGCCAGATTTCATTTCGGAAATAACATTATGCAAAACAAATACAAGCCTACTTTGGTTACAGTCAGCCAGCAGTATGAGTTTTTTGACACATCACATGTAAATCTCTCCTTCTAGAGTTATATTTTAACAGTCCTGAGAGGTTAAAAAAAACATTTCATAGCCATGCTTTTAGTTTCTAGCCGCCATGTTGTGGAATCACTTTAAAAAAAAGGACTGGATATCGCATTATGACGCGATGTCACATTATAGATATCATGTGAGAGGATAGAGAAAAAAATGGCCGTTTGATCATGAAAATCAAAGTCTTTGGTTAGTTTTAGCACAAGTGTGGCTGCCAGGTGGTTGAAGGACATCATTAAGTCTGAATACTTGTATTACTAAGTTGGCAGCAACTCTCGAAGAGCTGAGGGATTATGTTCCTGCCTTGTTTGTACAATAGCACTGTTCAGCACTCCAGAACAACGTTGCACTAACGGAGGTAGTTCAAGCCTGGCAGCATAAAAGTCTAAAGCAAAAGTTTCTTGCCAGGAACTTTGTCAACACAAGTTTAGCAGTGTCGGCTTGGGTGCTGCGACAACAAAGTTGCTGAGAAGTGACCTGGTTTTGGACTTCAAAAAAAAATAAATAAATATTTGTGAGTGTCCAGAGCTCTACCTTCTGCCGCAATTTTTCTCGCTACCTCATTAAATATGCACGAATGGACCAACCAAAAAGTGTGTGCAATCTTGTCTTGATTATGCGCGCAGGGTCTTGTAGTTTGTGTGATGTGATATTGTAAGGATTGGAGATGGGAGAGCAAACAGCGCTTTATGAAAAGCAAAGTAAGATGTAATGGGAAAACCAGCAGAATGTGATTTTGCCGAGCACGCTTGCCATGCATGTTTACTTGGGGTTCCTTAAGGTTACTGTAGACCTTCAAAGGCCAAATTTTGCGAAAATTTTTTTCTTTGCTCATTCTAAACCTAAAACACCGATTTATAATTTGGTGAAAAAAGTAATGTAAAATTATTAAATGATATCGAGGAAAAACTTCTTTTTAGAAAAGTTAATAAATAACAAATTAAAGGTGTTATAATCCTTATTATACATGGGGCGTTCCGTACATTTTTCGCGGAAAACTTCATCCGGCGACTCGAGTTACGCAGATTTGAATGTTTTATTTTCATCAAAAGAGCTGTGCTGTTTAGCATGGGTTAGGCCACAAGGATCAGTGAATTTTCATGCAAAAGTCTGTAAAAAAATGATATGAGTTCGTTGAAAAGAGAGAACACAACCTGGACGAAATTTCGTAAGAAAACCGCGTTAAAGAAAACAAAAATGAAAGAGGGAGATTAGAAGAAAGCCAGAAGCAAATTGATGTCCAGTTGGAGCTCAAGAACAAATCGAATTATAGCACTCAAGGGAAAGCTTTACCGAACGAATTCATCCCCGCTACAGCACTTTGTTTGGGATCGCCGGTCAGCCAATTTTGGTTGCTATTTTCGCCGCTGGTTTCCCGTCCTTTCCCGTTTGCTAGCGCTTCATTTTCCTTTTGTTTTCCCGTGTTGGAATCCATTCTGGTTGTCCTTACTTACCACATATCTAGCTGCTAGTACTCCAAATATTCGGGCCAAATTTACAGTTCGGAGCCACGTTCAAATCATTCGACCATGATTTGATTGCCAAATACGGTTTTTAGTGAATTTCAATGAACTATTTTGGTGAGGAGTCTCTGGGGACGCAAGCTTTTGTTTCAATTGGTCGGCGGCATGACCGCGTTCACAAACACTTTGATGAGGTGTGATAAGCTTGCAAATCTTTAGGAGCAAAAAATTCGGGCTTTATTTTTGCGAGGATTCCACTGCTTTAAGCGAATTAATAGGGTATGTAGATTTGACGGATTTTAACGAAACTTGGCCAAAACGTTCCTTGGTTATTTACAAGTGTGTGAGGCTTTTTTAATATTTCAAATATTTCGCGTTTTACGCCTTCTTGCGCGAAGATCAGCAAATATTCTAATCGCCGAGTTTACAATAGATTTTCTCAGCAACCAATATGAATATCCAAAAAGCCTCACACGCTTTTGTAGTCCATTACCTGCTGATTGACACTGTCCAGTTTGTTTGGTCGTATGTGCGAACACGAAAGCAGGTAATTCAATTTAGCAAACATCGTCAGTGTTACGGTTTAAGGCTTGCGCGAGCTTACCATTAGACTAAATCTTTAAAATAATTGTTTCTTTAGATTCTACATTCTATTAGCCTTACAGTGATATATACTTTTCTAAGGTTTTGTAAAAAGAAACGCGCGTATGAACGATTTTCCGGAAGACACCCCTGAAGGTCTACAGTAACCTTAAATCGGTTCAATGGCGCATGTGTCACAGAAGTTTCAGAGTGTTCTGCAGGCGCTTTATGGAGCAAACTTTTCAAAATAGTGTTGCCCGAAACAACAAAAAAAAGCTAACCGCAAGCAAACAAGTGAAAGCTAATTAACCGCAAGCAAACCGAAGTGGAAACTAACTGCCAGAAAACGGCAATCAAGGCTAGCTGTGTGCTGTGGGATAGGGTTTTGGTTTTAACCCTAATCCTAACCACAAACTCTAACCCTATCCCTAGGGTTACGGCTAGGGTAAGGGTTAGTGTTATGGTTAGAGTTATTGCTTTAATCCTAACCAAAAACCCTAAAACTTTGGCTGCTTTCATTGTTCTGAGGAACCAAAGGTTTTCTTTGTTTATCGGTTGTCAAAGAAAACTCCTAAAGACGCTGCCAGCAAAAAAATTGTGTTATTTCTCGAAAAGGCAGCAAAGACCAGCGAAATGAAATTCAGCACAATGTTGAGCACACATACAATGTAAATAAACTTACATCTGAAATTTGGAGCTGTTTTCAATTGATAATGTTGAATTTAGCCAAAAAGTCAAGGGGACATTTTTCCACGCACCCTTTCAATTATTATGTAATATTAAAAGTAGGTTTCACAGATGGTAGACTTATACAATGTGTTGTACTTTTTATTTACCTGCAGACGTGGTCCAGTTCGTTTTAAGTTCCAGTGCTTGTTTGAACTTGAAAATGTTGCAGTAGTGAACATGACAAGTGCAGATGGTATGAGTGTTTAACCACTCTATAGTTCCAAACAAATTTATTTACCAAACTAGTAATGAATACAAGAATTTAGTCACGCCACAACCTACTAATTTCAAATTGCAACATGCTGAACCACTTCTTGTTTACAGAAACTACATGCTGTCTGGTTTTACGAATCAAATGGAAAAATTTCTTATTTTTCAGGTTTGAAAGATGCTTTTAAGATTTTTCTATTTCCAGAGACCCATGTATATCAAGCAGAAAGTAAACAGATCAAGGTAAACAGAAGAGTGTAATGAGCACAATGTCATTCCAACTTTCAGTTTGTTAAGTACATTACCTAATTCAGGAATTTCTTCACTTGAGATTGTGCTGTATACAAGTAATTATTAATAAATTATTGCTATCTATACATTTTAGTATGATTCTTAGGATGAGTTACTGATGTCCTGTTCTTGGCCAGTGCATTGCAACTGAAGCTGGATTACCTTGATTTGGTTTTAAAGACATCAAAAATCAACTAAGACCCAAAAAAACTGAAGAAGATGAATAAAGAAGAAAATGAAAATTATTATTAAATACTAGTTTGAGATGTTTAAGTAATGTTATGATTAGTTTTTAGGTTGTACTGACCAATAATTGTCAACTCTTTTTCTTAGAAAGAGTGGTTAGACAGAATAGAAGAATGTAAAAAGAACTTCAAACTAAAACTGGAACAAGAGTTCACTCAAGGTGACATTGAGGTTGCAAGTGAAGGGACTTGTACTAGTTCAGAGAACACCAATCCATTCCTTGAAGAAACGGGAAAAAATCCATTCCTTGACGATGACAAGAATCCCTTTACCAACGATGATGATTCTAAGAACCCTTTCAAAGAAAGCAATTCAACAAATCCATTTGATGAAGATGAAGGTTAGTAAAATATCTATTATATATATGTATTAAACTACTGTGTCCTGTGGATGCCCATTGTTCAGCTATGATATGATTTGAAAAACATTTTTGGGGTTAATATCGTAAAAAATGTTGTCGTTAATCATCGTGGTAAAGTATAGTAATAATAAAGTATTTTTCGTTTGTCTCACGACGTAGTTTCACTTGTGATGTAGATCGCGACATTTTAATTGCACGCTGCTAGTCTTCATCAGGCGATAAGGTTGACTGGTTAGGTGTAACCTTATAAAGCACGCTGCTGCACAATGATTGGTTGGTTTTCAACAGCTGTGATTGGTGCATTTCGATCCTCGCTGTTCTGGTGTGCTGTTGTTCCCTCAGGGGTCCGCTGTCGTTCAGTTCTCCTGGTGTTGTGTTTTTTTATCGTAGGCATCCATGCTATCGGAATTTCAATTCCACTATCCCTGTTGATATTGTTAGGGTGAAGTCTTTTCTGAATTGCCTCTTTGACCCTGCGTGTGTACCAGTGTGGTTCATGATCAATAAACTTTACCTTGTTCCAAAGCGGGTAGTGTCCGGTGTTGTGGGTGTGCTCTGAAACGGCGGAGGTCTGGATACGGGCGAGTCGGATGTCCCGGTCGTGTTCTTTGATCCTGTCTTGCATAGGTCTTCCAGTCTCACTGATGTAAACTTTGCCGCACTCACAGGGAATTCTGTAAACAACGCCATCTTGCTTAGTCGGATCAACGGCGTCTTTCGGCCGTACTAGGTGTGATCTTAATGTAGTTTCCAACTTGAAAACAAGTCTTGCAGAAGATCACCAAGACCAGAAAGCCGAGCACCAGTGCTGAGCCTACGACCGAGTTTAAATCTACTGCGGTTCTACCCTATGTCAAAGGTGTTTCCGAACAACTTAGACGCTGCCTACAACAACAAGGCGTACGTGCTGTTTTCAAGCCGCACTCCCTGTGAGTGCGGCAAAGTTTACATCGGTGAGACTGGAAGACCTATGCAAGACAAGATCAAAGAACACGACCAGGACATCCGACTCGCCCATATCCAGACCTCCACCATTTCAGAGCACACCCACAACACCGGACACTACCCGCTTTGGAACGAGGTAAAGTTTATTGATCGTGAACCACACTGGTACACACGCAGGGTCAAAGAGGCAATTCAGATAAGACTTCACCCTAACAATATCAACAGGGATAGTGGAATTGAAATTCCCGAAGCATGGATGCCCACGATCAAAAAACACGACACCAGGAGAACTGAACGACAGCGGACCCCTGAGGGAACAACAGCACACCAGAACAGCGAGGATTGAAATTCACGAATCACAGCTGTTGAAAACCAACCAATCACAGTGCAGCAGCGTACTTTATAAGATTACACCTAACCAGTCGACCTTATCGCCTGATGAAGACTAGCAGTGTGCAGTCGAAACGTCGCGATCTACATCACAAGTGACACTACGTCGTGAGACAAACGAAAAATACTTTATTATTATTTTTGGGATTATGTCTCCAAACTGATATTACTATACTGACTGGTAAGTGTAAGTGAAGTGCAGTGCTGTGCACATGTAGTGCACAAAAACCCATGTATTTTTTTGAGAGATTTAGTGATTGACTGACTGACTGACTGACTGACTGACTGACTGACTGACTGACTGACTGACTGACTGACTGACTGACTGACTGAATGAATGAATGAATGAATGAATGAATGAATGAATGAATGAATGAATGAATGAATGAATGAATGAATGAATGAGTGAATGACAAATGAACGAATGAATAACGAACCAACCAAAACAACCAACTTGAACAAATGAATGGATGGACAGACGGATGGACAGATGGATGAATGATTAAAATTAATGAACTATATAGCTTTATTGTATACTGCAAAACAAATCAGCTGACAAAATTGAAATGGTATCAACCATGGTGTAGTCATTTTAAGATGACTTGTACATAATTAATCTTTACATGGATGTAATTGTTCCTTTGTGTAATATTTAACAATTATTAATTCCACGAGCGCCAATGGATATGAGATGGTAGATAGCCAACGAGGCACAAAGCGCCGAGTTGGCTATAATGATCTCATAGCCAACAAACGCGAGTGGAATTATATTATTGTTTTATTAAAAACGCCCAAAGAATTGGAAAATATGAGGAATTGCAATAAACCATTGCTAGTTTTTAATAATTACATGTATTAATTATCATAATATGAAACAAAGGAAAATAAATGTCCAACTGGTTCGAAAGAGTCTAAGCAAAAACAATTTTAAGCCACTACACAAACGAACAACACATTCTTAATTAAATAGCTAAAACAGAAGAAATAATATTTAACGTTAATGTAGGTTACTAAGGTTATCTGAAAAAAAAAATGGATTAGAAACATGTTGTCCAGTATATTTAGCAAAGACAACATTTGTGATCAGTTCTATCTGTGATATAAAGATGACACAGGTATGTTTTCTAGTCAGCTTTTGATGGAGGCTTCTCTAACCCTCACAGCTGAATACTGCAGTAACATTTTACCAGTGGGTACATCTAGAGGACTTGAGTTGTGGGTGAACATCTTTAATTGATATCCATCTTAGTGGTCTAAGTGCTGTGGTGGTGGCAATCCCTTGTAACGAGTAAGATGTCTACTTGGACATAAAAATTAAATTAAATTTAAAACTAGTAATAGCTCTCGCTAAGCTGCCCCCACCTCTTTAGTAATTTCTTTTACAGCAGTAATCTAAGATTAGTCGAGTCTTTTTGTCACCTTTACTTTGATGCCGGCAATGGACTACACATTTACGCTTCTCTTTTACTGTGCCATGTACGTTACGACATTGTTTGCTGCAGAATTTCTTGTTGTGTGACACCGTTGCATCCTAAAAAATAAAATTCGCAAATTCAAATTGATTATATTACCTAGTGGAAATAACACATTATTAGCGGTGACAACACACAAGCTTATTTCCGGGCTTATAACATTTAAAATGAACTTACAATAATTTCCAGGCCAAAAAGCCAAACAATTCCACAAGTAACAAAATATGGCACATTCAAAGATTCATGAAACAATTTTTAATCCTTTTTCAACCCACTCTTTTGATCAAATAAACTGACAGTTTGTTAGGGAAACGTATTACCGGTACCTTGTATTGCATGACGCTTTTGTTTATTACTCATCGTAAGATGTAAACGATTTCCACTTGTTTTCTTGACGTTCAGTCGCTGACTAAGATAAGAAACTCTTCGTCCCTGAATGATACGCCTGTTGTGCTTTCCATGTCATTTTCGACATCATTTTATTTTCAGGTACATGTTTTAGCAATTTCTTCAAGCAACAGGTTTTTTTTTTTTTATCACAGTGCGACGGCTATTTTTATCCTTTGCGCACTGACTTCCGTTGCTCATTTGTGAGCATTCCGGCAATCCTTTGCGAGCATTTAGGCAATCCTTTGCGAGCCGCTTTGACAAAAATCGAGCTTTTTTCCGGTACCATTCACTGAGTGCACACATTTAACCTATCTACACGGGGACTTCTAAGGTGCCTCCTTGGGTTCCGGCCTCTGGGCTGGAACCCTGTGGGGGCAAAAATTTAAATCAAATTAGTCGGCATAAGTTCGTTGGTGACTATGCAGACCAATTCTGGACGAGCAAACTCTTTGACAGACCGGACATCTGAACCCAGCAGAGGCCGGAACCGCGCCTGCATCCCGCTGTCTCTCCTTTCTCGCCAAGGGGAGTCCCTCACTGTGCTCCCTCCTCTGCTACTCACTGTGTGCCACACCAGCTTTGATAGCACTTCTCCAGCTAGGGCAGTCATTGGCTAATTACTCCCAGTTCTCGGGGTTGTTACCGTGCGCGTACTGCTTCAGGTTGTACTTGAGGCTATCTTTAAAGCGTTTTCATTGCCCCCCTGGTTACTTCTCCCATTAGTCAGTTCACCATACAGGATCTTCTCTTTTTATGCTGTTCCTTGCACTTTTCCTGAATCTGTCGTGCTGAGAATATCATGTCAACAGTCCAGCGTGCTGGTCTGAAACCACATTGAGACTCTGGAAGGACCTCTTCGGCAATGGGGAAGAGGTGGCATGCAAGGACACTAGCAAATATCTTCCCAGCAATAGAACACAGGGAAATACCTCGATAGTTTCTGCAGTTTGTCTTATTACCTTTCTTGAAAATGGGGACAATCAGAGCATCGCGAAAGATCACTGGGAATCACTTCCTTTCGTGTGAAGAGGACATGCAGTTTCTCTATGAGAGCTGTGCCAGCAGCCTTTGTGTACTTCTGCAGGTATACCATCAGGGCCGGCAGCTTTGCTTTTCTTCATAGCACCTATAGATGGCAATCTCCTCCAGAGTCAGAGGCTCATTAAGATGGCTTTTTTTTTAACCCTCCAAGTAAAGACCATTTTAGTCGCCATGGCGACTAAAATTTTGGAGCTGGTGACTAAATTGGAACCAAAGTCGCCAGCCTGGCGACTAAAATTGAGAAGAATGATTGAAAGTGTGAGCTTAATTTAGCGACTAAAATTGAGAAGAATGATTGAAAGTGTGAGCTTAATTTAGCGACTAAAATTTTCACTGGCGACCAAACTTGAGCAGTCGGTGGCCAAATGGCCACCAAGGAAAAAAATAAACTTGGAGGGTTGTTTTTACTGAGAGTTGAGGCAAATTCATAATTACATCATTGTTCACCGAAGGGGTCTGATTCAGCAACTCACAAAAATGTTCTTTCCATCTGTCGTGAATGCCAGCCAAGTCCTTTTGAAGGGCACTGTATCATGTGCAATGACTATATAAAGACACCTTATTATGGTGTCTGTTTAATAAATTGTAAATGGGATTAAATTGTAGCTGCTTAATTTATTTATCTTTTTTTTCTTGAAAAGCTACGTACAGTAGCTAATAAGCAATAATTTTGTTTTTTGTGTTGGCAGAGCCTATTGCATCATCTTCACCTGCATCTGGAAGTTCTAAACTTGTCAAGGTAACAGTTTCCTTTTGTTGCAAACTCAAGCATTTGAAGAGTTCAAATACAGAAAAAAGCCCATTGGTTTTGTAAATATATATCATAAGCACTCAGGTTTTGTTCTCTTTCAATATTTTCAGGTGGGAAAAGGCTGGCTTAGAGATCTCCCAGAGGATTTAGATATGTTCATAGCACAAAGAGATTTTGAAAGAGCTATGGAGTTAATAGACCGAAGTAAGTAATATGTCCTATTCACTGACTGACAGGGACCTAATGCACCTTATTTCTATTTAACAATTAGACTAAAAGCCCCAGTTTTCTATGATCTGAGCTTATAGTCAACGAGGCACAGCTGAGTTGATGCTCGCTCATAGAAAACAAGTGCGAGTAGTCTGATTGTTTTTGTAGAAACACTAAAGGATTGCGGTCTAAAACCTACATATTTATGTACTCTTAAGCCAAAAATCAAGAAAAATTTAACCCTGTTAAAAGCAATGTGCCAGTGCCAGATCATGTTCTGTCAGTGACTAGAAAGCAATGGGAGAACCTATCAGATTTGTGGACTTCCAATATAATATGGCTGAGTTTCTAGTAAAAGGTGATAAATTGGTTTTATTAATATTCCATGTATGTTGAATGGATCCAGCCACAACACCAAGTCATGCTCAAACAATTAGACCACTCACTTAAAGGGAGGCGCGGTGGCCTAATGGTTAGTGCGCCGGACTCCGGATCGAGTGGTCCGGGTTTCGAGACCTGGCCGGGGCACTGCGTTGTGTTCTTAGGCAAGACACTTTACTCTCATAGTGCCTCTCTCCACCCAGGTGTATAAATGGGTACTGGCGAATTTACTGCTGGGGGGTACCCTGCGATGGACTAGCATCCCATCCAGGGGGGAGTAGAAATACTCCTAGCCGCTTAATGCTACAGAAACCGGGATAAGCTCCGGCCTGATGAGCCACTTGGCTCGACAGCAGGCTTTACCTTTTACCTTTTTGGTTTCTGCTAACTTCGATTGCATGTATGTTAATTATTGGCTTAAAGCTTTGCTGCCTCTTGTTAGCTATCAGCTGATAGAATGGGCGATTCCAGAAAATATCCGTACCATACCACGGACGGCTTTTTGGAAATCCGAGGGCAAGGGGGGGTTCATTGAACTGGAATTCCGAAGGCATGGGGGGATACTTACGATTGGAAATTCCAAAGGCATGGGGGAGTTCCAGGTCTTGGATTTCCAGAGGAGAAAACAAGAGTGTGTTCCTTGAAAATGCTTATTTTGTGGACAACCAAGTCGCAAATAAAGCACGAACTGACGACCGCGTAGCGGAAGCAGGATACAAGACAAGTATCGATCGATCAGGCATGTGTTTGCGTTCATTTACGAAAGAAAATCGCTAAAATGTGGGTTCTACATCAATCTTCAGATGCCTTAACATTGATGAACTTCTTCATTCGCTCTTTGTTTTCTTGTCAAAGCGGATCCACAAATATTAAGTCCATTCAGTGGAGTGGGAAACTCTTTTGCTACGCTTCGAGACGCCATTTTGAAGCATGTGGGTTGGGAGCAACTGCTGACCGTGAAGGCTCAAATCCAAGATGGCGGATATGTCAGCGAACTCGATCGTATTATCTTCCGAGTTTACACACGTGCATCACACGATATTCTTATTTTAATGTTCTGCACCAGTTTAGGGCAATGTAAAATTAATGTAGGTTGTATCTGTTGAACAAGGGTAAGGAGAAAAGTCTTATTTTTTTACATTTTCATCCCAGAATTTCTTGAGTCATAACTGGTCATAATGACTGTCTCTATGTACAGATTGAGTCATTTGAAATAATTTGATGTAAAATACGCCACATTGGGCGTATTTGCGAACCCTGACGGGAATTCTAAAGAGCTTGACTAAAAAATGAAAAATCTGAACGGGAGGGGGGGTTAATGATTATGGAATTCCGAGGGCATGGGGGGATAACGCATTTTGGAATTTCCGAAGGCAAGGGGGGCTAAAATATGGAAGCCGTCCGTGGTATGGTACGGATATTTTCTGGAATCGCCCAATCTGTGCAAAATGTTATGCATAAATTAGTGGGTGCACTTAAATAAAATCATGGCGGCTTTTTTCGATGCAGCTTAGTCCGTGAGAAATAAATCGTCTTTTTTATCGTAAACGAGTATGGTGACCTATCAATTTTTTCTCATATTTTGGGTGTAGCGATCAAGTTCTTTCTGTAAAACAAAAACAGATTTATTCCAATGTTTAAAAATTAAATTATCACTGGAAATGTGTACTTTGCCAGTACTCGCAAGGGAATTATTAAGGAATTATGTGGTATATACAAGGTCCTCGTGCTCCTAAACGAATAAGGGGACCCCAATTTTTTATTTCAAAAATGAAGTCCCCTTGTGGTAATCAACAAGTAGGCAAAGTTAAGTTGAAAATCTATGTTCAGTTCTATTTCGGGCCAATGACCTTAAGCTTCCCTGGCCCATGTTAGAATTGCAATAGTAGCAGTAGTTAGTTACCCTTTGAGTACCAAGTTTAAACATGAATTCTCATCACTGGTTGTAATGTGACTTGACAGAAATAATTATTATCTTGCTATTTACCGGTGTTTGTTTCCTTACCTGTCACTTTGATACTGTATTGGATACTGTAGCGAGAATGTAAGGAATGACCACAATGGATAACAATATTTGATTATTAATAATGGTAATAGGACTGACTGGAGCCCAATTCGATCTGTAATCATATGAGTGATTAACAAAATCGGACGACCGCGAAGTGGGAATCCGATTTGTTAATCGTGAGTATGATTACAGACAGCATTGGACGACACGATGTCTAGTTACCAATTAATCAAAACTTTGACAAACTTCGAGAAAGAAACTAACCTTCGGTTGAATAGTTAAACCTCTTTAATATGAATACTGAAAAACATAACTACTCAACAAATGCAACAACAACAGCACGCGCAAAATGACGCGTACTGTCCAATTACACAGGCATGATGCATAAACTGTCCTATTACACTATCCAATTACAAGCATGACGCGTACACTGTCCTATTAGTGCTCAAATCGGGCTGCTGATAACCAATCACGTTCGAGAATTTTGTTATTAAGTTTTGATTAGAGAAGGAAACAAGTCTGCTCAAGAGGTAAAAAGTTAAACGTAAGCTTGTCTCGCGAGCAGCGTGCGCTAAGTTGGCAGGCACAGTATGATTGACATAATCTCAATGGCGTCACCGGTGGAAAAATCCACTGGTGATGCCACATTTCAGAATTGGCGCGCTGCAGGTGAGACAAGCGGTCTCCTGTGAATCTAATGAGCGACTTGGAGCAAGTCTATGTCATGGGTTGCATCTTGGTAATTTTGTTTATGGCTAATTACAGACGGAATTGGACGACACGATGTCTAGTTACCAATTAATCAAAACTTTGACAAACTTCGAGAAACAAACATACTTTACCAGTGAAATGGTTTAAAGTTGTCCTTGTGAATACTAAAAAACATGTTTTCTCAACAAAAGGCAAAACAACAGCGCGCACAAAATGACGCGTACTGTCCAATTACACGGGCATGACGTGTAAACTGTCCTATTACACTGTCCAATTACAAGAGTGATGCGTACACTGTCCTATTAGTGCTCCAATCGGGCTGCTGATAACCAATCACATTCAAGAATTTTGTTTGATTAAGGGTAAAAGTGCATCTGGTTTGTATTAAGTGGATTAATATTTCATTACATGTATTATCATTTCAGCAAATCAGTATTTAAAAGAGAACAGTAGCTCTCCAGTAGCAAAAGAAATCAGGTAAGCTCTTTATTTTTTGACATTTATTTTGCACTGGCAAATATATTTTCAAAAATAATACTTGAACATACTTTTACCAAGTGTTGCAGAAGATTAGGACAAATTTCTGACTATTACAGGCATGTGTCTTTGAATGCAAGTATTTGGCTCACCATGATTAAAGTGCATTTTAGAATACCTTAAATTTCAGTAAAATTTCTGATTTACTGTTACAATGCCATTATGTTTTTTGTTTCTGTTAAGGTCGCGGGGGATACCTACAGCATGAATAAATTCATGAAGGGAAATTTTGCTTGACCTGCATCTTTTAAATCGCTTATTTCTCAGCTGTTATGGGTGCGATTAAGCTCAAATTTTACAGAGACATAAAGAAATGATAAAAGATTGTGAATGTCATCTTTTATTTGGTAGATTGCATTTATAGGCGATGTTATAGCCTCGTTAGTGCCAAATTGGGAAAAACATGATTTTGTGGCAGAGTTTGCGGAACGGGTAGGAGACAGCACACTGTGATCTTGTCAAAAACTAATCATTCAAGACCTCTAGAGTGTCATAACAGAAGCGGATTTTTTAATTTAAAGTTTGCCAGCAAGTTATGGCGGTTTAAGTGCGCAAATTTGAATTTAATGTCTTCTACCTCTTTCTAAAAGTGCTCTTTTAAAATTCCGCTTCTGTTATGACACACTACAGTATTCATAGTTTATCTATCTGCAGTGGCAAGTCACGAAGTTCTGTATCCGTGCTGTATTCTCTGCCACAAAATTGTCGGGAAAGTCCAAACTTTGAGATTTCCGAAGGTGTCCCGACCTAAATACGATCATTTTGCCAAGGAGAGATGTAATTATGGTAATTATATTCCACGCTTTTTTGGTGAGGACAATGCGTTTTTAAAAAGGACACGATTGTTTATGCCGAATATTTTTGTGATTACTCTGAGTTGCAGAAATATTCAAATTTAAATGAAAATAAGCTCAAAAAATTCCTACAATCTATATGAACGTATATCGCTAAGTGTTGTTTTAAATTGGATAAAATATCAAAGAAACAGGGATTTTGTACAAATCACGCGCACGCGCTCATATTTTTGTCCTGTCATAAATATCTCGTAAAGTTGTCGATGTCAGTCGTTGTACTTCGTGCATACGCTTTGAATAAATGCATAATGATGAGCCTAAGGTGTCCCCCGCGACCTTAAATGGCAAAAACTGTAAATGTCAAGAACAATAATAACAAAGAGTGCTTAGAGGTTTCGTGTAAAAGTATTACGATCTCAGTGGTGTAAGGTTTTTAAATGTACATAGGTGTGTTGGTGTCTTAGCAAGTTACCATTCTATGTGCACGATTGTATGTTAAGCATTATTTTTTTAAAGATATTGTATAAAGAGCTTTCAAAGCATACCAACCTGAAATGTCACTTAACAACTATCCAGGGCTATTTTGTTAGAATGTATAGTGTTCTATTACTTATTTACCTGTAGGAGGTAAAAGATTCTTGCATTTGAAGTATTGTCAAGTTTTATGGCTCTAACAGTATTTCTAACCCTAGTTTTTATCATTTTTGTTGTGATCAGAGTTCGTTTGGATCGTCGAGTGAAACTCCTGGTTGATGCTCTTATTGATGAACTAGACTGTAGTCGAAGCTTTTTACTTCATGTAGGACCACGGGCCACTAGACGGGCTGTGTCATTACTGGTTAGACTGGGAAGAGCTTCTGAGGTGTGTACATGTAAATTCGAAGCAGGAAAAATTTGATGCTAAGCCTCATAGAAATGCGAGAAAGACGTTGATCAGCAAGTGACTCAAGCAACTTGTACTTTAAAAGAAAAATGAGAGTTTTACTGTACAAGAAGATTGGTCAAAGATTGGTCACAGACTTCCAAATACAGTCCAAGTTGTGTGATTGTTTCCATTCAGTTTCTGAACATTTTTGAAGATTGCTATTTAAGTTTGCTTAAGATATCCATTTTATTTCAAACTCAATTTACCAAAGGAAACTGATCTATGGAAACGTAATCAATGAGTGCCTGGAAACTACAGTTGAGTACAACTTGTATGCGTGGGATAATGCCAAATTTAATGGCTTTACAGCCTTTCTTATTTGCTGTATTCTTCATGGCATGGGATGAATAGTATTGTAATATCTCCTAAAAATGTTGATGCATTAAACTAGCTGTTGAGCGACAAGAATAATCCCCGGGGGGGGGGGGGTACTCCCATAAATTTCGGATAGGGGTGTGCCGCCAAGGTTCTTAAACCCTGACCCTATTTAAGGATAAAGAAAGCGAAAATTGATACCCTTTTAAAGGCCCAAAACCGAAAAATGACACCCTATTCAAGGGGAAGAGAAGCGTTCCATGACGACCCAAATAACGGCTAACCACGCACGGCAACACACAAATCTCTATAAAATCGCTTTACTAATAACTGAACAGTAAATGCAGTTTTAAAATACCTTTTTTGGTTTAGCTGGGCGTTTATTTTAGCTTATAGAATTTAGGTACCCTATCTAAGGATCACACCGGGAACTCATTCCCAAAAGGAGCAAAAATGATACCCTATTTTAGGACCGAGAACCTCAAAAACCATACCCTATCGGGCGGCACATACCTATATAGGCCACATATGGGAGTACCCCCCCCCCCCCCGGGGAATAATCTAACATAAAGCTTTATTATTCCAGGTTATATAATTATAAAGTAAACTTCTCTTGACTAATTAATTAACCTCTACTTTTTATTTAAATAAGGAAGGCAAATTACAATCTGTCCATCTGTCCATGACTCTAACCTTATTATTTTTAATGAAAAAAATGAATGACTTTTTATCACAAGTGTCATTGTTACAGAGCCAATATGTTATGGGCTGTTAAGGACCTTTAAGACTTCTTCCAGTTCAGTGAATTATCATAAAACAATGACATTAATTATTGACTTTATATTGACAGGCATGTCAGCTGTTCTTAAGAAACAGAAGTGAGGCCATCAAACATAGTCTCAGGTGAGGTGGTGGAAATTAATTCAACAGCTTAACAGAGCATCTGTAGAACAGAAAACGTATGTACAGTCTGTTTAATTAAAGTTCATTTAATTTATGTTCTTCCATTGAAGCCCTTTACCATCATGATAATGGTGTTCAAGGGAATACTTGTAAATTAAAATGTTTTTTATCTGTGACATTGTGAGAAAATAATTTCACAGAATACTAAAAACAAATCCTGCGTTACCACATGTACTGCCAGATACATGCGCAAACATGAAGGTGTGACGTTTCTCGTGGCATCATTGATTTTCTGTTTCTTTAAGACAACTGAAGATCGAAGGGGCGACATCTTTGTACATTGCCAAGCTGTCCAGTGCATTCTTTAGTAGTGTGATAGAAACTGGCAAGGAGTTTGATCAAGTGTTCTCTGCCAACAGAGGCTTCAGCTCAGGTCAGTAAAGCTTGGTGAAACAAACAGATATTTTTAGTTAAGAAAGGGCAAACATAAGAAGAGAGAAGGAGAAAAGCTATGGGAACGAGATGTTATGTGAGTGTTTTCACAGTTTCTTAGTGTACTCGCAAACTTTCACAAGTGTTTTTATTTCTTAATAGGAACATTTTCCAGTTACTTCAATAACTGATCCTAACCTGCATCCTGTTTAAAATAATATTTATTATTATGTAGTATCTTATGAAAAACTGGGGAGAATGTGTATATGCAAGCCTTAGCAGGGCAGACATGGGTTTTGAGCAGAGCAAATACACCATTAGCTACGGTACTTGTTCAAACTCATAAATAACTTGATAAGATGTGTATAACCAGAATGCTTAGTTTAGTCCCAACCTATGTCCAGTTTACTTGTGTTATCTGCTTGCATGACTTTCAGTGCAGCTGTAAAATAATTCATACAGTAGAATCTTGTGGAAAACTAGAGTAGCAGATCTGTTGATTAGTGGTATTGCTGATCGAGTACAACAAACCTTTTTTTAAGAACATCTTATAATTACATGCAGGCTATCTGTTGCATTGGTGGCATGGAGTCATAAAACATAATGCAGTTCTTTCATTACTAATTTTGTTGTAAAAAATGCAAGTGCGGCCATAGTACTGAGAAAACTTGAAAACGTTTTCAGGCCATGAGCGGGAGTCGAACCCACGACCTTTGTGTTACTGGTGCAATGCTCTACCACTGAGCTATCAAAGCCACATAAGAGCGGTCGTATCTGGGTTAGCCCTTTATGGACATAATACGTGGCCCAAGTATAATTATGTGAAATAAATGAATATGTGTCCAGCAGTAGCAGCAGTGGGTTCGAATCCCGCATGGCCGCACTTGCATTTATCACATATATTCCATTGCTACTGCTAGACACATATTCACTGATTTTTTTCTTAATTGTATCTGCAAGCCTATAATGTGTCTGTTAGTAAGCAGTATTTTTACGGTTCCTTGCAGCATTTGTAGTATGGGCTAATACTGAACTTCAACACTTTGTGTCACGCTTCTCATGTCAAGTGTTCCGTAGGGAGATGGGTGTGGCAGCTATTGGTGTGTGTGTTAGTATGGCAAGGCAACAGTGTGAAAAGGTAATCATTAGCATTGTAGCTGTACAATGTTTGACCTTCAAGCGCATTAAATAGTGTTTTTTTAGCATCATATAAAAGCGTGATCTAACTTGCAACAAAAAAATATTTGTCGTAGTTTAAAATGAATTTCAGGTCCAAATGATTTCAAACTAGTTTGATTTGTACTTTCCTTTGTTCCAAATTTATTACCAAAAATAAAAATCAAACTAATCTAAGATCATTTTGAACTGAAATTCATTTCAAACTATGACTTTCACATTTAGATATTTTTGGTGCTATCTGGTAATAGTTTTTAATTAATATAAATTGTTTTGTTCACCCTTCAGTTGCGTGAGATAGGCCTGGACTTGACATTCTCAATGCAGCAGATGCTTCTCAGAGACATTGCAGAAGCACTGCTGGACACCAGAGACCAGATGGTGAAGTTTGCAAGGCACAGGGCCATGGTAAAAAACACTTGATTAACACTGTTAGGGACGGACCATTGAATTTTTGAGTGGGGGGGGGGGGGGAAGGAGGTAATAATGAAAAACCGTAAAAATCTTGCACAAAAAAAGTAGGAGACAAGTAAACACAATACACAAGTAAGCACTGGAAAAAAATCAAGCAAGCCTCGCCTGCTAAAGATGGTTGGTGTAAAAGAAGATCTTACAGAGGGTTATGTTGGTCAAGAAAATTCTTACAAATACATGTACCAATGCTAAAAAAATTCTTTCTTAGAAAAAATTGCCCAAACCCCCCCCTCCCTCCCTCCCTCCCTCCCTCCCTCCCTCCCTCCCTCCGCCTCTCGAAAATTAAATGATCCGTCCCTTACATGATTCCTGGCTATTGTAGGCTTATTTGTGGATCTTTTTAAGTAAAGGAAACTAAATGCCTGTTCAAGTAAAATTAAATGATATCCTAGCTTATGGGTTTGTTTTCATACAGGAAGCTAACTGGAAACCTATGAACTTTGAAGGACAAACAGATCAACTTCAAACCTTATGTGGGGAAATGGAAAGCTGCGGTATTGATAATTTTAACGAACTTGTTGTCGGTAAGTACAACAGTGAGAAACTTAGTAGGCGAATATGAACCAAGCTGTAGTACAACCGGTACTCTGGCAGATGATGTTAGTTTGTACAGTGCTGACTGGGTAGTGTCAGTGGCTCTAACATTCTATTTAAGATGGGTTTGAAACCCTGTTCATTAGGTCAGGCGAATGCAATCCCTTTATTATTTTTGTTTATACTGGTAGCTATAATTTCTTTTGCATTATTTTTAGTAGAGGCTGGTAAGTAACTTATCACTTGTACCATTGATATCACAAGTACCACAAGCTGAATCAAGTGTAATGTTTTCACCTCCTAGATGGAAACAAAGTGGAACTGAGCAGTGCTACTGTGACCTTTACTAAAGGGGTGTTAGGCTTTGTAGCAGATGGATTGAGCGTCAATACACCACAGGTAAACCAGTGTGCTTATCACACGAAAGACCACTGTCCAAACTTGCGTATTTTACGCTACCCTGGGTTGAATATAACTGAACAGGACAAAACTCGTTAGTTATACAGGAAAGGAGTTATTAGTGTTATTACATTAATTAAATTTCTTCTTAAAACTGAATACGAATAAAAAGTGAGGCCTTCAGGTCAGTATGTCAGATTCCCCAAATGTGTGACGACCAGTAAAGGAGAATTTGCAAGTGGCCAACAGTCTGCTGCAGTTTGGATTATTTCTTTTATCAAGAAATTTCAATCAGTGCCCATTTGTTCAAAAGGTGGATAACGCTATCCACCACCATTGTAAATCGCCACCCATACGTGCCGATAGCGTTATGCACCGTTTAAACAACTGGGGCCTGGTTCCTTTTGATGTCTTAAAGTGGCTAAACTAACAAAATAGAATAACACGACTTTCTTTCATATAATTCATTCCTTGATACGGCTGACGGTTGTCTATTTAGAAAAGGTTTGTTATTTGGAGGCGGCGTGGCCTAGTGGTTAGGGCACTGGACTTGTAATCCGTAGGTGCTGGGTTCAAATCCACCTCCCTGCCACCGGATGGGTTTGTGTTTGATCAACTCCTCCACGCTCTGTTAATAGCCAACTGGTCAGCCTCCTGCCAGTTGGGATTTTTAACAAGTTTCTGTTCAATTTATTATATTCGTTTATCTATTTTCAGTGTCCTTAGCAGTAGTAAATACATTGATTTTGTTGTTTACAGCTAAGTCCTTTCACAATGTATGTGTTTCTTTTAGAATTGAGGCATTCTTTATATTTTCAGCTTCAGCCAGTGTTCGTGAATTGTATTGGAGATTTATTTGAGAACCAAGTTGTCCTGTTTGAGGCAATCCTTAAATCTGGTCGTTATGCAAACCAGGTACGCAGCGGGATTCCATGTGTTGTTTCTCAACGGAGAGAACAATTTTAGTCACTTACTGGATCAACCTATATTCCGTATGTTGTCAGTAAAAATAATGCTGTTGGTTGGTCGCGGCTTAAAGTACTGTAAGGTAGCGCCATTTCGGCTGGCTGACTTTTTGTTAATTGAATATTAGTGATGAAGTGATTAATGATGAATTGCTACAGTTCTTGATTGTTAGTTTATAGCCATGCCTCAAAATCATCTGTTTTGATTTTTAAGAGAGTATTTTCTTTTGTAAATCTTTGTATTTTCTTGGTTCCAGCATGACTTTATCCTGAAAAATGCTTCCTTTGTGTTAGACACTGTCCTTCCCCTTATTAAAAAGAGATTAAAGGTATGTGCACTTAAACAAGCGGCTCTTTATTATATATGCGCTGGTGAATCTTGAATTAAAAATTTTGCCGTTTTAAAGAGATCTAGAGTTTTCGCCAACTCTCGTCGACTATCACCAACTCGGGCCAAACCAAAACGAGAGTTCGTCAAACTCTCATCGACTCTCATAAAAAGTTTAAGCACGTTCAAAGTGGACGAGAGCGCGTGAGAGTTTCAGGCCAAACGAGAGCGAGAGTTTGAACTCTCATCAACTCTCATTCTCGTTTGCCTTATCCTTTTCCTGGTACGGTTTTTCAACTTAAAGGGCAATGGCAAGACGAATAAAACTTTGGCGTATTTTTATTTTTTTTACTTACTTCCCCAGTCTTTTTATTTCATTTAATTCTATTTTCTGCTTGTTTAAGTCTCCATGTTAAGCCAACTCCATTTTCATAAAATAAGGCAATTATGAGTATTACAAGTTTTCTGAGTTCGATTCTGAGTGGATGGTATGCCAGTTGAAATAGTCATTATAAGTTGCAGCGCTCCTTACCTTCAGTATTTTATTTGGCAGGTTTTGCGAGAGGCTGGTGCTTTATATAACCAATCCTCACCTCAGTGCCAAGAAAAAACGGACACCACCCGACAATAGCCACATTCGCTAATGTTGCTTGTTTTTTCTTTCAGGTTGGTAGTAGCCCCGGTCGGTTATTAGAAATACAAAGCGAATTAAAGAGATTACAGGCCATAACCCCCTCCAGTGATCCCCCGGAAGCTGAAGGACAAGCCGGCAGATGAAAAAACAAATGAGGGCAGATTTGGATAAATCAGTAGTGAGAAAATAATATCGACTGAAAAACAGCTCGAAATACAGTGTGTTTTTAAAACTTAACTGGAAAGCAAATTAAAATTAAATTAATGGAGTCCATTATATTCTCATATAGAAAATTCAAAATTTTATTTGAAACGAAGTTTCTTGCCAGTCCAAACGATGAACAATGTCCATAATTTTTAGGTCGCACACTATCAGAGCACCAATAACAATAACAGGTCACACAAATGCCTATAGCCCTTAAAACAATAGAAATGAGGTATAGTGATGAAACGCTGAGGGGAATAAAAATAGAGATTTTGCCGAGGTAGCTACTGAAGTTTCCCCCCAAAATTGAAATTTTATATGTACATTATTATTTGTTCTTAATAAAATAAAATAAAATGATAATGGTACACGGGCTGTGGTTTATTTGTAATTTACGCTCAGAGTCCAGCACACAGTGTTCCTAGCACTGTCCAGTTACTTCCTTGAACACAGGCGCCAAATATCCAGTGAGATGCTCTTTCTTATAAATTAATCACTGACCTCAAATCGGTCGATCTGCTAGTTGAGCGCAACATTTGTACAAAAGTCTCTTAAAGTCAAGGATCAAATTTTGGAGGTTTTTTTTTTTTTTTTTTTTTTTTTTTTTTTTTTTTTTCTTTTCCAATTTTTAATCCATTACGAACATAGAAGTCGTTTTATTTTACGTTTATTTCTGATAATTTACGGCCGCCATTAAAAAACCTTGTTCCAAGTGATTGGTAGAGTAATAGAAAATAACGTAAAATACAAAATAACTACGGGTTGAATTTGCAGTGGCTTTCACATAGAACATGGCTCTAAAAATCATCCCAAACTTGTTCCTGATCGAATTGGAATTTCACTAGAAGTGTTTGTTTTTGTGAAGGGAGAAAAACGGAGGACGCGGAGTAAAACCCTCGGAGCAAGCACGAGCTAGAGCTTTGACGCCAGCTACCCCTGGGCACACTGGTGTCACCACTACGCCATCCCTGCTCAACAATTAACTGGGTTCCACTGGGTGGGTGGGGGGGGGGGGGGGGGGCAGGTTCTAGTCCAGTTTGCGCTACAAACGCAAATAAGGGTGATCGATGGTATTTTTCTCATTATCAATCAGCTGACTACGTGAAAACAATCTTTTAAAACCAAAACTATATTCTCCCAGGGATATATGTATATTATATTATTATATATCACGTTAGTAAAATTGTACAAATTCGACCGTGGAACCGTGGCACAAGAGTTAAAAATCTAAGTGCATGTTCCATTTCAGTAAAATGACCTGAAAGCAAGTCCGTTTTTACGTCGTGTTTTTAACCAGTGCGCTTAAGAGTCCTTTTGGCCATGGCATGAAAATAACTGAAGTCAACTCGAAAGCGTTCGCAAACAACTGACTAATTGTTTTGTTTTGAGTCGAACTGATCACGCCCCTTTTGTATTGATAAACAGTAAGGTCAGCATTAGCACGTTAAGCAAACAATACCCAACAAATATGCGGGCGG
Organism: Oculina patagonica; assembly: GCF_052425735.1. Taxonomy (NCBI): domain Eukaryota; kingdom Metazoa; phylum Cnidaria; class Anthozoa; order Scleractinia; family Oculinidae; genus Oculina; species Oculina patagonica. The sequence goes on along the minus strand of NC_135763.1, from coordinate 20,864,785 downwards.
GTGAGTGTTATACAGAACTTACAACACTGCCCCAGCTTTACCCCAACTTTGCTTTAATAAATCTTGGCGCAGAAATCACGGACGGGAGTATAGTGCACATTTCAAGCAAATATTTCATTTAGAGTTCGTTTTGGTGTCGTTTGAGGTGGTTATTCGTTAGAAAAGTACTGGAAGTATGGTCCTCAGGGATTTAAAAAGAATGGACCACGAAGAATGGAGTTAACTTTCTTTTAAAATTAAGAAGGAAAACTTGTTGACAAACGTACAAATAAATGCTGAATGAAAGAGGAGGGAGGTAATTAGAAATAAATAGAAAACGTCTAATAAAACGAATTTGCCCGTCTATCATTTATATCCTAAACCATCAGGCATGGGAAAATATTCACTAAAATATGGTTCTTTGACTCATTTCAGTTTAGCCGAATTATGGTTATGATTGTCAAGATAGTGTATACTGCCACCAGATAAAAGATTTTTGCGTAAGATCCAATATTAGGGGTTTTGATTGTTTGTTGGTACAAAGCATAATTAAGCAATTACGTAAAACACTTGTGTTTCCAACCAATATAACAGCTTGTTCACTTGTTCCAAATTCATTCATATTCCAGTGTTGAGCGTGTTATGACCTGTTATGTCACACGGCATTGATGTTATCAGTTATGAAATCAGCAGATGCTATTGCCCCAAAGTTTCAACCAGCGGAAAGTAGATTTCCGCCTGTGAATATGACCTCCTCCAGGTTTTATCTTCCAAGCTCAACTACTGTTCCAGTGTTCCCATACTCGCCTTATTATGGTGGATACGTCAGCCCAGACATGTCGTTCCCTTATCCACAGCAAGACATCAGAGTATTGCCCAGTTACATGGGTACGTGTTACCACCCGGCCTTTCAAGGCATTCCGCACCACAGCACAAATGAAGAAAAACCAACTCAGTCCTACATTGGTCTTATTGGCAAGGCAATTCTAAGCTCTTCACAACAGAAACTAGTGCTGGGCGACATCTACAACTACATTCTGACAAATTACCCTTACTTCAGAAATAAAGGACCGGGATGGCGGAACTCCATACGCCACAACTTGTCGCTGAATGATTGCTTTGTTAAAATGGGTCGCTCACCTAACGGCAAGGGACACTTCTGGGCAATCAACCCGATTAACTACGATGACTTCAGTCGGGGCGAGTACAAACGAAAAAGAGCTTCCAGAAGAAATCGAGAACGTTCTGTCACAGAGATATGTGCAACGAGAAATACTTCGGGGGAATGGGATAATATAAAAACGAGCGAAGATGTTAGCAAGTGTAAAATACACGAAGTTCACTGTTACGCAATGAACAGTCAGCCAAACATACTGGAAAAAAGAGGTTTCCACATAGAAGCTCTGTTGTCAAACTCATGGGAAGAGAAAAATAAGATTGAAGCACACAGTACAATGTCTGCATTCACTGCTGTATCGCAAGGATTGTCATCTTCGACACAAAAACTGCGTCAGAGTAGTTTACTTTAAGAACATTTCAGTGACAGACAAACCCGTCTTGATTGGAAGTTGATCTGTCGATATAGACCAAATACAAACAGTTGTAATTTTTTTTTTCAAATTGAAGTTTTGGGAAGTTCATGATAAGCGCGTGCGTTATAGCATGTGTTTGGAGAGAAATATGATTGATTGTTTGATATGTTTTAGGCCATATATCGATAAGCTAGAAACAGTAACATCAGAAGTTTAAACAAATTCTCCTTCCAGTCGAATAGTTCGTTCAATTTTAAAAGTCTGTCTCATATGGAAAAATATAGAGCAGAAAGATATACAGTTGCGTGGTAACAAGACGAACACACAAGTCAAGTTGTATTGAAGTATTAAGAGAACTCTATCAAAATGCAGTGTTAACGACTTGCACCTCTTTCTATTCAAATGTAAATTCACATTTCACTTAGTAGTAAACCAAATAAGCAAACTTGTGTATTTTCCTATTTGTTAAACATAAGTGAACACCGTTTCAACACAAGGAGTTGAAACAGAAATGAACTAAGTGTCAGTTTAAAACGTATGTCCGTGAATACTGAAATGCAAGCAAATCGCCACAGAGTCCAATCAGTACAATGAAGAATGGGACCTACCTATTTCTGTCCTTTTTCCAAAATAGTGAGGCTCGAAATAAATGCGTTTTTCTGATTTGTACTTTTTCTAATTGTCGAATTGTCTCTTGAACCGGCCATTTCTCTGCTTAGGTACAGTAAAAACGTTGATTACATTTTCACGTGTATAACAAGATACGGCGCATTGACCAATCCTTGAAGAAAAAGACCGGTCAATACACCAAGATTGGACTTTTCCATAGAAACCTTGTGGCCTCTTGAAGAATCTTTACCGTAACAGGTTTCTTATTCATATTGAAAACCGATTTCACTGAGTTCTCGATAACATTATAAGAACTGATAATGCTCGTAAATAGAACTTAAGTTAGGCACTACATTACAAACATCGCTCCTCAGATCAAATAGCTTTTCAGGTTATATTTGTTTGGCAAATGAGCATCAAGTGGAAGATACAAACAAAGCTGCAAGGTGTGATCTCTGATATTGACCATTGACAATAGAATGTCAGCAAGCAGCAGGCCGAAAGTCATAATAGAAAAGCTGAAAGTCAATTCTTCTTTACCTCCACTATACGTCCGAAACAGCTACATTGAAGAGTGAAGTGTTTCATAAAGACGAAACAATGGACTATCTTGATTAAATGTTCTTTATTTTGATATCCACTGTAACCAAAATTTGCTCACCTTGGAGTCCGTACATCTCGGATAAAAACGATTTTAAGCCGAGGATTTTCAATTATTCTGTTGAAATGGTTTCCTTTTTTTGGTCACCATACGTTGGTAAAACTACCACTTTACGGATTGCTTCTCTCATTCTCTGCCAACAATGCAACGAAACAAAACAACTCTAAAAGTGACCAAACAGCTAGCTAATTGTTTTGTTGTGAGTTTGAATAATCACGCCCCTTCCTCAGACCCTTCCATTAGTAAACAATAAAGTTACTATTAGCACGTTAGGCAAACAATACCAAACAAATACCACGTCAATAACAAATTGACAAAGTTTATTTCGCGTCTGTTAAGTTAACGATAAAAAACGGCGGAGATACTTGCTACATCTTGAGGCAGAATTCACGTGGAAGTTCTGAAATTTGTAGAAGTTTAATTTTATTTCTATTTGGTAAAGTCAAAGTGCTGTCTCTAGGGATTGAAGTAAAATGAATGAATATTCTTCTGAAATAAAAGCTATTTGAATATGTCGTGATTAGTACCTCCCAACAAACAACATCGAAAGAAAAGCCAAACACAAGGCGTGGGTGCTAATTACAAATAATTAGCTAATAGTAATAACAAAAGACTAAATAAAAACATCACAAACGTAAATCTCTATTCAAGCCTATTCAGAACAACCTGGAGATTCAATTTGAATAAATGTTTTCCAGTCGATTAGTCGTCTTCGAAATCGAGATATATCGTTTATATACTTGTTAATTCATAAATTACATCTGCATTTAAAAGTAAAACGTAGACTAAACCATCTCCTCTACAAGATACAATACTATTCTTTCGCCAGTTATAAACATGCCAATATCACAGCTTGTTCACTGTGTCAAATTCATTAATATTCAATATACTGCGTGTTATGGCCTGTTACGTCAAACGGCATTGATGTTGTCAGCTTTTAAATCAGAACAATGTTTGGGACAGTACAAGGCAGATTTCCACCTGTGAATATGGCCTCCTCCAGGTTTTATCTTCCAAGCTCAACTACTGTTCCAGTGTTCCCATACTCGTCTTATTATGGTGGATACGTCAGCCCAGACATGTCGTTCCCTTATCCACAGCAAGACATCAGAGTATTGCCCAGTTACATGGGTACGTGTTACCACCCGGCCTTTCAAGGTATTCCACACCACATCACAGATGAAGAAAAACCAAATCAGTCCTACATTGGTCTTATTGGCAAGGCAATTCTAAGCTCTCCACAACAGAAACTAGTGCTGGGCGACATCTACAACTACATTCTGACAAATTACCCTTACTTCAGAAATAAAGGACCGGGATGGCGGAACTCCATACGCCACAACTTGTCGCTTAATGATTGCTTTGTTAAAATGGGTCGCTCACCTAACGGCAAGGGACACTTCTGGGCAATCAACCCGATTAACTACGATGACTTCAGTCGGGGCGAGTACAAACGAAAAAGAGCTTCCAGAAGAAATCGAGAAAGAAAACAGGATCAAATGAAGACGAGTGAAATGTTTACAGCACACGAGATCCCGTGTAACACTAATATCATCTCAAATGGATTAGAAAAAAGAGGTTTTCACATCGAAACACTTTTGTCCAACAAATGGGAAGAAATAAACAGCAACGAATCACACAACACAATGTCAGCATTTACTGTGGTGTCCTCGGGATTGTTATCTGTCACAAACAAAGTCAAAATACTTTAAAAACATTTGAGGCTACTTGATATTGTCAGTTAGCTAGTATGTGGGCCATTCCAATGAGAAATATTATAAGTTACGCTCGCCAATAACATTTTGAGTGTTTTACACCGTCTTATTTATCATTGAGTACTGTAAAGTATGTTAACTGTTATCAACGAGGACAGATATTTGTTCTTAGCTTAATACTTTGTACATATTAAATATGCAATGACATTTGTGCCTTTGTAGATTAACCCTTTAAGCCCCAAAATCCACATACAAATTCTTCTGACTGATCTCCATATATTTTCATTTTTTATAAGGGAGAATTTGTTGAAAGAACACTGCAATTTCCCTTTGGTGAGAATTCTCAAACTTTGGAATTGTGCATTTCACCTTTCATAAGCACTTTTATAAAACAATTTTTCCGGTTGTGTTTGTTGGATAGTAGATAGTACTGAATATGCAACGCGCGCCCATGGAATTATAGTTGGATATACAGACGGAAAACAGTTCTTAGATAAAGTGACTATTTTAGATGAAAAAGGTTAGGGAATGTGCAATAATTATCAGGAGGGGCGCAAAATGAGCCTCGGAAGGAAAAATATTACACAATACCCCCTCTCAATAAAGGCAAATTAGCTTTGACCCCCCTCCAAATCTTTTAAAAATTATGACGAATCCCCCCCCCCCCCCCCCAACCACCACTTACAGATAGAGTAAATATACCGGAAACCTTTACAGTCAACTCTCCCCTTGCGGACACCCCGATATTGTGGACACTCATTATTACGGACAAAATCCAGATCCCCAGCGAAAGTTATAGAGGTTTGACTAGAAATGACTCCCGCTATTACGGACTCTCGCTATTACGGAATTTCGGACACTTTCGTGGTACCAAAAGAACAATTTTATTGTTTTGACTTTCGATAAAGCGGACACCAAGAACTTTTCACATAACATTATTACGGAAAATTGCAGTCTGTTGCATGCATACTATTTGTCAAAACACACTTCAGAAGTCTTCTGGAATATTTACTTTCGCATCAATTGCTTCAGTAGCTGTACAACAGACTTTGCTTTTTCACTTCAGCTCTTTCCTTCCAGACGACTCCTTCTAGGAGAGATCAAACCCTCAATCCCTCGACCATTGTCATTCTCCATACCCAACGACTACTGAGTAGTTTCACTACTGTTGATAAGCTCGTCACGGTCTATATTATTTAACCTACATATTTTAACGCAATTTTTTTCCTCACAGCCCGCTATTACGGACTCTCGCTATTACGGACACTAAACAACGTCTCGAGCGTGTCCGCTATAACTAGAGTTGACTGTACTTGCTTTGTACTGTAACGCATTCGACATCAGTGTCTGGGACAAAGAGTACCTCGTAACTGCGTTCGATAAAGTCGCCCATTTCTGAAGATCTGATTGTGTATCGTCTTCTGAGGGACAGAACCCCGATATAACAATCTTCGAAAAAACGATATTCCCGATATAACGATGAGAATTGAGCGCACCGAAAGTAAAATCTTCCCCGATATAACGATATAGTCAGTACACAGTCACAATTTAAGCAAAACATCGAATTTGATGCAATAAAATTACAGCTATCGAGTAATCTCTAACGTTTCTGTACTGACAGCTTTGTACGATAATATACGAAAATGATACTTGTGTTCTAAACCTCTTTATCAACTTTATCCCGCTATAACGACTTTTTTCGGTCATTTTATGGCCACATCGTTATATCGGGAGTTTCGATATAACGATATAATTTCACTGCTCCCCTGGCATATCGTTATATCGGGGTTCCACTGTAGAAAGCTTTTACAGGCATTCTCGCACAGTAATTTTCAAAGAGTTATTTTAACTCCTGTACTGGGGTTAAACTAACTCCTCAAGGTGGAGTTATTTTTTGGGGGAGTTACTTTATTTCCAATAGGAGTTATTTTAACTCCCCTAACAATTTCTTCTCTTCAGTATGGGAGTAAATTCCTAAATTGCAGTTACTCTGTGGGAGTTATTTTAACTCTTAAGTGGAGTCAAATGTAACTCCCCTGGAGTTAAATTTAAAAGGAGTTAAATTTCAGTTTTACTATGTAAGGATGAGCTAAATGAACTCCATTGTTGGAGTCATTTTTGAGGAGTTAGTATAACTCTCCTCAAGGAGTGATTTCAACTTTCTAAGAAGAGTTAAAGCAACCTATTCGTGGAATTATTCTTGTGGAGTAACTTTAACTCTGGATAGGGAGTTGATGTAAGTCCACAATCAGATTCATTACTGTTGTTTAAAGGCATATTCATTTTGGGGATGGTGGAGTGATTTCAACTCTCCAAAAAGAATAAAACAACTCTATTCTGGGAACTATTTTGGTGGAGTTACTTTAACTCCGGGTGCAGGAAACTTTATAAATAGACTCCAAAGCTTCCATCGTTTAGTTGTATCACTGCCACGCGAATGTCGTCGGTATAGGTAATTCCGGCTTACAATCTCGATCATAATCGGAGAGTCCTGGGCAAGCTTAGCAAATGACACGAGTCACGCACTTGGCCGGCCGCGCATAATAGAATCAAAAGAGCGTTCTGCTTGGAATGCCAGTATTTTTGTCAAAAGGAACCTTTTGCATGCAATCCAAGAATTTTTCCCTCTTCAGAAAACGTTAGTTGGACAGATGGTGATGAATTAGAGCTACTTTTAGGAGTGGTGCGTTTGTACAGTTGCAAAAAGGATTACCAAGGATTGGAATAGTCAAAGTACGATGGGTATTAGAAAAGGTTTTATCAATTTGTATCGACTGCAAGGAGATGGAGAAAAGTCACTATCGCAGGCGGATAAATATCCGGATTCATTGCAAGACCTGTTTACACGACAGAACATTGCAGATTCAAAAGTACTCGGATACGAAGCATTCACTTTGGATTCTGGATTCAAAATCTCCGGACACACGACCAAACCGGCACGTTTTTGTTTCGGATTAACCTGCCAAAACGAATCCGGTTCCAAAACATCCCGGATTCGTCACGAATCCGGAAAAATTCCGATCTAGTATAAACGCAGTCTTATACATGAAGAAAAGTTTTTGCAAGACGCTTGGAAGAGCCAAAATGGTAATCGGTAATCGTTGTCTGGATGCGCCTCACCAACGTGGCTATTGTTGTAAAAAAAAAAATGGCTCCCACAAGTGTGTTCAAATATTCTTAAATACATGTAGACCAGTTTAGTGGAAATTGGTTATCTTTGAAGGTAGAATAACTCGAGAAAAGATGTTATTTAGATATTTCGGTATGTGAGTGTGTGCACAAAATAGTCTCATGTTCCTTCCCGTAACAGCAGAAAAGAAGGGACAATACAGCAGGCAATGAAAGCCTCGATCGTCCTGAGCATGATATCGTGATGCACGGTGTTTACACCTGAGTTTTCACATGAACTAAAACGCTCTCTGCATATCACAAAACGATGATAACCAAATACTTGTATTTGCCAAATAATAGGTGAGTATTTGAAGAATTCAGCAAACCAAACAGACGATCTTAAGGCTCTACAATTAACTAAAACTGTATGAAGTTCATCAACACTTAGGCGTTCGGCGTCACCTTACTCCATTTCCTGCAATCACAAAGTGACGTGAAGTACAATGGACATTCTTCTCGAATCTTTCTTTATTTGTAATGCAATTGTTTGTAGTCCCTCAATAAAACAGGAAAAAGTCATGATTCAAGCGATAACAAGAATAAAATGTGCCAAATTAGTCGACACTTTTTGCAATAGATGAGATTATTTCGAACATGACATCAAATTTCTAAGTTTGAGTCAAATTAGTCTGAGTCATGAGTCAACGAGTCAAAGTAAAAAGTAGGTTATTACTTATTAAATCTTATTGAAACACAGTTTACCTTCACACAAGGAAGCTTACAAGCACTCCACTTTGCCGGTTTGCTGTTAGTTCCACTCTAGTTTGCTTGCGGTTAGTTCCACTCTAGTTTGCTTGCGGTTAGTTTTACTCTAGTTTGCTTGCGGTTAGTTCCACTCTAGTTTGCTTGCGGTTAGTTCCACTCTGGTTTGCTTGCGGTTAGCTTTTATTTGTTAGTAAGTGCAGCACTATTGAGACTGTTTTCAAGATTTGACTCATTGACTCGTGACTAATTTGACTTATAAAAACATAATTCGTCAAAAGGTTTTCTTTCCTTTGGTTTTATTTTTTCTGTATTACCGAAGACAGCGCTGTTTTGGAAGGAAATGTTCTGCCCCTTATATAAACTTTTCCTTGATCTAACTTAAAAACATTGCGATAAAATACGTATTTTCTACGTATTTTCCTTGATTGTATGGTAATTTTCTACGATTATTTAACGCATTGGCAACGTTTCGAGCTCGGGAAGGTTAGCATGATGCATCTTCAAACGAAGTTAAAATAATTGATAAGGTCCTTTATCCACATATTGACTTTTAGTTGATAATGCTTTGCTTTCACATCGCGGACTCAAAAGATGTGGGTGTAGAACTACGTTTTATCTTCCCAGAAGAAAATAAGGAAATCTTAATTCTTACAGAATTGTTTGAAATGTGGTGGCAAGGCCAAGTAGGCCACATTTCCAAATCATAATTAAATGACCAATGGAACACTCGATTCAATATTTTGAACTCAATTATTCTCCACAATGTTTGAACGCTTCCTGCTTCACGGTATTGTTAATTAAGGTTTAGGAAATCCAAACACAATACGCAAGTTTGCTTATTTGCTTTATTGTTCAGTGACATATCTATTTGCATGTTTATAGAACGGGAATAGAGGTGAAAGTCGTCATACACCGAATCTTGATTACCTTTAATCAAAACGTTAAATCACTGAGGTGAAATATAGGTAATTATTCAATATTACAGTACATGATTCAACGTGTTTTCCCTACAGTTATAAGTTATTTCTTATTGCAATTAACGCGTAAAGCTACTCCACTAACAAAGATAAAAACTAAAATATTATATAACACTATTTGACTGCCAGAGGATGAAAAACAAGATGAATAATATAACTTGCTTGTTGTTTGTACTTGTTCATTCCATGTTTGATATATACTTAGCTTTAAACAAATATTTAGTCTCGTTTTTTTCTTTTGATATCAGTTTACAATACCAAACGTTTTAACTTTCCAGTGAAAAATTGATAATTAATTGAGGCGGTGTAAAAACACTCTGGAAATATGTTTTTGGCGAGCGTAACTTGTAATATTTCTCATTGGAATGGCCCACATATGCATACTAGCTAACTGACAATATCAAGTAGCCTCAAATGTTTTTTAAAGTATTTTGACTTTGTTTGTGGCAGATAACAATCCCGGGTACACCACAGTAAATGCTGACATTGTGTTGTGTGTTTCGTTGCTGTTTATTTCTTCCCATTTGTTGGACAAAAGTGTTTCGATGTGAAAACCTCTTTTTTCTAATCCATTTGAGATGATATTAGTGTTACACGGGATCTCGTGTGCTGTAAACATTTCACTCGTCTTCATTTGATCCTGTTTTCTTTCTCGATTTCTTCTGGAAGCTCTTTTTCGTTTGTACTCGCCCCGACTGAAGTCATCGTAGTTAATCGGGTTGATTGCCCAGAAGTGTCCCTTGCCGTTAGGTGAGCGACCCATTTTAACAAAGCAATCATTAAGCGACAAGTTGTGGCGTATGGAGTTCCGCCATCCCGGTCCTTTATTTCTGAAGTAAGGGTAATTTGTCAGAATGTAGTTGTAGATGTCGCCCAGCACTAGTTTCTGTTGTGGAGAGCTTAGAATTGCCTTGCCAATAAGACCAATGTAGGACTGAGTTGGTTTTTCTTCTTCTGTGAAGTGGTGCGGAATACCTTGAAAGGCCGAGTGGTGACCCATATAACTGGGCAATACTCTGATGTCTTGCCGCGGATAAAAGAACGACATGTCTGGGCTGATATATCCACCATAATAAAGCGAGTATGGTAACACTGCCGGAACATCAGTTGAGCTTGGAAGATAAAACCTGGAGTTGACTATATTCGAAAGCGGAAATGTGTTCAGTTCCATTGGTTGAAACTTTGAGGCGGTAGAATCTGCTGATTTCATGACTGACAGCATTAGTCAGATTAGTGTAACTATTACACGCTGTACGCCGCAATATAACGAGTTTGACTCAAGTAAACAAGCTGTGTAATTATCTTGAAACACGCATTTTTTACGTAATTGATGAATAGCGCCTTTGTATGTAAGAAACAATCAAACGCCTCGTTTCCGTTGGGTGTGTAAACGCGTTCATCGTATTGGTGTAATATGCGGCACATGGAAATTATGTTTTTTGTACCTAAGCAGTTATGAGGATGAAAGATGAACATTCTCCAACATAACCAAACTTATCTGTTAATGAACAGAGCTACATTTAGACTTTTCATGTTCTTGTTATTACTTGTGTTTGTCTTTTTACTTGTTGGGAGGCGTTAATGACAACAGGCAGAATATTGACTTCTGAAGTAAAAGGACCTTCACATTACTCAGTTCATTTCTCTTGAGACAACACTTAATAAGGAATCCAGAAAACACTGACCTCAAAAGGAAGTCAAATGAAATGTAAATACTTTGGGAAGATCATTGGTAATACTGTTCTTAGCCCTTCCCTGTTAGTTTGTATTACTTGCTTTCTTTAGACAGTTCATAATTAGTTCGATTTGTTAATAAAAATAGCTACTAGTACACCCACTGATTTTTCTGTTTGATCTGTTGATTCACTGGACTAGTAATTGACGTGGTATTTGTTGGTATTGTTTGACTAACGTGCTAATGCCAAGGTTATTGTTGACTAATGGAAGGGTTTGACAACGAGGCGTGGTTATTTGGGCTTAAAAGAAAATAATTAGGTAGTTGTTTGGTGAAACTAAAGTAAATTTCAGAAGGGGTTTACGGGCAGCATTGGAACAATGGACAAAATTAATTTATTAAATATCCATTTTTTTTTTTCATGTAAACACTTTGGCTATTTTGACTCGCCTACCAAGGACGAGTCTGGACAGAGTGAACCAGGAGGGCCAATTTTTGGCTTGGTTGGCAGTGAAAACTTTTCTCGTCATATAAACGGGAGGTAAACGATGACTCGGAGGAGAAGGCAGCCCTCCTACATCGATCCTACATGAGGCAACTTTTCTTGATATAAACAGGTCCTCATTCTGTCAAAATTTTCCGCATAATTTTGCCTGTGTTGTTGTTGTTGACTAAAACGGATCGCGTGTTGCAGTCTTCGATGGGCCCTATTAGGAAATTTATGTTTTAAAATACAAGGTCAGCATATAGGTCCTTGAACCCCGTTTGTTTTTTTAGCTCGAAAATTTCCGCGGGCATCTATATATCAACCCATAGGCTGTCGACAGAAATATTCCATTGTTATAATAGAATCAGATGACAGCCTTATGACTGTCTTAGAGGGGAGTTACAACGGCTACAGCTCCTCTTACATTTGTTCAGTTGATGATTACAAAGTGTACTTTCCTTGGTGGATTTCAGTCAGAAGAAAGCAAGAAAAAGATGAAGAAACGATCTGCAAACCGACAGTACCGTAAAACCACAAATGGACGTGAAGCAGTTCGAGGTCTTCAGGGTCTTCAGGAATACCCCATTTCTTTCACTACAAAGAGTCACCCATTACATTACGGTCTTCACCTACAAGGGGGCCTTTCAATAAGAACTAAGCGTGTAATTCCATTGACCAAAGTAATTCCATTGACCCAAGTTACTAGGGACATGGTGGAAGATGTGGTACGGATGGAGAATGTGACGCAACAGATCCCTGGTTTCCGTAAAATAGCAAGGACCGGCAAGCCCTTGGTGGCTGACACAGCAGGTAACAGCACCCACAAAAATAACGCCGAGACCTAACTCGTACCCAGTCGTCTCTAATGAGAAAATTGTGACACGCGAAGGATGATTGGAAGGAGGAAAGACAGTGGATCATCGATGACTGGTAGATAGCAGAAGTAGTAATGGTGGCGTTGAGATTAAATACGTGCTATTGAAACTGAACGTGTTCCGCGTAATATCAACAGCTAACTTTCTTGTCTGTTTTAGGTCCTTATTCATAAGAGAGATCAGTTAACACCAGGTTCATATTCAGAAAGAGCAGTCGGTGTTTAGTCAGTGTTTAGTGTACAGTAGGGACGAGTTGGCTACTGTTTGTATTTCAAGTCACTCAATAGAGGAAAGTGTCACAAACTGTGCGAATACTACCAATCAACAATAAAAGAAATCTCGGAGGTCACCATGTCCAGTCCGAAGCTAGTACATAATTACCTTTTGGTTGTCCTCGCTAGTTGCCGAAGGTCTTCCTATCGTACAAGATACTCTTCAGTGTACTTAGAAGTTGTGAGTAGCAGCTAAGGAGCCCAGTATTTTTCTCACCTCGTTATGCGACAAATCACTGGGCTTTGGGGCTTGGCCCTATTTCTGCCTCCTGTCGCACGGTTTTTTGTTTCTTTTATTTCCGGCTGCTATTAAATTTTTTTGTTTTTCCTCGTAAATGTAAAATTTGTGCAACAAAGAAAATAAACTTTAAAAATAAAATAAAAATAGAGTAGTTTCAATCGTGCGAACCAATCACATTAATTTAATTGCTGTAAAATGATCGGATCTTGACCCTAAATTTCTCTCTTCTCCCTTCTATTTTAGCGCCCTGCGCCCTGGCCTGGTCTTGGGAGAACCAAAGACTCTCTGTAAAGGTATTCTAAGGAAGCAAAGTAAACCAACAGTGAGAATACATCGGGACATACCTTATTATAGGAATATAACGAGGCATTTGAACAACGCGAACAAAATTTACGCGTAATAGAATTAACGCGAATTTAGGAAACGTTCTGGTCAAATGCTTATAGTAAAAAGGTTAACATACATAAAATTAACGCAAATTTTTGAAATTCGCGTTAATAACATGTATCGTTAAGTTCCTATAATAAGCCGGAATAAGGTAAGTGAAGTTAGGACATCACTTTATTGGGGACATAATAGTTCCCATACATAACGTATGTGACCCACCGCTAACCGAAGAGCCGGAGGACTGCGGGCTCGAAATTTGACTGCGAGCTTTCAGAGCTTTACTTCAGCTTCACTGTTTCGCTGGTTGACTCTGAAATTTAAGCAAAAAGAGAGACTACTCGCAGTCTAGCTCGAGGTAGGACAATCTCGTCCTCTGGGGACGAGCTCATAACAATGACGTCATTTTTTCGTCGGCACGTATTGACATATTTTGATGTTTATACTCGGCGTCTCCGAGTTCAGACTTCAGTTGGTGCACGCAATGGAGTCGGACTTACAGTATCTCATCTGCGTAGCTCTAGTGATAGGAATTGCTGCTTGGATTTTAGATCCTGTCGAAAAACTGCTGCAGCTGCGAAGAAAGCTTCATCGTGGTGCGAATGACAGGTGTCGTTCGTTTGCCGAGATACCAGGCCCAAGAGGGTTGCCATTTTTAGGCACTGCACTTCATTATATCAAGAACCCCTCGACCGAGCGCCTGATGATACACAAAAGGTATTTTGAACAGTATGGACCCATATACAAGGAGACAATTATGGGAAAGACGATTGTGTATGTCCATGACCCCAAAGATGCAGAAACTGTTTACAAGGCTGAAGGAAAATATCCCAAACGGGTGATCCCACAATTTAAGGCAATCGAGAAGTACTACAAGAGCAGGAATATGGCTGTGGCTAGCTTAGTCCAATTGTAAGTCAGCTTACTTAGATTTAGAACAACGTAAAAATTTAATGTTTTCTCAAGATGTCAAGCTAAATAACATTCATTATATTAAAAAGTTTAGTCATGGGGCTCAATATCAATAATGCTTAGTCATTAGCCTATACAATATCCTGTCTATTGGGCAATTCATATACGGATGGAATTAAAATTTTTGCCACGTCCAATATTTTGTGGTTTCAAGCACTTTCCAGCTCTCATACTTTGATGGATCAATACTACCACTCATTATCTATTGATGCTACAAAAAGAATAGTCAGTTTCTTGACATAACAAGTTTCCATTGCAACAGCATAACCTTTTTGAAGCTCCCTTATTTAGCTTTAAATGCTTTAACTTTAAGATAAGCTAAGACAACCTCATTTTTTTGACTTTTTTGGCTTGTTTACAAGCAAAAAGAAGGAGAATAGCAGTTATGTGGGGTATAAATCTGGAACCGGAAGGAATCACATTCTTGTTAACTCTCAAGGGACTGTTTTAATTTCTCAAGGGAATACTTTCCGCTGTGGGTGATCAAAGCGCGTTTACTTGTAAAGTGTCACTCTATAGTTGTGCTTCAGCACTTCCGTTCTTGTAGAAAAAACGTGACTTGTCAAATTTACAAACGTTATATAACAATCAAAAACGTGAGTAGCCCAAATCTTACATCACATAACCAATTAAGAATGTAAGGGGTTCAGCGCTCAAAGGTAGGGATTAAAACGATTAAGGTAGTAGAACTGCTATAAACATGTCCAATTTGAAAATTAATAACTCAAACATTAAATCATTTTTCAAAATAAAAGTTACATAGGCTTATTAAACAAGACCTGGACATTCAGGAAAATGATATACAAGGTGTCAATTTTCACACCTTAGGTGTGAATTCGCGGTTAAATCGCAGGCTCATAAAATTAAAGATTGCCGATTTACGGCTTTCCTTTAAAAGATACAGAGATAATTTCAACTGGAGCCGATTTATGATAGAAACGTTTAATTACCTACAAATACCCGGAGTATGCCAGCATTTACTTCTGGAGATAGAGCATTCTAGTTATTTTTATGTGTGCCTCAACTTTGAACAGCCATAATTTTGTGAAAAATGTCTGGGCCGCTCCGGGTATTCACACACCGTTTCCTCGACATTACACAAATAAACAGTGCAAATTTCACCGAGATCTGACAATTCTACACCTTTAAATTGCAAGTACCTTTCGAGGCGGTCTGTTACAGCGGCGAAATTAGCGAATGTAAGCAGCGAAATGTGCGTTCGACGCTCTGTTTTTTTCGACGCCATATTGAATCCTCAGAGGTAGACCACTGTTCATTGTGTTTAAGGCCGCATTGTTACAATTGCTACACGAACAAGCACGAAAAAATACGGATTTTTCCGATTACTGTCGGAGAAAACATGGCGGCGTAAACAAATATGATACACATAGCAACGCCAAATTTCGCAATTGCGTTACGGAACTCATGCTGCGTCTTCTCTGGGCTCTGCGAGGGTCGGATATCAAGACAGCTTCTTTGTGAGCTTTAGAAGGCTTAAAAAGAGGCATAGATTTAGTCGATGCTTTCGAATTATATTTGAAGATGAAATACGAAAGAATTTTGCCGTCTTTTACTAAAATTTCGCTCCAACTGCGTAGATACGATCGCATGTTGTAAAGCCGATTCATGTAATATTGCTGTCAACGCTAGGTCATATCGACTCGGATGGCAGAGCGCTAATCATTAACATCGCAAAATGGCGCTTATAGCAACCAACTTTCGCCTTTTTTTTTCTCCACTTCTAAGCTAAAAGAAGCCCCCATCTCTTGTATTTGTGTTAACTTTATTAATATCTTTGAAAAGAGCGAGTTTTTAGGTATGGTTTATTTTTGACCTTATAGCAGTTCTAATACCTTAAGAACGCAATTTGTACTGGTACAAGTCTTTAGGCGCTATTAATATTAATTTAACCTAAAACGATTAACAATGCAAATTTGTACTGGAACAAGTCTTTCACAAAACGTTGCTAATAGTTAACCAAAGGGAACTCATTTCGTGACAATTGATTATTTCTGCTGAGTTGCACAATTTAGAATTGCAACATCATTAAATGTGTTAAGTGATATTTACAAGTGTTTTTGTAGCCTGTTGTGAAATTACTTCCAGTGGAAGCAGTAAACGCTAAACCTTTTTGCTTCTGTTCAGAAGTTAATGCATCGCCATTAAAAAAATAAACAGCAACTGTTTTACTGGAAATGTAGTCGTTAGAAATGGCATGTGTAGCCGTAAGGTTAAGAATAACGCGAGGAGAAGCGGCTTTTGGTAATATCCAAATGAAAATTTACTTCTCAATGTGGGGTTAAGATTGCTTGACGAGACAAAAGATAACTCTGTCGTGCGTAACCTTTATCGGAAACCCTGCATTAAGCCGAGTAGAAATCTTTCTAACTCGAAAGGAAACAACTATTTCGATTAAAGGCAAACGTCAAAGTTTACCATTTTTAACCAAGCCAAAGTATATGAGTCGAAAAGCACCCAGCCATCGCGACTGACAAATACAGCATTTCCTCCGCGAAAATAAAAAAATGCTTGAACTGAAAGACGTTTGAATTCTTCCATGATATGTTCGAACAACAATGCCCAGGATAAACTTTCTACTCATACTAACTTCATGCAAAAAAAGTGGATATCTCGAAGAGATCTTTGATTTATTATTATCATTATTGTAATCAGTATGTTAGAATACAACTATATGCTAAGTTTAAGGGGTGATGGAAAACCTGGAAAGTTTTGGAATTTAAGAATTTCATTTTCCAGGCCTGGAAAGTCATGGATTTTAAGTGTGGGTCATGGAAAGTCATGGAAAATTCAGTAGGCAGGTTATTTTTTGTGAGAGAAAAGGGTATTAACCTATCCAAAATCAAGATAATGTTTGAAAATTTCCAAGAAAAATGGTCAAATTTACTAAATCATGGAAAAGGTCATGGAAAGTCATGAAATTTCAAAAGCTCAAAAGGGCACAAACCCTGACATCATACTAGCATCAGTGGTTAAACACTCCAGCTTGGGTTTCATGTATTTCTCACTGAACACCAAACTAAGAAACTGAAATGAGCAGGGCAAATTTTTTAAATACTGTTGGAACAAGATGTGTTATCTGGGTTGTCTGGTCTTCAACAGGTTCACCAATAAAGATGTCTTGTCCTAAACTACCGGTAGTTAGTGTTATGAACTGTAAAGTACATTCACAAACTCCTTTATTGCACAAGAACTTGTTTTGTTTGTATAGATATAACACGTGATCACCTGAATATAATCGATTGTAAATTAGACTTTGATCAGTCCTTTTGTGAATCGAAGACGAGTACACGAGATCGAGTTTATTACGAAGTTTTATGTTGTAAATAGGGACGAAATCGCGAATTAAACGGAAATTATTAACCGGGCAGGGAGACTGGGCCGGCCCCCGCCCGTGGCCGGCCTCCCCCTGGCTATTCTTTCTCGGGGTGGCGCTGGGGGCGCTCTCCAGCCGTCGCTCCCGTTCCTTGTGCTCCGCGGCCTTCTTGCGCCCGTGGCGGCTTCGTCGGTGGTCGCGTCCGCTCATTCTCTCGTGGCCGCCTACGGATCGCCGGTGCACCTTTCTTTTTTTTGAACATCTTTTCTTTTTTTTTTTATTTTTTGACTTTCTTGCTGTCTTTTTTTCTCTTTGGGCTTCCGCGGAAAATTTTGTTCTTCGGTGGTTCAGTCGGAACGAACGGCGATGGAGAAATAACTGCAATGATCACGCAATCAGCTCTGCTTCCATGGGCGCGGTCTGGCTTTCTTTTCTTTTCCCATTTTTTGTGTGGTACATTTTAAATGTTAATGAAAAACACGTCTTAGGTGGGGGATCGTCTGCCATTAACTGTTTGAGTTCATTTTCGATTCACCAAAACGTTTCCTAGGTTTTCAGTCGAGAAAAATGAGGCCTAAGCAGGAATTTGTCCGCTGGACAGCTCCACAGACTCGTGATCAAAATTAAATGGCATTTAAAAGTTTTTGCTGTACTTGTCTAATAAAGTAGTTAAACATCACCGCCCGGTTTTAAGCATAAGCTTTAGGCGTCTTGTTTCAAATACGAACTCGAAGTTTATTACATGGTGCCCAACGTGGGGCAGTGATAGCGATACAAATGAATATGAGCGGAAATGGGATCGAAAGGCTAGCGCGTGACGAAATCAACTCACAAGCTAGTGATGGAAATGTTACGAAAGATAAATGAAGCTTTGAGCCTGAAACAGAACGACCCATTGACTGGAAAGAAAGGCGGGAAAAATGCAACCTCTGGTTCTCTGCAGTTGACTGGCCCGATTACGGTAGTTCCACCCAAAATTGTGTCTCCAGCCTTGGATTCTGGGGATTCTGGAAACGACCAAATTCTTCAAGTCCCTGGAACGTTTATACCTGGAATGCAACCGCCACATGTTCCTTTGACCCAAACTGGAAATACTCAAGAACCAGGGAGTTCAGGTACGGCTTTTCAATTGCCTACTAACTTAAACACAAATGCCACAGCCTTTCAGCCGAAGGCTAAGTTACCTAAGCTCGTTCTACTGAAATTCAGAGGAGATATTACGCAATGGCAGAGCTTTTGGGATAGCTTTAACAGCACAATCCATACTAACCCACAATTGAGCCAAATCGATAAATTCAACCACTTGCATTCATTGTTGGAGGGTCAAGCTGCACACGCTATACAAGGGTTGACTCGAACGGATGCGAACTACAACTCGGCAATTGAACTGTTGCACAATCGTTTTGGCAAGACCCAGAACATTATCTCAACCCACATGGATGAGCTGCTTAAAATTCCTGCGTGTTCAGGAGATAAGGCTTCACAACTCCGGTACGTATACGACAAGATTACCATTAACGTACGAGGGTTGGCGTCACCGGGAGTGAATTCTACTCAGTATGGAAGCTTATTGATTCCAGTAATCATGTCTAAATTGCCACAAGAAGTGCGAATTCAAGTCTCGAGAAACACCGCTCAAGAGGTATGGGAAATTTCAGAGTTGTTTGATGTCATCCGACAGGAAGTTGAGGCTCGAGAGATTAGCGAAGGACTGGTGTCAAAACAAACGTGAACACTACGGAGAAACCAAAACAACCGCAGTTTAAATTACCCCCAACTGCAAATACTCTTGTTTCCATGCAAGGGAAAGAATTTCAACTTTGCTGCGTTTTTTGCAATGTGGAGCATTACTCAGCCTTCTGCCCGAAAGTTCGAATATCCAAAGATCGAAAAGAAATTCTACAGAAGAATAATCGTTGTTTTATTTGCCTGAAAACTGGGCATGGGGTAAATAACTGCTTCTAAACAAGGAAATGCCAACGCTGCGATGGCAAACACCATCAATCGATTTGCCCAAGAATTGACACGCCTACGAAAATTTGAAGGAATCGCAAACCGAAAGTACAACAGTAACCACGACTACAACCGCAAATTCTCTGACCAAAGGAACTGTGTTACTTCAAACAGCAAGTTGCATGGCGACCAACAGATCCAATTCAATTCCAGTGCGCGTACTCTTCGACAACGGAAGTCAACGATCATATGTTTCATCGAGTGTGTCTTCTCGTCTAAATTTAAAGCCTGTCAGTTCCAAAAATCTGAGCATCAACACCTTCTGGGACGCAAATTACCGGAAACAAAAATGCAATGTGGTAAAGCTGTGTTTACAAACACGAAGTCACGAGGAATTGGAACTCTTTGCATTGAACTACCCTGTTATCTGTTCACCGCTGCCAAGCAAAATCAATGTTGCTGACTATGTCCATTTAGAGGGCCTCGATTTTGCAGACGACTTTGACAGTACCGAATCTATTGATGTCTTGATTAGTTCCGATTACTACTGGAACTTTGTAACTGGGGATTCCATTAAAGGCGAACATGGTCCAACTGCAGTTGACAGCAAATTTGGATGGCTGTTGTCTGGACCAACATACGATCAATCATCTAGCAATGTCGTCGCTTCCAATTTGATTATTTTCACTAAACGACTGTTTAGAGACTGGCGATAATTACATTCCACACATATTTGACATGCTAGCAAGATTTCGAAACAACCTTGTGGGTCTTACTGCAGACATCGAAAAGGCCTTTCTGATGGTGAGCATTAAAGAAGAAGACCGAAACATGCTACTCTTCCTGTGGTTTGCTAACCCAGAGCAAGACAGACCCAAAATAGCGCAATTTTTTGTTTGGATTACGACCATCACCTTCAATACTTGGAGCAACAATAGCCCATCACTTGTCCTTTTACAAACAAAGTGAACCGGAAATGGCAGCGCTTCTCGAAAAATCATTGTACGTCGATGATCTGCTTTCTGGAGCTGAAAACGATGAGAAGACCCTAGAAATTTATCACAAATCGAAGAAAATCATGACAGACGGAGGATTCAATCTGAGAAAGTGGACCTCTAACTCGCCTAAGGTGATGTTTGAGACTTCAAATTCTGAAAGGTCTCGAGAAGATACAATTACGCCAAGCAAATCGTGGTCGGATGTCACAATAATAATTATTGAAGATGATCAGTCTTTCGCTAAAACGACTACTGGATTGGACAGTCCTTCTACGAAGGATGACACTGTCATTAAGGTTCTAGGGTTAAAGTGGAATACTCTCAGCGAGGAACTTTTCTTCGATTTTTCCAGTTTACACACGTAAGCGATGTCACTTCCGCTCAACAAGAGGTCCGTTTTAAAGGTCACAGCGAAGATCTTTGATCCGATGGGATTCTTAACGCCTTTCACGATAGGATTGAAGATTCTATTTCAAGAACTTTGCGTGGACAAAATCAACTGGGAAAAACCGCTTCATGGAAAGCTTCTTGGAAGGTGGAAATCCTTGCTAGACGAAATCAGATGTTTCGAAACTGTGCGTATCCCACGATGCTATTTTGTTACCACGCCTGTGGAGGTTCAAATACACGACTTCGGCGACGCCTCCGAACACGTTGTTTACTTGAGGTCTTGCTACGAAGATGGTTGTATTCACGTGAGCTTAGCAGCCTCCAAATCCAAAGTGGCACCCATGGCAAAAAAGTTCCATTCCGCATTTAGAACTGTTAGGCGCTTTATTTCTTGTACGGCTAGTCGACAAGTTCAAGACATCGATTGGAGGAAATCACAAAACTGTTTATTGGACTGACTTGATAACAACTTTGTGCTGGATCAAAAATCAAAGGATTTGGAAACAGTACGTGCAACACCGAGTCAACGAAATTTGCAGCCTAACTTCGAAGGATTCATGGGGAAACTGTCCCAGTCATTTATATCCTGCTGATTTGCCCTCGCGTGGTTTGACAGCTAAAACCCTTGCAACGTGCGAAACATGGTGGAAGGGACCCGAACTCTTGTACCTTCCCGAATCTGAATGGCCTGAGAATCAAACGACCCAGTCCGAAGATGAATTGGTTCTCAAGGAAGTGGTCAAATCGCCGTCAACTACTGTGCACTCACTTGAGAGTAACTCAGGCAACATGCCAGAGAAGAAGATTGATCAGATAATCGACATTAATCAATTTCACGACCTGACAAAATTACTTAGTGTTACCGCCCTCGTTATCAAGGCCGCTGAGTCATTCAAGAATTCAGTCATAAACAAAGAGGGTACTCGGAGAGAACACATGCGATTAAACGCAACAGATGTAAACGAAGCCGAACCACTGTGGATCCTTACAGTTCAACAGTCAGCCTTTTCCAAGGAAATCGCATTTCTTCTGCAGCTGTGGTGAAATCTGTTAGTGATTCCGGTCGTCCGTCTCGTTTAAGAAGAGTCGTACAGCATTTGGTGCCCAACGAAGTAAAGGTGCAACCTGAAGCTACAGTAATGAATGAAGTCCAATCAGCTAATCAGAGTGCAAGGCTAAGGCGCACTGCTGCAGTTACTGGAGAATCAAGACGAAGAGAACTTAACGTTGTGTAAATAAGTGACATAAGTTAGCTATTCGCTTTCACGAAATAACTAGGGGAGTGTAAAGAACATTCACGAACTCCTTTATTGCGCAAGAACTTGTTTTGTTTGTATAGATATAACACGTGATCACCTGAATATAATCGATTGTAAATTAGACTTTGATCAGTCCTTTTGCGAAGCAAAGACGAGTACGCGAGATCGAGTTTATTACGAAGTTTTATGTTGTAAATAGGGACGAAATCGCGAATTAAACGGAAATTATTTCAAATACGAACTCGAAGTTTATTACATGAACAGATATTTTCTAATTTAAACATGGTCAGGCTTAAGGTCTCTGTAACAACACCATACCCAAGTTTCCATTAAGTCCCTCCTCCCCAGCCCCACCCCCAGCACCCAGACCTGTCTCAAACACAAATGGTGGTGTAAAAAGCACTCCAACTCTCTTGACAGATGTCAATCAATTACAAAAGTGTACTGATCTCCCAGGAGCACTGTGCCTGAAGTTAAGGTAATACACCTATCCACTAGATCAGGAACTTCACATTTGTGATTGCAATTGTACATTATTTTTGTAGAGAGAATGAAGAGTGGAGCAAACTGCATAAGGTCCTGGCACCCAAGATGCTACGTCCAAGAGATATTCTAGAAAATCTGGAAAACTTCAATGGTGTTACAAGAGATGCTATTGAGCACCTGTTGACATTAAGAGGTTTGATTGGAGAAGTGCCTGACCTTGAAGGAGAAATTGCTAAATACGTTGCTGAATGTGAGTTTTGTTCCTTGTTTAAGAATGATAAGCCAATGGCATTCCATTAACAGAGAGCAAGGAAAAAATATGTGCATGTACCTTTAGTTAATTTAGGGGAAAACACCCTTCTCCCAGGGAAAATGTACCAGTTAACCACTCTACTGAAATGATTTTATGGGTGGTGAGGCCTCATTTTATCACACAGTGATGATGATGATGATGATGATGTTTTAAAGGGGCTCTTAAATCTGAAAACAACTGGCTAAACTTTTGTTTGGGTGAAAAGAACATGGCTATAGGTTCCTGTAGTATTGAAGTGAATGCATTAACGAGGTGGTTCTAAGGTGTTGATTTTTTGTGCTCAGCAGGTTTACAATTTGTTGCTTTTAATCTTACAGTTCTGGGTATGGTGACACTTGACTTGAGGATTGGCTTGTATGATGATCCACCCAACAAGGAAACAGTCAAGATGGTTAAAGAGACCGAAAAGTTTTTTATGTTTATGGAAAGATTAGGTGGAATCTGGGAGGGGCTCTTACTTTGGCTTGGGCTCAGTCCACCAGCATACAGAGAATTCTGCCAAGCTGAAGATATTGCTATTGCAATTGGCCAGACGATTGTGAACCAGAAGCTTAGGGAACTTAATGAAATGGCTTATGGGGAGGAAGAATTTGTGGAAAATCAAGGTGCTAATAACAATCATGGTTTCTGTAGATATTAATCTATTATTTCTATCCTCTGCGAGAGAGCGAAATGTCAACAGATTTGTAAATTCTGTGCAGAACTAGTATATGTGACTACATGAATTTATTTATTGGGATTTCTTGTTTCTTGTTGAAAGAGTGTTATCTTCAGGTTAAAAATTGATTAACCTCATCCTTGGAGACCCAGGGGCAGCAAGTCAGGACGACGGGTTTTTTCCCAGGTGCTCTCCTGAACTTGTTATAAACTTTCGCCCAAAAAATCCGGTCGTCCCGACTTGCTGCCCCTGAATCTAAGGATTGATTAACTAAGGGTGGAAACAGATTCAACCTGAGGACCAATTTGACCTAGAGCATGTATGTATAAATGTGTTAAATTCTGTAAAGAGATGGTTACATGTAGATGAAAGAGGTTGCCATGCAGTCCTAGTAGAGTCATGACATTAGGTACATGATTAATAAAAACCTTGCTTTGCAACCTCTTTTTTCGATTGGTCTTTCTTCGATTGGTCTGGGATCTCTCTCTTTCAACCGCTCTTTATTCGGTCGGTCTTTTTTAATATCTTCAAAAAGCCCAAGGACCGACCAAATAAAGAGCGGTTGAAAGGAATTGTATACAAAGTGACTTGCAGGACATGCTCATTTGCATACGTTGGGGAAAGCAAAAGAAGAAAAGAAGCTGGAAATTGCGAGGAGCCGAACACAAGCCCGGAACAAATGGAAATATCAACTCCGCGATTAAACATCATGCAGAAATCGGCCACGACATACATCCAAGTTACACCAAAATTCTTGAAACAGGTGTAAGCAGCAAGAATAAAAGACTGTTTCTGGAGTCTTTACATTCTTTCCTCGACAAAAACACTATAAACGAAAGAGCGCCCTTCGCAAGGGTTTACGCATCGCTAGTTGCTCCCCAGGGGGGCAACGAACAATAACGTCAATGCAACTTATTAGAATTCTGCGAACCTTGCAAAATCCATCATTCTCTGAAGAAGACCGCAGAAGGCGATCGAAAATTTAGTATCCTTTTTATATTTTTAGATCTGTTTAAACCATTTTTATATTTTAAGCTATAGTATATAACCTTTAAAAATCTTGATTTCTCGTTCAGTACAGAGTAACCAATGTAAAATGCAGCCTTAAATGGCTCGCATGGCTTGCACTGTAGCTGACATGGCTTGCTGGCTTGCAGATGAGTTAAACTCATTCTCACAACTAGAGGTAACTGTATCATTTGCAATTTTTTTAGGTGTATCCTTGCTGACATATCTTTTGACTAAGAAAAAGCTGACACCGCAGGAGATAAACTTGAATTCTTTGGATATGCTTCGATCAGGAATAAATACAGTAAGTGACTTGTCTGATTCTGTATACTCGTGGGGAGGAGATCAGGGGCAACATGGCACATAGAGCAAAATTTTGTTTGGCTTTACAATTCATGCACACCATTTCATAGTCACAGTCACTACATTTGGACGTCGCACTCAGCATTTTTGGTAGTAAAATTTTCATATTTGTTTACTGCAAAAAAACTGACATCTGGATGGCTTCTGTCACTTATCTCCTCCCACCCCAAGCACCACGGAACAGCCAGTTTCTGTGCCTACCCTGCCTCTGCACTCCAAAGACAATGACAACAATGCCTTAAATAACAATAAGGTAAAACACCTTCTTAATTGTGCTGGCCACACCTCTTTAATTTTGGAAAGGGGATTGAAGCATGTACTGGAACAAGCTTTGAAAAAGAGACCCCGAGAAAGAGAAATTACTTTTAGGTTGGCACAATGCAACCACAGGGAGTAAATAGAACTTTGACTTCAGCTTACTCATTCAAAGATGCACTTTACACTCAACGGTACTGGCAAATTAAATACTGGGGGGTAACCCTTCAATGGACTGTCATCCCATCCAGGGGAGAGTATAGAATTACTCCTAGTCATTTCATGATATGGAAACCAGAGATAAGTGCTGACATCATGATGGGTTGCTAGGCACAAATGTAGACTCTGTAACCTGACTCGCATCCCTTTATGGTAAAATAATGACATTACTAATGGTTCACTTCTGTTTCCATATAAGACATCTACCATTACTTTGTGGGTTCTGTATGATCTAGCACGACACCCAGAGGTGCAGGAGAAAGTGTATGAAGAAGTCACTACCTTGGTTGGACCTCATGGTGATTTTACACCAACAAGCTTTTCAAAGTTGAATTACATCAAAGCTTGTATTAAAGAATCTCTGAGGTACCTTAAATTTCTTAACTTAAATTTTGCAAACAGGGCTCAAAATGAAAAAAAAAATCCTTAAGTCACCATTTGGTGACTACAAGTGCCAAAAACTGCCTTATTATAGGAAATTTACGATACATGTTATTAACGCGAATTTCAAAAATTCGCGTTAATTTTATGTATGTTAACTTTTTCACTATAAGCATTTGACCAGAACTTTTCCTAAATTCGCGTTAATTTTATTACGCGTAAATTTTGTTCGCGTTGTTAAAATGCCTCGTTATATTCCTATAATAAGGTAGTCACCAAATGCAAATTTTTAGTCACCAGATTGTAAAATCAATAGGGACTAGTTCAAAAGTGCTTAAAATCAGTTGTAAAAAATTAATCTAAAAAAGAACTGAATACATAAGCAATCGGGATTAAAAAACAAAGCAATCTAATCACAAGGTTTAAAAAAAAGCTGGCCTAAAGAACTGGAAGGAACCTTGATAGAATTAGCATGGTATTACATTATTTATCTTCAACACAAAGAAATGTAGTTCGCCATTTTGGTAACTAAACCAGAAGCTTTAGTCGCCAAGTACTAAATGTTAGTCGCACTGTGGACCATATTGGTTGCAATTTCGAGCCCTGGCAATCAATTTATTACTGTAAGTCTTGCTATTAAAAAAGTAGTAGTCACAAAGCACATCACAAATTATGTATAAAGTAATAATATGTCAGATTGATATAATTTGTATATCTACATTCATGTTAACCTCTTATGGACACTAAAAAAATACAAATTAAATATAATTATTTTATCCATCATACTTGTATTTTTCACTTTCACCTTACTGCAGACTGCACTCTATTTCTGCTGGTTGGTCTCGTGTGTTAAGCCAGGATGTGGTTTTATCTGGTTATCATGTTCCATCCGGTGTAAGTGGCCAATCAAAATTTGTTTTGATGCTTATCAGTGTGATTCAACAGAAAAGTTAGTGTTTGAACACTAGGGTTACAAGTCAAATGAGTAGTCTGTCTGATGGTATGACAAGATATTTGAATAAATGTGGTCAGTAAAGATACTTATACAAATAACCCATTGGGATTATACCTGAAATGGTATTTTGATTCCACAACATTCCAATGCTCCTGAAAGCCATTTTATTTTTCACACCTTCTATTTGTTAAATAAACACACTGTGATTAATTTGATAATGATGATGATAACAATAATGTGAAGGCTGATGATTACCATGATGATGATACAAGAATTTATGTAGCATCATTTGCAAGAGCTTAGTGGCACTTAACAAAGTGTGAGAATGCATGTTATTAAAAGAAAAATCAAGGAAATCATCAGACTTTTAAAAAATGAAATACATTTGACTTACCAAAATTAATAAAAAAACATAACAAACTTGAGGTTGTAGGAATTGATATATTAGACTTAAATAGGGCATAGGCAAACCATGATTGTACATTATTTTTTTTACAGACTGCTGTAAAATATCCAGACTATTTAACTGGATACTCACAGAGTCTGTTCAAAGATCCTTATGACTTTATACCCGAGCGTTGGCTGAATGATGACTTGGGAAAAATCCAACCTTTTGCCATTCTTCCATGGGGAGTGGGACCACGAATGTGCATTGGTGAGTGATAACTTCAACCCCATCAAATTTTTGAAGTCGGCATTTTTGTGGGGTTGAGAAGATAAAAAAAATACACAGAACAATCAAACACGGTGACTGTCTTTTACACGGACGACTACCTTTATTGCCAGGATTATCATAAGAAGCCACCACATTTTGGCACTACTGTGATGAGAAGTTCTAATCTTTAATTATGGGTTGAATTGATGTTCGTCTTGCTTTCCATCCTTGTCGTGGCGCCCGCTGCTATCAGAACTAGTGTTAGTTGGCTGGATAAGCAAGCATGCACATTTGTTGTTTTGTGGATTTTTGGAAAAAGCTCTTAGTCTTAGACAGCGTAAAAGCATTGCAAAATAATCGTAACCAAAATTTCTGAAAGTTATAGAATTACCCCCGTGAACAAACAGATATCCTGTACTTGCTAAGAGAAAGTTTCTAAAATACTTAATTGTATAACATGTCAGATAATTCATCATTCTTTCAGTTTCTTGTCCACTCATCCACCCTACATGTAATTTCAATATTTGTATTTTGAAAACAGTACTGTCTAAATGCCACACACATTTCTGAACATTTCAGATTTTTTTAGAATGAAAATTACTTTCCGAACCAATATTGAAGGAAAATGCATCCCACCACAGGAATGATGCCAAGATGCAGAAAATGGCATTTGAGAGAACCTAACTTTTAAAAATATCCTGGGGGCATGCGCTTCAAGCACAAAAAAATACCTCCCAAAACATAAACCCCCCCCCCCCCCTCATCAGAATCCACCCCACGGGCCTGTTAAGGTTATTTCATTTAATTTAATACAACAATCTTGTTTCAATTTCTTGAATGTTGTCTGTTTGTTGAAGGTTTCATTCTATGTCCTTTTTGCGCTTTGTGATCTCTATGTTGTTTTCATCTCAGGCCGGCGTATCGCTGAAGCTGCAATGTACTTACTGTCAACAAAGGTAAAGTACTGTTAGTGATAATTCAATTTAATGCTCTCCTTACAACATTTCCTTCCTCTCGTTTTTCAATCGTTCTTTTGATATTTGGCTCCCTTACTCCAATGAGAGTTTCTCCTGAAATTGACAGCGTAAGGGATCAATTGGGATCTTTGGTGGTCTTACCACAAAGAAACTGGTCTCAACTGATACAGGGTATGTCCATTTGTGGCTTTGTGCAGGAAACAGGTTCATCTTTTCAGTTGTCTCATTATGTCAGGATACTTGCTCCAAGTCGCTCGGTTTTCCTTTGTGCCAAAAAAAGTTACTTGAATCGATCGCTTACAAAAAGTGATTTAAAATCACGCGTTGAAGATGACTTGTGCATGTTAGCGCGCGAACCGTACTACCGTAGACTACTTGTGGTCGATCTTTACTCTTAGGGTTCGACGGACGGTTTTATATTTTGGGAACGCGAACGCCAAAAATAGGTATGGACGAGAATGGTTAGGGCGAGACGAACACACTCGAGCACTCTTGTCTCACCCCAAAAACCTCCTTGCGCGTCTTAAACCCTCGCCCCGCACTCCTTCAGTGATTTCGAGCGAAAAACAGATTGTAAGCAGTCTACGCGCACTAAATCCACCAATGGCTCCTTCCGCGATCAGCTACCATTTTGAATTTTAAGCCTGCGCACCCCTCCTTAACAGTCTCCTGCGACTCAAACGAGCGACTTGGAGCAAGCCTAAATTATATGTGTAAATATGGAGAAAACGTTCCTCTGTGAAATTCCCAAGTCTTGTTAATGCATGTGTGCCTTTGCTCACAAACTCCTTTCCCTGTTGAAGACTGAACAGTGCTAAAGATCCAAATCCTTAAAGACCACCCCTCTTTTGTCGCACTCTGAACGTACATTGATGTTTTTCGTTTTTTTTTAATCTCAGCTCATTCAGCGATTTACATTAGAGTACCACGAAGAACCAGTTGGCACAGCAAGTAAAAACTTTTTAGTACCCGACAGACCTGTACGAATCAATTTTATCGACCGCCACTAAAGAATGCACAGTTTTAGTACGCGAAATAACAAAACAGTTTATTTTTTATGTAATAGTGCCTTGATTTCTCTCTCTCTTTTTTTTCATAATGTGTCTATGTAATTTAATTGTAGTTTTCTGCTAAACATCGAATAAAAATATGGTAAGACATTTCGTTACTGTATCTTTTCAATGTATTATAGTACTGTTGCAAAATAAAGAAGGTCAACAATGAGAAAAGGCAAAGAAAAAGTTTAAGGGTCAACGCTGATCGTGGGCTAAAAGATCATGGTACTTACAATAGCAATCATTAAGGTCACTTGTGTTGCTGGATCTCGTCAAAAAAGGGTTGTCTTATTCTGCTTCTTTCTAAGCGCGTTGTATCACAAGCGACTCAAGTTTTACTTGAGTTGCGAGCCAGCAAAGATATTGCGTAATAGCGGTCAAGCTCGAAAATATGAGAGTTTGTATGGGAATATTAACGATATGTTTTAGGAAAAAGGAATAATGGAAAATTCTCATTAAAAAAGCCTTACCTAACTTCAATGGTGCATTTATTGCTCTTCTTTTGCTTAATTACCTAGGAAGCGATATGTGCCTGTAATACTTTACAATTATTCCACTAGCGCGCCTTGGATATGAGATGGTTGCACTTATGTCCAGAAATGCACGCAATTACGGTTTTTACAAATTTTACGATTTTTCGTTACTGCGCTTTGCGGATTTTACAAAAAGTTTCGCCCTTTGTTATGTTAACAACAACACATCAGCAAAGCGGCGCTGCGGATTTTACAAAATTTGCGAAAATTGCGGATTTTACAAATTTAACGATTTTCACGATTTTTCGTTACTGCGCTTTGCGGTTTTTACAAAAAGTTTCGCCCTTTGTTATGTTAATAACAACACACCAGCAAAGCGGCGCTGCGGATTTTACAAAATTTGCGAAAATTGCGGATTTTACAAATTTAACGATTTTCACGATTTTTCGGTGGGTACCGCGCTTTGCGGTTTTAACAAAATGTTTCGCCCTTTGTTATGTTCATAACAACAAATCAGCAAAGCGGCGCTGCGGATTTTACAAAATTTGCGAAACTGCGGGTTTTACTTATTCGCGTAGATGGAAAGCGCTTGTTATGAAAGGAAACGCAACGCCACTTTACAAGTCCCGTGTGGCCACCCAATACATCCATGTATACCTCGTTCTATAAACGTTTGTGGGAAATTACACGCTCTATTTCTTGTTATATAATAACCTGAATTCTACGCGCATTTTGATTGATTCTTACTTACGATCTATCAGAGTTTATATAATAACCTGAATTCTACGCGCATTTTGATTGGTTCTTACTTATGATCTAACAGAGTACAGACACATGGATGACGTCACGCGATGGTGTGACTCGCGCGCGTGATCAGAGTTTATAGTCCAAATCAGAGTTGTCGGCAAAGTTTTTCAAACTTGCGGTCGATTGCGGGGCCACAACAAAGCAAAACAGTTCAGCTTAATCACAAATCTTCAGTGAGAAACAATACGCCAAGTATCGTTCACCTTTCGAAGCATTTAACTGGGCGAAACAAGCTTGAAGAAGACAGTGAATTATTCGAAAAATTATCCGAAATCTGTATGAAAGTTTGACCGATGTTGTACAGTTGGACGACGCCACGGAAAACAAACGAATTGCGGTTGAACGCTTCGGTTAATGCTTACAGATTTGAACAACTTTCCAAATCGGAATAAAGGTTAGTTTTTTCATTGACTTTCAATTGACCATTTTTCTGTTTATTCAATCGGATTAACAATGCTTCGTGTTAACGAAAACTTAATAGTGAAATCAAAACAACTTAGGCATCGGTACGGCAGCATTGCTCACACAGAAGTGTGCTGAAGTCTTGTGTTATTATATAAAACAAATAGATTTCATTTTGCCGTGCGTCTGTTCAGTAATAGATCACAGAAGACGTCAAAATGTGGTATGAACATCAGTGACCCACTCGGCTAGTGCCTCGTGGGCCACTTCTCTGTTCATACCACATTTTGACGTCATCTGTGATCTATTACTGAACAGACGCACGGCAAAATGAAATCTATTTGTTAATTTTTTTTTTTTTTTTTTTTTTCATTTTTTATTGTATTCCATGTATACCTCGTTCTATAAACGCTTGTGGGAAATTACACGCTCTTCGTTGCCGCGCTTTACAAATATGCGACCGCGTAGATGGAAAGCGTTTATTATGAAAGGAAGCGTAACGAAACTTTACAAGTCCCGTTTGGACCTGCTACGCAGGCTATTGCCGCGACTCAATCCATGCAAGACTCAAGACAGGGGAAGGTCAACTGCATGATCGCGCCGCCGCGATCGCCCTGCCGCGATCGTTTGAATGTTCGAAATCCGAGTCGAATGCGGGTCGTGTATAAAGACCTCATTAAATCAATCAACAGTACGTTTCACTCGTTCTTCTCTCGTGTCACAGAGAATGCAAATGGAAAACTTACAAGATCAAAAGCTCTTGATCGCATCAAAAATTATGTGTATTTGCGTCGTAAACCCTATTTTCGTGTACGTGTATTGAAACCGTGACCGATTGTGTGACCAAGGCGACATCACTTTTTCTGCCCAGCGGATTCTCTTTTAGCTCCCAGGCTCTTCTAGGTCATATCATCGCCGGGTGCTGCTCTTTATTTCGAATTTATAAGACGCCGTACAATTGTCAAGCTTCCGAAGAAATGTTAAAGGCCACGAAACTGCAGTAACTGCTTCTCTACGTTATGCAGACGGTGAAATACTGGTATATTTGGACCATAACTTCTTCAGTTCGGTGTATCGTCGCGTTGTAACTGGTGTTTAGTTGCATAAAGGATTGGCATAGACTTTTAAAACCTCGTATCTCCAGCGTGGAATGTGGACCTGGGTTGACGAATCATACATACCTTTTGTAACTGTATACCTGTCTGGTCTGCCAATCTGCAGCTTGCAATTTCGTCCATGCAGTCGCAATATATTTTTGAACAACTTCATTTAGCAGAACTGGATATGGATACCTAGCAATGTAAGTGTAAACAGTATAATTTACTTAGCTGCATTCCGTGACATTGAATATAACACTTGATTTCGAAATATTCGGTGGACATTATCTTTGTTTCAGCTATATAGGCATCACAGAATTTTCCTTTCAACAGTAAGGGTTTTATAGCCTGTAAATCTGTGTAAGCTTTGACTTCATGGAATGTCTGACCTGCTAAGGAAAGTCAACTGAAAAAAAATTATTAATATACTTGATCTCATATGATATTTTGTTGTTGCTCATCTTATTTAGTGTCTCATGTGAATGGAGATGGTTCAGTATATTATGTCTTACAAGTGAAGTGTATGTTAAAATTCACAGTTTCATCTAGGGCCCTCAGCCAGACTCATTATTAATACTTTTCCGATGATTTTTGCAAAATTTCATGGTTTACACAATGGAACCTCATTTATGCTTCTCTTGTGATTTTTACGAAATTTCGCAATTTTCGTAATTTTCGCAAAATTCGCAGATTTCGCAAAAATCATAGTTTCGTTGAGGGCCCTCCTTGACACTTGTGTTTTCTTCTCTTGCGATTTTTACAAAATTTTGCGATTTTCGTAATTTTTGCAATTTTCGCAGATTTCGTAAAAATCGCAGTTTCGTTGAGGGCCCACCTCGACACTTGTGTTTTCTTCTCTTGCGATTTTTACGAAATTTCGCGATTTTCGTAATTTTCGCAGATTTCGAATTTTTTGTGGGGGCCCCCCCCCCAATTTTTTTTTCTTTTGCGATTTTTACGAAATTTCGCGATTTTCGTAATTTTCGCAGATTTCGTAAAATTCACAGTTTCGTCGAGGGCCCACCTCGATCCTTATTTATGCTTCTCTTGCGAGTTTTACGAAATTTCGCGATTTTCGCAATTTTTGTAATTTTCACAGGTTTCGTAAAATTTGTAGTTCTGTCGAGGGCCCTCCTAGACACTTGTGTTTTCTTCTCTTGCGATTTTTACGGAATTTCGCGATTTTCGTAATTTTTGCAATTTTGGCAGATTTCGTAAAAATCGCAGTCGTGGGGCCCACCTCGACACTTGTGTTTTCTTCTCTTGCGATTTTTACGAATTTCGCGATTTTCGCAATTTTGTAATTTTCACAGGTTTCGTAAAATTTGTAGTTCTGTCGAGGGCCCTCCTAGACACTTGTGTTTTCTTCTCTTGCGATTTTTACGGAATTTCGCGATTTTCGTAATTTTTGCAATTTTCGCAGATTTCGTAAAAATCGCAGTTTCGTTGAGGGCCCACCTCGACACTTGTGTTTTCTTCTCTTGCGATTTTTACGAAATTTCGCGATTTTCGCAATTTTTGTAATTTTCGCAGATTTCGTGAAATTCGTAGTTTCGTTGAGGGCCTACCTCGACCCTTATGTTTTCTTCTCTTGCGATTTTTACGAAATTTCGCAATTTTCGTAATTTTCGTAAATGCGTGCATTTCTGGACATATCTCCAATCCGTGCCACACGCGAACACATCAAATCACGAGTACGCGTTAATTTTTTTTTCCAGTCATGAATAATATCTCCTAAAGTTGTCGATGTTAGGCGTTGCACTTCGTACATACGCTCAAAATAAATGCATAATAAAGAGGCAAAGTTGTTGTCTTGTAACGAAACAATTCACCGACAGAATTAATTTATGAGATCTCCGACAAACGTCAACTCAGGAACTTGAAACACTTTAAGGAAGCTTGCCATTTTCGTTCTTTTTATTAAGCTTAATGGCAACGTAACAGACATTACTAAAGAGCACTAAGTTACACATTTCGGGCCCGGGGGTGTACTCTCTATACTGGACATAAGTGACGGATTGTGAACAAAATGCTACTCAAAAGTGACGTTTGGGTTCTGAAAAATATCCATGTTTCTTTGATTTCTAAAGCAAAGAAAAATGGTAAACTAGAAATACTGTAGTGTGTCATAACGGAAGTGGAGCGCTTTGAGTAATGGTAGAAGCCATCAAGTTTGCGCATTTAACACGTTCTAAAACCATAGCGGATATTCTAAAACAAGAAAAATCTGGCAAAAACAAACGGTTTTCGTGCTTTTTTGCCAAACTCCTTCTTTACCCTCTATTTTAATGCAATCTATGACCTAGTTGTTTCACATTTTACCAAACTATGGCACACTTTTTCAAAATCTGTTAATACAGTAGAATGTTGACATCGTATCATGACCTGGTGTCAAAAAAGCTCTTTAAGTTCCTTACTTTAACCAAAAAAAAGCGCCTTGGTAAAAAATGCACTTTTTTGTAAAATTATTACCCGCGGTCATTGTATTAAAAACTTGCAAATTTCCGCTGTATTTGAACTGACAGAAGCAAAATGTCGATGGAAATTTCCACCGACATCTTACTGAAAGAAATAAAATGTCGATGGAAATTTTCTCCTACATTTTAATGTCAGTGTCAAATTGTCGATGAAAATGTCGGTGAAAATTTTCACCGACATTTTCCATCTGTTAGTAAAATGTCCATGGAAATTTCCACCGACATTCTGCCTCCAGACCCTAAAATGTCGGCGGAAATTTCCACCGACATTTTAATGACAGAGGCAAAATGTCGATGGAAATTTCCATCGACATCTTTCTCAACACTCAGCAAACACGAGTAGATTGTGCTAATATAAAACAAGGCGGCAACCTTTTTTATTTTAATTTAGGTTAAACTTTCAAGTTACTTTTTATACGTCTCTTAACAAGCGTTCCTCTTATTGTTCCCCCTTTTTCAAGATTTTCTATATGCAACTACGAGCTTCACTGTCTGCCTTTTTCCATTAACTCCTTTATCTCCAGCATGCCGTACTTGTACTAGTACTATTTGATACAGGTCGTCGGGAAGAGAGCTTTAAAAGAGCATCGTCTCTATTTTTTTGGGCTGAAAAAGACACAAAACAACTATTCAACCTA
The DNA here is from genome assembly GCF_052425735.1 of Oculina patagonica. Classification (NCBI taxonomy): domain Eukaryota; kingdom Metazoa; phylum Cnidaria; class Anthozoa; order Scleractinia; family Oculinidae; genus Oculina; species Oculina patagonica. Next base: position 20,829,377 of record NC_135763.1, on the reverse strand, counting down.
GCTAAATATAATATTTTGTGCATTAGAACCATAACGTGAGAATAATATTACTAACTGGTTCCTGGACAACGCACAAGTGATCAGGAGGGCATGAATTTGCCACGAGTACTTAGCATGTGAACATGTACCTTGACAAAGTTCGCCTGAGACAGTTGAAGTAGCATCTAACTTACTTTTTGTTTTCTACTCTTCGCTTATTTTAATTTTACCCTTAACTCGTTAATAGTTCCAGGAAATGCACGTAAACTAATTATTCAGTATACTATGTTACGCATTGCATGGCCTTTTGTTCCACCGCCTGGAATCGCTGAAAACATGATTTCTGATCAACATTTCTGTTGTGCGATAAACAACAATTTAGGCTTTAATTAGTTATCTTAAGATATGTTTTTGCTCTTAAACACTGTTTATACACTATTTGTTATTATCTTTCATTCTCTAACTGAATGAACTGTTTTGTTTTGCTATATAAGTTGACTTGGTATCTTGGTCATGTCTTGGCTAGAACTTTGCGGACGACTTATTTCTCCCTGATTTCTTCCTTCGTTTTGTAAACATGACGTTCCACGCGCCATTCACTACGTATTTTAACTTCGCGTTGTTAACAATTTGATATACGGTAACATATATTAGAAACATCTACTTAAATGATAAAAAGATATGTCCAAAATACCTTCAAGGTTTTGTCCTTTCCATCTGTTTTAATGGTGCTGATGTTGCATGGTAACGTCTCCGAGCGGTGGTCCGGTGCTTTTGAAAGGATTAACATTTTTACCGTTCCATTTTGTACATAAATGCCCTTTAGTTGCAGAAGGACGTGGAGTGCGGCAGACTCTGATATTATTGTTCCCGTAATTAAAAGAGCTAGCTGTAAAAGAACATACTTTTTCCCTGCCTCGAAGAATTTCAAATTTCAAATTTCGAAGAGTCCAAATGAAAAGCAAACTTCATGAAAAGTTCGAGGACAAATACCGTCTTATTAGGACGTCTCAATACCGCGGTTTTCAATTAGCCCTGTTGTGTGACATTCCTTAAATTCCGCGGTGACGAAGTTAATTGAATACCAGCGAACTTTTCAAGTCACAATCGTTTCCAATTGATCAGGTCATAAAGCAGAAATACAAGTAGAAACATTGAGCCAGAACAGCGGGGATGTGGATGCGTCCCTTCAGAGGATTTGGACAGAGGTAAGTCAAGTTTCTGCTTCTATTAAATAGAAAAGCCAATGTCGGTTTACCACGTTGGTAGATGCGCTCCTTGACTTTCAGTCACGTTGTTGAAAGACCCGCAAAATCAAGCAAAAGTTTTATGCGAATAATCAACAAGTTTCGCTGGATAAATTTTACTTGTAAAAGTTTTAGCGGTTACTCAAGTTCTTTCGGCAGCTACGAAAACCTTCAAAACGCTGTGCTTGCCAGTGAGGTGCATAAATGACAACGGAATTTCAGAAACATGAGTTAGTTCGGTACCAGATGTGATTGGTATAGGATACTAACTAGTAATAGTTCTCACTATAAAGCTGCCCCCGCCTTTTTATAATTTGTTTTTTGTCGCCTTTAATTATTAATGCCGATGGACTGCACAATTAGGCTTCTTTTTTACTGTGTCATGCGGAATTTCTTGTTGTGTGACACCGTTGCGTTCTAAAAATATTCACAAGTTCAAGTACCCTGGGTTCCAGAGGGTTTTTTTTTTTTTTTTTTGCGGTGTTTGTCACCGCAAAAAAAAAAAAAAAAAAAAACCCTCTGGAACCCAGGGTAAAGTTCAAGTCGAATTATATTACCTAGCGCGCGTAAATAACACCTAGCGGAAATAACACATAACACATTATTCGTGATGACAACACACAAGCTTATTCCCGGGCTTATAACATTCAAAATAAACTTACAATAATTTCCAGGCCAAAAAGCCTAAAAAATTCCACGAGTAACAAAATATGGCACATTCAAAGATTTGAGAAAACAACCCACTCTTTGGATCAAATAATCTGACAGTTTGTTAGCGAAACGAATTACGTTGTACCTTGTACTACATGACAAAGTTCGCGCTTTTGTTTATTACTCGTTGTAACTTGTAAGATGTATACGATACAACAAACCTCCGAAAGCAAACCTTACAAATGTAACGCTTGGAACATAGGTAGCCGGCACGTAGCCAAGAACACGAAACCAATTGCCCGAAATCTTTCGACGTATTACCAACATTTGCTTCAAATATCACTTAACACAACCAAAGCAGAGAAACCGCTCGAACAAATCTGTGAACACGCGTAGGCCAAAACCGGAAAACAAAACGCTGCTAGCAGATGGTGAAGCTCGAAACGCGAAGGTGACCAAACGCGACCTCGTGGTTGCAAGTACCCAACACCACCGTGCGCGCTTGCAAAAATATTACCCGTCACGACCGTGCGCGCCTAGTTTCGTCAAATCGAGAATGCTTCGCCCACTACAGACACATTTATTACTTTTTCAACAAATATTCATTGTCCTTGTATGTATACACCCGGGGACTCCTAGTGTGCTCGGGTTTTGGCCTCTGGGCCAAAACCCTGCGGGGGCAATGATTACTCTATTTTGACCAAATATATGACCGCCCGTTGCCTGCAGCCTTGGTTTTAAAGATGGAAAATGAAAAAAGATTAATCTATATGCATCATCACGATTCTTGCTTAACTGAACCATTGTAGAAGAGATATCAGGAGACAAAACAATTTTTGGCTTTAAGATCTTATCAAGAATAGAAAGTTCATCTGTTGCTCTGGACAATGCGTGTACCTTAGTGCCAACCGTTTTCCTATGACTTTGGAACGGTTCGACTTCCATTCGTTTTCCGTTTTCTCCGACTTTGGAAAACGGAATTTTCTTTTTTCGTTTTTTATGACATTGAAAAAGGAATTTGAACTTCCATTTTCTTTTCCGTTTTCGTACGATTAGAAACGGCCGATGACTTCCATTTTCCAAAGTCGTAGGAAAACGGAAAAGAAAATGGAAGTTCGAATTCCGTTTTCCAAAGTCATAGGAAAACGAAAACGAAAATGGAAGTCGATTCCGTTTTCCAAAGTCTAGGAAAACAGCAAACGAAACTGGAAGTTCGAATTCCGTTTTCCAAAGTCATAGGAAAACAGCAAACGAAACTGGAAGTTCAAATTCCGTTTTCCAAAGTCGTAGAAAAACGGTTGGCATTAAGGTACACGCATTTGGACGATTTAACCTTTTGTAAAAAAAGTATTGTCAAAGATATCGCCACAGTTTAATCTCAGTGCGAAAACTTAGACCGACATTTATAAATAGCTGTTGACCATAATGAGTATCTTAGTCCTACAAGGCTTTACTTTTGGAAATGAAAGAAAAACCTAACGCTTCATGTATTTGTAGACGCAAAGTGTAAAAGTGTAAGAAAAGTTAAATTTTGATGAACTTTGTGAAACTAATTCAAATGACTAAAAAATAGTCGAAATAGGCTTAAACTGCTGAAATAAATGTTAAAGAAAGGAAGAAGTAGTTATTTACCAGAAGCACTCAACAAGTAATAGATCAGCATTTTTAATATACCGCAGCCCCCAACAAGCGGCCGGCTGCCGGTCAAAGTAATAAACCTATTGTCTGTATGATACGGTTAATAAAGCAGCCATCTCTATTAAGCAGCAGCGGTTCTCTTTTGGTCGTCCCGACGAGGTTTCTTCTATTGTATTTAGCGACATAAAGTAATATATACAAAGTGTGATGTTGTTTTTAACAAGCTCTGAGCGTAGCAGGCAAGAGCTTAAAAATGGAACTGTTCGTTTTTCACGTGACTCCGTAACTCCTTTCCTCGATTTTAAATATAAATATCATGACCTAAATATCTTACATGTAAAGGCCTTAAAACTTATTTCCGACCAACCCTTAATTAAAAGCGACTGACCTCTACAAGCGGACAGTTGCCATTTTCCCGAGAGTGGCCGCTCAATCTTAGGCTATGCTGACGGAATTGACTTCAGGTATCCTTCATGTTTCGCACTTGCTCTGAATGTAATATAATTCACTCAGTATGTTTGACTTCTGGCGCGTGTTTTTCAGTACTACCTATACGTAAATTTCTATCATTTTAGTTAGTACAGATCGAGAGGTCTTAAACAAAACACGGTTCCTTTATGGCGTAAAGTAAACACGGTTCCTTTATGGCTTAATAATACTTCACTTGTTTAAAGTAATCAATGTTTACACTGCAGTGTATAATAAATAAAGACAGTCACGACCATAACTTTGTTTTCGTCTTCAGGTATATTCTGGTCGATACAAGAAACCGCGTTAGCTGCTCAGATCAAGAGAGTGCCAAACGCCCAGAGAGAAAAATGCATTGGTAACTGTTCGTTATTGGAAAAGTGACTACAGAGCTTATGACGACTCCAAGTTTGATTTGTTAGTGTACTGGAAGGGACGCTGGAATAAAGGAAATGGAAAATGCACGGAGAACAATGGAGAGACACTTTACCAAACGGATGCATTTAATGGCTTATGGATTTCCACTTTGATAAAAATAACAAACTTGAAACGAAACATATGAATAGAGAAACGTATCCCGGAATGGTTTCGTTTTGTTTTACTATAGAAGAAATTCTACGGGTTTTATAGTAAGTATTTTTGAAACTGTTTTATTGACATTTCACTTTTCTTTAGGCACATCAATAAGGAATGCTCATTCAATAATAAAAATAAACAGTCACAGAAAAGGCTAAGGTTTTTCTTACCAGTTGAAGGAGTTCTGTTCGTTAGTTAACCATGGGTAAATGACGCCGAGGCAACGTGTGCCTAAAAATTCCCCCCGATATTTTGTTTATATTTTGCTGTCAATGAAAATGTCAGCCAATATTTCGTCTGTTTCAGTACAATGTCAGTGGAAATGTCAGCTGCATGACATTGGCCATTTGGCAGCAGAATACTGGTAGAAAATTTTAACGATATTGCCTTTTTTGAGAAAAATGTCGGAAGCGAAATGTCGGTGAAAATTTCCACCGAGAGTTTGCCTCTAAACCCAAAATGTCGGTGGAAATTTTCACCGACATTTTTGCGTCTGGAGGCAGAATGTCGGTGGAATGTCGGTGGAAATTTCCACCGACATTTTCCATCTGGTAGTAAAATGTCGGTGGAAATTTTCACCGACATTTTGCCTGCAGACCTAAAATGTCGGTGGAAATTTCCACCGACATTTTGCCTCCAGACCTAAAATGTCGGTGGAAAATTTCACCGACATTGTACTGCCAGATGGAAAATGTCGGTGGAAATTTCCACTGACATTTTCCATTTGCCAGTAAATAAAAATGTAAATTCTAATGTCAAATTCCAATAAGGCCTCCTGAAAATAATTTGATCTTTACATGCAATTCTTACCCCCAAAAAAATACTTTTGGCAAAAATCAGCGATTGAAGATGTTTTTTTTTTGCCAGAAGAAAATTAAATTTTAGTTTTTTGGCAAAATCTCCCTACAAAACACGGATATTGCAAGATTTTTTCGTTTTGGTCAAAAAGAATCGCAAATAAAGTGTTTAATTTTTGTCAAACCGATATGGCAAAATTCAAGACTTTTAAGGCACGTTTTACATACGGCATCATCTATGTTAAAATATAGCAATTTTAGCACTAACGTTTAGTTTTCTGGCCTCGTGGAGTTTATTAAAATTGGTGTTGTATAAGCTACTTTTTTACCTGAGTATAGTTTATCAATCACAAAACAGTCTAAACCTGCCAATTTTTGCCAAAACTCAATCCATTTTAGGGAAAATGTTGGTAAAAAGATCATTTTTTCGCGAAGAAATGGCCTTTTAGAATATCACGTATGGTTTTAGAACATGTTATTTAAACCATCATAACTTGCTGGCAAGCTTTAAATTATGTTAAAAAATCCGCTTCTGTTATAAAGGAGGTATTGACTGATTAGTTTTAGACAACTGCCTCCTAATCGATCTGCAAACTCTGCCACAAAATCATGTTTCTTTCAATTTGCCACTTACGAGGCTATAACACCGCCTTTATGTGCAATCTACCAAACTAGTTGTACCTATCGGTAAGTGCCAACGAGCGAAATACTCATGTTTGTTCATAAGAACAGATATTGAATGGTTTTTGATAGAACTATTGTATTTTAGGTAATATGCGAAAAAAGTGCTATTTCTCTGGTGTTCATAAATGACACAGGCTTGATAGCCTGCGTAGCAGGCGCCGTAGTTTCCAGTGCGCGTATTCTCGCGATCGCACACTCTTTTAAACACATTAAAAAACGTACACAGATGTCTGCTACGCAGGCTACGGGTTTGACAGATTGATAACTCTTGACAAATCTTTGAATTCTTTTCAACGTTAAAATGTCACAAAATGTAGGCAATAAATGAGGTTTAATCACTGTTTTTTAAATACAATACGCGATGGTTAAAATGTTTCCGTCCACAAAAGGGATAGTTGCATTTCAAGAACTTCTTATAAATCAAATCCCAAAATCAAAACTGCTAAGATGCTTTTTTAAAAATAATTTTCAGTAATCAGAGACAGTAATGCACGGGTCAGATTTCAGTCTCGCATGCGAAGTGTCATGTTCAGCAGGTGTTCAGTTACGCAAAACTTGAAAAATTTGAACAGAAAACAAAACTTGAGCGGTCAAGGATTATTTGGAGACAAAAATTTTATTCAAGTTAACATTACATTTGCCGTTAGAAGCAAAAAACTTTTGACTTTCTTGTGTGTATGACATGCAGTAATTTTAGTGAGCGTCGCTTTGTATTGATGTTATTCCTACGCGGAGCGAAAATGCGTGCCAAATAAAATATAAACGGTATTTGATTTGAAATAAATCATCGGTAAAACAATTACTATAAACACTATAAACACAATCAACACTAATTAAAAGGAAGCATTTACCCGACTTCAGCATTCTCATAAGTCAAGAAAACTCTATTTGAAGTCAACAGTCCGCTTTTGATTTTCATGTCTCTCTTCGATCGTAAATCAAAAGACTCCAAAGTCGAAAGATTATTTCATCGCTTTGAAGACCTTGATGTTCATTTTTTCGGCGGTCGAATATTCTGTAGGGTATTCTCTTTCGATTTATAATTCCCTAAAGGTGTATTTATCGGTAAAGGGATGAATGACCACATTAAAAATTTGAACAGCGAGCCGCGTGGACGCCATTTTGGTCATTTGCTCTCTAGCAAGGAGTGAGAGACTGTGAACCAGTTGGGAAGAACAATACAACCCAAATATGGGGTTTACTTACACCCAAATATGGTAAAAAAAAAGTCCCTTACGCAGAACTTAAGATTTTCTCTGCCTATACACTCATACGCACACGGCTCTATAATTCTGCCGCCTCGACAGCCTCGCCTCTTGGCTCGGCTGTCTCGTTGGCAATTAAAGATTGCATATATAATCTTTCATCATTTCTTTGTCTCTGTAAAATTACCAATAACAACCGAAATACAACGTGCGGTTAATGCTTGACCACCTCTTTCAGTTCTTTGGCTAGAAAGGCACGGCGACGCACAGAAAAAATTCTTTCACTTGAGAAACACAGAAGTCGTGTCTGCGTGAGTCACGGAGTGTGCGTGACATGAATTTCCTTCACCGCGTCATCTCTAACCTGCGATCAGGCGTTTTTTCCCTTGCAAAGATGAGAGAGGGAAAAGAAACTAAACGACGTTTAAAAGACCGATTTAATGAACACCGCCGTACCATAGATAACCCTAACAGTAAATCTAAACCCACCACAGCCGCACAACATTTCATTTCCTCGCCTAACCACAATGCTAATGACATACAATTAATCCCCATCGAAAAAGTCTTCTCCATCGATTCTCCAACCGAGACTCAATCCGTAAGGCCAGGGAAGCTTTTTTAATTTTAAAAGGCAGAACACTTGTTCCCGATGGCCTTAACATACGCGAAGAAACCTATTAGTTTGTTTACTTATACTATTTTGTTGTCATTTTTAAGCTTAGCATATTTTAAATTTTTTGTTTTACACTAGTACACTGTTTACATATTTCCTGTATTTAGTTTTACGTATTTCCGGTATTTCGTAAGATACCATTATCACCATATAAATTTAAACATAGCCAATGTAAACTCCATTGTACCTGAAGAAGGCTGGTTTGGCCAGCCGAAATATAGTACAAAACTAATTCTCTCATTCTACGTTGTATCGGTCTCTGCTTTTCAATTTCAGTTTTCTATGTGTCAAACCGATTAGATCACTCGGTTGATCCAACATATACCGGTAGGAGATCGTACACGGTTTGCTTGCTTGAACTTTTTTAAGTCCTTATCTGGGCCTTAGCAATATATTTATATAATAATCCTGTAATTTAAAGTCAAGGATTATTTGGAGACAAAAATTTTATTCAAGTTAACATTACATTTGCCGTTAGAAGCAAAAAACTTTTGACTTTCTTGTGTGTATGACATGCAGTAATTTTAGTGAGCGTCGCTTTGTATTGATGTTATTCCTACGCGGAGCGAAAATGCGTGCCAAATAAAATATAAACGGTATTTGATTTGAAATAAATCATCGGTCAAACAATTACTATAAACACAATCAACACTAATTAAAAGGAAGCATTTATCCGACTTCAGCATTCTCATAAGTCAAGAAAACTCTATTTGAAGTCAACAGTCCGCTTTTGATTTTCATGTCTCTCTTCGATCGTAAATCAAAAGACTCCAAAGTCGAAAGATTATTTCATCACTTTGAAGACCTTGATGTTCATTTTTTCGGCGGTCGAATATTCTGTAGGGTATTCTCTTTCGATTTATAATTCCCTAAAGGTGTATTTATCGGTAAAGGGATGAATGACCACATTGAAAATTTGAACAGCGAGCCGCGTGGACGCCATTTTGGTCATTTGCTCTCTAGCAAGGAGTGAGAGACTGTGAACCAGTTGGGAAGAACAATACAACCCAAATATGGGGTTGGGGTCAAGTATCCCCAGATCCCGAACCTTGTCAGGGATTTTTTTTTTTTTTTTTATCCAAAAAAAAAAAAAAAAAAAAAAAAACACCCCAAAACCAAAACAAAACCCCCCCCCCCCAAACCCCTCCCCCCCCCCTCTTGTGAGTAAATTGAAGTTTCTTTTTCACCAGTAACGAGTGGATCGACCCACGTGGGTCCCCACGGTCCCCACGTGGCTTCCCCGGGGAAAAACCGCTTTTGACTGCTTTTGACTACATGGCGGGCGCATATCCTCCAATCTTGAAAGAGAGGCTGGCCGCCATATTTGTTGTCTCCACGTCAGCTTGGGTCATGATAAACTCAATGAGTGGCATTCAAATTAAAATTGTTTTGAACTTTTTCTGCATGGATCAATGGAGCTGAGCGTTCGATTGGAGTGTGATCTACGTGCTAAATGTTGACTAAGATGTGCAACAGAAGAAATAAACCGATTTGTCAGGGAGCTATTTTTCTGGCCCTCGTTGGAGGCTTAGGGTACACAATGTATTTGTATAGCATCCTTTCAATGGACTTAGAGATTTCCAAATCAGAGACGGACAAATATTTTAGGCAACAGGAGTCTCTATCTTCGCAGCTTCAAGGTGAGTTAAAACGAAATGATTTTTTTGTGTGGTTTTGTTGTGGAATATATACGCGAGTATATATAGGGACTTCAAAACTTCCAAACCAGATGTGATCTAATTAATTGAGATCATTTTTTTAGCTGAGCTTTTGTGTTTGAATTAATCCTTGTAAGTTATTTTTGCTCTTTAGAAGTAAGCAGAAAATTAACCAAAAAACGTATTTGTTTTATGCAGTTTTAGATTTTCTTGTTTAAAGTTTGGATCATGGAATTATGCAAATTTCTTGTGATAGACCTGTCGTTATGTGGAAGACCAGTGTTAAATTACAGCATGTGTTACATTGTCAGGGTATTGTTAGGAGTTAGTGTTCTAATGAGTTAGATTAACTAAGCAACTCCTGAATACTATAACGCTATTCCTTTGCACTGATTTACAGTTGCTAATTTTAAAAGATTGTTGCAATCAGAGGGTATCATAATTATTTTTAATATGTTGCTTTATAGCTTTATGCTGCTTAACGTCTGTGTAGTGAAAAACGAAGCAAATGGCAGATTCTCTAACACGGCTACCTCAATCTTGATCTTGTCTGGTCATTAAAACATTTGACTCAAATACCGTGTATGAAAATAAAATGCACTTTGAAATGGTGAATCCTGTCTGGAGCCATGTTTACTTTTTTTCGTGCTTGGGACGGGGGTTGGGGGGGGGGGGGGTGGTGGTGTTTGTTGGGCAAACATGGCTGAAGTTATTAAATCTATCTGTACATCTTTATCTGTTTTTGCCATGCAATTTTGAAATCATTGCATGTTGTTTCTTGGCCAACAGTTTTGTCTGGATTGAGGTTCAACTCCAGTATCAGAACTTCAACTCCTGTTGTTCATTATTAAAATATTCCAGAAATCCATCTTTGGACACTTACATTTTGTTAATATAAGTCAATTCAACAAAGTAGATGCTCCCCTTTAATAGGAGGCACTTAGAACTGCATGAATCATGTCATGTGCAAGGTTTTTTAAATAAGTCGGTGACTGCAGAGGTTTGGCTGGCTACTTGATTATATGTCGCCCCCCGGGCTGAACAGTCTTGCAGCCCCTTACAGCTGCCTCTTCTTCCTGTTGCTGACACCTACTTCAAAACATTTTGAAATCCCTGCATGTGCTGTGTGGTTCAAGGAAATACCCATACTATTCCTGGAAAACAGATGGGGTGGGAGTTGGGGTTCTTCAAAAGCTGAAGTTTTAAAATTTTCAGAGCCTGGGTATGGGGTTCTCACAGAAAAACCTTCAGCCATGAGAGGGATGAATATTTTTTTCATGAACAAAGAGTATTTTTACAGTATATTCTAATTTGTTTCAGTTGTGTATGAACATCGAGCTCGGCTGGAGAGATCACTTCAAAAGGAGAAGACAGATCACAAGAATACTAAGCTAGGTTGGTAAATTGCTGCAAAAATTCCAATAATAAGTTTCTCTCTTCCCTCCAAAATAACCTCTCCTGGAAATAAGCCTTACAAATCTGAGGTGTAAAAATCCTTCCATTAACAGACCCTTCCAAAGTCCATGGACTTTGTATTAATATTTGCTCTTTAAGAAAGGTATAACCTCTTATGATTATAAGCCTCCTGCAAGAAAGCTTGTTTGCATTTTGTTTTTTATACTGCTTGGGCGAGTGAAATTCCTACCAATTAAAGGGAGAATAAAAGTTAACTTGTATATCAGCATGCATGCTAACTTGTCTTTTGTGAAATCAGCCACAGTCAGGTTTCTATGTGATTGTACTTGCTGCTTGCTAACTAGTCTAAGTTAATCGGTAGCTCAGGGTGTTCATTAGGCATCGGAGATCGGAGAATTCTCCTTCTACGACGTTGAATTCTCCGGCTAAATTTCAAAGGCCTCTACCTATTTTTTATTAAGGTGTGGAACCTTTAAAAATCATTCTCCGGTTACTTAACACTATTCTCCTGCCTTTACAATTCTTAATGAAAACCCTGTGGCTGTGTGGGCCACATTTTGTGTCTGAACGAGACAAAATACCTACTAATGAGTAGATTATGAGCATTGTTTACGCTCAAATAAGTCAGCTTCAGAATTTATAAAGAGCATTAATACGTACTAATCTGTTAGTAAGTTTTATCTTAATTATTCTATGTTTTGCAAAGCTAAAATATTGGTTTGATTTTCTTACAGATTTTGCAAAAAAGCAAAACGATTTTATTTTAAACATAACTCGATCCAAGGTGATTGTTCTTTTATTTCAATTTGCAAGTTTGATTTAACTTGAATCTTGTGCATTCTATACTGGGTTATTAACGAAATAAATCATATTGCTGTCTTTATTGTTTGATTTTAGCATGAAGCCATGAACAGGTTTAATTCATTGGAGACTCAATACAATATGCTTAAGGTAGGTACATGCTACGCATGTGGGACTGTAAGTGTAATTTACAGCATTTAACACTTAATGAGTGGTCCCAAGGGAAAAAGTTAATTTCCTTTCCAGAGAATCTCTATGTTACCCAAGGCAAAGCAGAGGGATACATAACATTTGAGGTTAACAAAATGAACTGTTTTCCCAAGGGACCAGTCATTAAGTGATTGTTATAAAGCACAACAAAGACATTAAGAACAGCCCTCATCAGTCAACACGCACAGGTAACATACTGCTACCCACTGGTGTCAGGTTTTACTCAGAGACTTTTGGCAAGAAACAATTTAATTGTTAGATGTCATGTGACCTTGAAGTAGCCAATGAAAGCATGTGCTCAGATTGGGAAAAAAATCCAGCTCATTGGAACCTCAATTTAACAAACCTCTATATAACGAAGACCTCGGTATAACGAAGTAGACTTGCCCCAAGTCGCTCGGTTTTTTTTTGCATCTATAGTTACTTAAATAAAATCGCTTTGAAATCAAGCCCGAAAGACCACTTTCAAAGTAAAATCGCCTTTGAAATCGCGCGCAAGAGATCGCGCGGGATTCATTTCTGTGAACGCGCGCGTGAAGGAAAACAAATGACACTTGCCAAGGAATGGCTCGGAATGAGCAACTTGTGTCACTTGCAGGAAATCGATTCTAGTTGACGTTATTTTTGCCGTGAAAATATTCATCATTTCATGTGCATTGAGTTGGTTTCTTTTATTGTGTTGACGTCAGTTTCGTGCGTGCTGTGGCGTGTGTTAAAATTGCAATTTTCTTCCTTTTTTGTGGGAAATCATACTCAAGGCCCTTGATGGCTTTCTCATTTCTGTAACATTTAAAAGGGACAGGCACAAAAGAAGGCATTTGTAATGTTTGTTCTAAAACTGGTTTAAACTGCCGATGTGAGAAGGAAACAAGTCTGCTCAAGAGGTAAAAAGTTAAACGTAAGCTTGTCTCGCGAGCAGCGCGCGCTAAGTTGGTGGGCACAGCACGCTCAGTAAGTTCGCGCGCAATACAGTATGATTGACATAATCTCAATGGCGTCACCGGTGGAAAAATCCACTGGTGATGCCACATTTCAGAATTGGTGCGCTGCAGGTGAGACAAGTCGCTTGTTCCGCCGCGATCCTCTGCCATTTTGTTTCTCATGCCCGCGCGCGCCCTCCGTTCCCTATCCAGCAGTCTCCTGCGAATTTAATGAGCGACTTGGAGCAAGTCTATGTCATGGGTTGCATCTTGGTAATTTTGCTTATGGCTAAATGTAGATGTATCCCCTAGGCCATGTGAGCTACATTACTGTTATCTTGGTCTTAGGATCTATTCGCACTAGCAGACAAGTTTCTTGACATTTTTGACAAAAAGTTGTTGCGACAAGTTGTCAGACACATTTTGAAGAGAACAAAAGGTGAAATTATTAGTACTGCCAATAGCTTTGCATGTGCTTCTGGCATCCTTGTACATTTCTCAGGGTGGCTGTCTTGAGCAAACATCAAATATGCAGGACCACGTAAAAATTCCAAAACAATTCGCGTTTGAAGTGCGCATGTTCTCATACAGTGAAAAAAAGGCACTCTCCCCTAAAGATAACTTTTCTTTTTCTCACCCTTACAATGGTACTCCTGGTCTTTGGTGCAATCCAGGCCAAACACAATAGCCTGCAATCAGTTGTTATCTTGCATTACAAGGGGCATGGGAATGCACATTGTCATGTTTGAAAGTTGTTCACACTTGTTTTTGCAATTGTTTTCAGTTAAAATGATAAAATGTTTTGTGCGACTGCTTCTTTGTTGTTACGTATTGTTGGACAAGTGTTGCATCTGAAGAAAACATATTCCCACTTGTTTCCTGCAACAATTCACACATTGTATAATAAAATTGAACGCTAAAAAATTTGAACGACGTTTCGACCGTTCGACGGTCATTTTCAAGTTAGGTGTTTGAATAAAATTACTTGTTAATTCACACATTAATGATGAAATGTGCCAATTGTTACAAAACTTGTCCGCAAGTGCAAATTGCCCTAAATGTCATTTATAATTTTAGATTTTGATGCTATATGACTTAAAACACTTTAAAATGACTCGTCCCTTGGAAACGAATTGGTTTTGTTTTCCTGTGAAAAATATTTCTTTGATTTTGTCTTGGAAGGCCATGGGAATGTTATTTGGGATTGTTTGTTTCCCCCCAGATAATCCCATATACACTTTTATACCATGCCATAGAAAATACAGCCAATCAGAATACAGGAAAGCCGTTGTATATTCGACGGTATTCAACCCAACCTTCCCATAGTGCGCTGCGACTGTATTCTCGACGAAATTTAGTAAGCGTATTTTCTATGGCATGGTATAAAATAGTTACACAACACTTTCTCGTGGTATACTATGAAATATCCCACTTGTCACTTGTATTTTCTTGGCATACACACTCGCCTAAAGGCTCGTGTGTATACCGAGAAAATACAAGTGACTCGTGGGATATTCCATAGTAAACCACTCGAAAGCGTTGCATAACTAGTATGTACCAATACTTTTGGTCCAGGTCAATACTCTTTGTCCATGTAAGGCACTAGGGTCTCTTAGAGCAGTTTTCACTTGAATGTCGAAAGTAATTTGCGTTTGCTTTGGTTTTGCATTACTATGCTTAGTGATTGGTTTAAAAATCTCACACCACTTTCTCAGCCAATCAGAAGTAAAACCAAAACCAATCAGGACTCGCTCGTGCACGTTTTCCCGTACTTTGTGCTTGGACATGTATTTGCTTCGAGTTTTGATTGGCCCAATAGATTGTCTGTGTCCTTTGTGATTGGCCAGAGTAATAACTTTGCTTTTGGTTTTACGACACTCAATTGAAAATTGCTCTGACTATCTGTTGTATTTTTAAATATAAGAGAAAGGATTGGAAGGGCCCTGCTACACCATCTGTGAAATTTGCTCTTTTTTGTTTTATTTCAGGCCCAGAATAAAGAACTTGATACAGATTATAATCGTCTTCGACAGCAGTACACTCGCCTCAGCTCAGAACACAGTCAGCTGAATAACCAGCTTAAAAGAAATTTTCAGCTTTACAAAGAACAAAAGACAAATGAGATAGCATCACTTGATGGTAAAGTACCCTGCTGTCATCCTTCAACAAATAGTGCACAGGCTTTTGGTTTTACATATCCTTTTGGCCTTTTTTGATGGTCATGATATTCCACAGATTATCTGTGGAACATGTTTGTATCTTCTTCCAACAATTGTACAGGCTTAAACATTTTTTTAGCATTAATGTACACTGTACATGCCAATCACTTCTCAGAAATGTGAAGACATGGTCCTTTAAGATGTTTTTGATGATAATTAAGTGTCCTATCAACGTAAGCTTACTTCACTAAGCTCCAAAATATATTAATTACATGTAGGAAGCATAAGAACAGTCACACAATGCATTGTGACTAAGGCCTCATGTATATATTTGTTTTGTTCCATGCAGAGGAAATCAAAACACTGAAACAACAGGTAGTGTCACTAAGAACACATCTCAAGTCAAGAGCAGATGAAGTTGAACAATACAAGGTTTGTGAAGTTTACTCAGTACAGAGATTGCATGTTGAATTCATGAATAATACTTTTTATATTGAGGTTACACAATACCTTCAGAGGACTACTTTTGTCGAAAAAATATTTTTTGGACTAAACTCAAGATCTACTATAAATCTAGAACATTTCCCCAAAAATGAAAGTAAAATCTTAAACGAAACCGCACGCGGGTTATTTTGAAAAAAAAAAGGTTTTTAAAATAAAAGTTAATAACACAGTGAAGTGTCATAATCCTCAGCGCGTTGACTTCCCGACAACGTTTTTTACGCAAAAGAGCCTCATCCCGGAGCTCTTATTAGGAGAACCTCATTAGCTTTTTTTTGTTTTCATGCGATTTTCCTTCTCTCACATTTTAGATATCTCTTCTCCTCGTTTCTCGTTATTATTATTCTCGTTATTGACTATATTGACTTTATTGAGGTCGTGAAAAAAGTTAACAATAATAGAAAAAACTTCTTGGACAGCGAAAATATCAAAGCCGAGACCTAAGAAGAAGACAAAAGCGGAATGTTGGTCGATGTGCGGGTGGGAGATACCCGTTGCTACTTGATTTTCTGTACTCTTACCCCGCATATTTTTCTTGGTTTTTCCATTTTTCTTGCACGCTGAAGCTCAACAAGGAAAATGAACGTGACTGTCACGCTATTATTGCCTTTGAATTCCAGCGAAAATCATTTCGCTTGCTGTGAACGGTAGGGGTGCAATCATTTCATTGGTCAGTGGCATACCCTGTTGACATAAGAGCGTAACATGTTTACAAATCTTCAAATGGCGAAAACTCGCAATCGTTTTTCGTGAGAATACAGTCTCTTTGAATGAATTAATAGGGTATGTAGAGTTGGTGGTTTCTAACAAAATTTGGCCAGAACATTTGCAAAGCTTCGAAGAACAAATGTGTGTTCGGGATTTCCTTTATTTTGGATATTTCTCTTGTGACAGCCGCAGATGCATCAGGGCCGGCAAATTATTTGGTACTTAAACTTTACGGGTCTATAAAAAGATAACCAATAAGAATTAAGAAAAAGCCTGACACACTTTGAGAGATTGATGCTTGCTGATTAATATTGTGCAGTACTTTTGGCGGAATGACACTCAGTCTTTTTCTCTTTACCTGCTTCTTACTTCTCGAGAATGGCTCTGCCAAACATCGGATATTTTTTTCGAATTCTACGGTTCTTTGCCTTTCTATTGATATAATAACAATTAGATTATGAGCTCGAGATTTCTATCGTGTGATAGTTGATGAGGGCAAAGCCCGAATCAACTATCACACATAGAAATCGAGAGCGAATAATCTAATTGTTTTAGTATAAATCTACATTCAAAACTTAACAACAAGACGAGCTCTCGTTTTTATTGAATGATATAAATAAGTCACACAACACGCGGATAATTGACAACTGCACCACATTGCATTGGCTTCTGTGTGCGCGTTTGCATTTCATTCACGATTTATTGAAACAGTTATATGCCCGAAACTGAAGGAAAAGCCAAGTTTTTTATTGTAAAATGACGATTGAAAGATGTACTGACGTACAAGGGCCCTTGGAAATTAAGTTTTTTTTTAAATTCAAAAACGTAAAAGATTAAAAAAAAGTTAAGCGAGTTGTTCGCAAGGAAGAAACCACATTGCACTGTTTAGCTTCTGTGTACGCCTTTGCATTTCATTCACGATTTATTTAAACCGTCGTTTGCTCGAAATTGAACTAAAAGCCGGATTTTCATTGTAAAATGACAATTTAAAGATAGACTGACTTACAAAGGCCCTTTGGAAGTCAAGTTGTTTTAAATGTAGGAAACGTGAACAATAAGAAATTTATGAAAAGTTGAACAAGTCACCCGCAACCTTGAATTCGCTTTCAATTTTGTTGTTTTATTTAAGTGTGATTGATGCATATAAAAACTTGCAGGTCGAATCTGTTTAGCCCTTCTTTTACTGCTCCTCGATGGGACGATGAAACTGTGTTAGTTTGCAAAGACATTTTAAACTTTATTTCCACAAAATGTCTCGGTGAAACGCATCTCTGCATCACACTACAATATTAGTCTTTTAGTTTTGGCTCAATAATCGAATTAGCGAACATCTCGAGCCGACACTTTAGTCTTTTAGTTTTGGCTCAATAATCGATTAGCGAACATCTCGAGCCGACACTCGAAATTGAACTAAAAGTCGGATTTTCATTGTTAAATGACAATTTAAAGATAGACTGACTTATAAAGGCCCTTTGGAAGTCAAGTTGTTTTAAATGTAGGAAACGTGAACAATAAGAAATTTATGAAAAGTTGAACGAGTCACCCGCAACCTTGAATTCGCTTTCAATTTTGTTGTTTTATTTAAGTGTGATTGATGCATATAAAAACTTGCAGGTCGAATCTGTTTAGCCCTTCTTTTACTGCTCCTCGATGGGACGATGAAACTGTGTTAGTTTGCAAAGACATTTTAAACTTTATTTCCACAAAATGTCTCGGTGAAACGCATCTCTGAATGTTATAAAATTATAGATTCGCCCGCTTTTAAAAGCGTAAATGAATATTAATTGCTTTTCTTACCGTGTAAAATCTTCATGACATATTTCGGTAGTCTTTATCTTCTCCAACATCGCCTGGAATAGTAAATAATCCAAGTCCTTCTTTACGGCCAATTTAAAAGCGAAAAAGCGGCAACCATTCTGTTGACAACCGCACGCTGTTTCGCTACTCACCTTCTACAACAGAATAGATAGTGAGTAGCGCAGCCAATCAGAGAACAGCATTCGTGATAGAACGCTAGTAGATTTATACTTAAATAGATTGTGGTAGTTTTCTTAACAACAACGTGCGTGCAAATTTTTTTCTGAAGGACACCCGCGAAGGTATTGTGTAACCTTAAACAAGGGTGTCCTTGGATTAGTAATAGTGAGTAAGTGGTGTCAGGTAACTACAGATAAACCACAATGTACATAAATTATGTGAGACAGGAAGAGTTGGAGCTTCAATCTATAAGTTGTGCTAACTGCTACTGAGTTCTAGCATAGTCTGTAATAATTCACATTATATTGGTTACATATTACATGTATATATTTTTTTAGAAGATCTATCGTGATTCTGCTAGGACACAGTAAACTGTCTCTAATACAGAAGCTTCCATATTAAAGTGGTTAACATACTGATAGGTTTTAAATTTGAATGTTCTCATTTTCCAAGTCCTGGTTAAAATTGTTATGTTTACTTGATATGTGAAGTTGTTTTTACAACTAAGGGTGACAAAGAAAAATTATTGTTGTCACAAATCACTGTGTGATTTGTTTTAATTTCTTCCATTCTGTTAGTTATCCAGCTCTCAAGCATTGGCGGCAAATCAGAAACAACAGGAAACAGTCAAAACTCTGCAAGAGCAACTTGCATCCTATAAAGTAAGACCTAAACCATAAAAATCTGATTTCAAATTTGTGTAAGGATTACATATGATTGGCAGTTGATAATTGGTTATGACTAATACAGTGTCATGGCTTAAATCTGGTGTTGATTTAAAAGTTTTCCAATAAATGTTGCTTGTTATTTTTTTTTTATTTTAATCTGAAACAAAGGATAAGGACAAAGAACAGGTTTGTAAAATGTCAAGCCAAAATTGAATTTCTTCATCAGAAATGCTTATGAATGAATTGAAATTGTTTTAATGTAAATTTAGTTGTTATTGGAGAATGATCTTCAAGTTAAAACAAATTACCGGTAACCAAGGTTGAAAGAAAATTATACTGAAAACAATTTGACCCACAATATACATGTACTAGCCTTACTAGCCTTGTGTTCATACATGAATTTGTTTTCCAAAATTAAAGTGCCAAGGCATGAGTAACCTCATCTCATGTTAATGTGAATATTTTGGCATATTCAGGACTAAATTTGGAAATGTGACTTTCGTTTGTTGATAACCACAGGAGAAGCTCAAAAAGACTCAACTTAGAAGTGATGTATCAGTGAAAGATGTAAAAAATGATAAGGACAAAACAGCCGTTACCAGACGGCAAGGTAATTAAACCATTAGCTGATATCAAAACAACTATGCTGTAAATGGAACTACCTACATCCCTGTACTATGAACATTCTGTGAGTGTGGTCAACACCAGATGCAGGCAGCTGGCAAGTCAATCAATTCTACTTGATGAAAGTACTTTGTTTAATACATACAGTCAACTTTCTCAATGGACACCTTTATAAGACGGACACCTCTTTAAGATGGACACCTGCTGTTGATTCCGTCCTTGCCGTTTTTCAGTCATTTTACTGTAACTAAACTCCCTATAAGACAGACACCTCTCTAAGATGGACAGCTGGAGCCGGTCCGACGGTGTCCGTTTTAGAGAGAGTTGACTGTATACAATTTACATATATTATGCAAGCTGACTGATTGTAATGTAAAAAAAGATAGAACCACAAGAGGGAACCAGGGTGAACTTGTTATGGAGTGAAAGTCAAACCACATTTATGAAATTACTCTTAACTATTAGGTTTTCCAAAGTAAGGTTTGTTTTTTGGTGATAGAACTTTGGTCCATCTGCGAGCACTTGCAGCTGTAGCTAGTGTGTCTTAAATTTAAGAAAAATGACAAAATGTTTAGGTTTTAAAGACATGTTTCGGCAGATCAAGAACTGTCATTTTTGGTTATGTTTTTGAAACATTTTGTTGTTTTTCTTAAATTATAACTTGCTTGCTGCTATCCAGACTTTTTGTGTCCTAAAATTAATATTTAAATACAGGTGGGAATCTATTGGACTCTGTTAAAGATGTAGTTGATCGAGAAGAAAAGGAAAAGTCTCATCAGGAAAGAGAAAGGTTTGCATCACACTACAATATTAGTCTTTTAGTTTTGGCTCAATAATCGAATTAGCGAACATCTCGAGCCGACACTTTAGTCTTTTAGTTTTGGCTCAATAATCGAATTAGCGAACATCTCGAGCCGACACTTTAGTCTTTTAGTTTTGGCTCAATAATCGAATTAGCGAACATCTCGAGCCGACACTTTAGTCTTTTAGTTTTGGCTCAATAATCGAATTAGCGAACATCTCGAGCCGACACTAGTCTTTTAGTTTTGGCACAATAATCGAATTAGCGAACATCTCGAGCCGACACTTAGTCTTTTAGTTTTGGCTCAATAATCGAATTAGCGAACATCTCGAGCCTTAGTCTTTTAGTTTTGGCTCAATAATCGAATTAGCGAACATCTCGAGCCGACACTAAAAAGTCATGTAATCTTTGTTTTGAATTGTTATAATAACTGTTTTGTGTAGTGCCACTTAAAGTAAGAATGATAACAGTAACAGTTGTTAACACCAGCCTAATGAGTAGAATTTTCCATAGAATCATTATTTTCATTTGTGGAGTAGCCTGACCATGACTTGCCTCTTCAGGTAATTCCCTAGAAATAGAACTGCTCATAGATTTCCAACCAAACTTTGCCAGTTGGTTGTTTACCTTCAGGGAAGTTATATTTTGAAATACAAAATGGGGGTCACCGTATTCGTTTAGGAGCAGGAAGACCTTGTATTTACCATATAATTCCTTATATATCCTTTGGGAGTACTGGCAAAGTGCACGTTTTCGGTGATAATGTATTATTCTGCCATAGAAATTGATCTGTATTCATTTTATAAAAAGAATTTGATCGCTACATTCGAACTACCGTAAGAGAAAAAAATGATAGGTCACCGAACTCGTTTACGAGAAAACGATGATTCTCTCTCTCACGAGCCAAGCCGCATAGAAAAAAAGCCACCATTTTGTTTTTGTGCGCGCGCTAATTACGTGTAAAATTTTGCGCAGTAAGGATGCGCAATGCAATACTAGGGAATCACCTTAATTATTTACATGAACTTGATTAAAAATATTCCATTGTCACAGCCGCCCAGGTCCGTCAAGAAGTGACAGTAGACATCCTGCAAAAGATACATCTCAGGAACGCTATCATGGCCAGACTTATATACCCACCACTCCCACAAGTGATGCTGGTATGTATTAATAAATAACTGTAGAGGAACAAGGTTTTGTAAAATTAATTGTAATTTAATTAAAGTTGTGTTTAAAGCAGTTGGCACCACTAAATTTGTTGGTGTAAATGACAGGTGAAACTTTGGCTTCTTGTCAATGAAATGATTCTATACAAATAAAAATACAACTTCAACTTTTATTTCAGTACATCAGTGAAAGATTTTTACACAGAAATAGGGGTGTCGATTGGTAAATGCAAGACTTTGTGAGACTGATATCTTTTTTACGAGCCTGAGACCTTTTTAGCCTTGCAAAAGAAATTGAGACTCCGAGAAGCTGTCAAAGAAAAATTCAAGTTGATGAGACCTCTGAAATTTGGCTAAAATCTTGCGAGACACAAATTTTTGAAGGACCATTCACCACCCCTACAAATGGGTATAAGATGGTGTGATGCAAAACATGTATGAACATATTTTTCGTGTTCTTAAAGATTCAGAGGATGAGAACGATGATGAGCAAAAACAAGATGTTCATGGCGACAGTCACTCAGATCAAAGACATGTCAAGGTTCCAAGTAGAGAAGAAAGCAAAAGAAATGAGAATTCACAAAGGGAAAGTGAGCAGAGACATGATAATGTTCCTTTGAGAGACAGCAATGAAGATATAAGACGTGCAGACAGAGAGCCTGGGGTCCAGGTTGTCGCACCAACAGGGAACACTATGAACAAATGGGCAAATATTATTAAGGTAAACAGCTCATTTGACACTGCTATCTTGGATGTGCAATTTTTTCGACTTTTTTGCTTGTTTACAAGCAAAAGGAAGGAGGATAGCGGTTAAGTCGTTCCATCTCGAACCACATTCTTGTAAACTCTCAAGGGACTGCTTTAATTTCTCAAGGGAATATTTTAATTTCTCAAGGGATTACTTTCCGCTGTGGGTGATCACTTGCGATCTCGTAGAAAAAACGCGACTTGTCAAATTTACAAACGTTATATAACAATTTTAAAAGTGACATGTCAGCTTTCTTATCTCAACGCACGTGTGTCTGAAAGGCGATCTATAAAAAACGTCGCACTAACAATGGATTGCGTAACTAACGCTAAAACACGGATAAATTATCACTAGCACTAACATCGTTTAAAAATTACAAACGTCAAAAATAAACCATACCAAAAAAACTCGCTCTTTTCAAAGATATTACTGAAGTTAAAACAAATGCAAGAGATGGGGGCTTCTTTTAGCTTCTTTTTAGCTTGGTTGCTACAAGCGCCATTTTGCAATGTTAATGATTAGTGCTTTGCAATCCGAGTCGATGTGACCTCGCATTGACAGCAATGTTGCATGAATTGGCTTTACAACATGCGATCGTATCTACGCAGTTCGAGAAAGACAGCAAAATTCTTTCGTATTTCATCTTCAAATATAATTCGAAAGCATTCACTGTAGAAGCTGTCTTGATATCCGACCCTCGCAGAGCCCAGACAAAACGCAGCATGAGTGTATCGATTTGTTTACGCCGCAATGTTTTTTTCCGACAGTAGTCGGAAATATCCGTATTTTTTCGTGCTTTTTCGTGGAGCAATCGTAACGATACGGCCTTGAACACATTGAACAGCGGTCTACCTATAACAATTCAAATATGGCATCGCAAAGACAAAGCGTCGAACACATATTTTGCTGTTTCATTTGCTAATTTCGCTGGGCTGTAATCGACTGCCTCGAAAGGTCCTTGCAATTGTCAGATCTCGGTGAAATTTGCACTGTTTATTTGTGTAATGTTGAGGAATATTTGTATAAATACCCGGCGCGGATGAGCCATTTTTGACAAAATTATATGGCTGCATTTCCTCCGCGAAGATGGGAAATTGTTAAACTAAACTACAAAGCAACTGTAATGTTAAGTTCGCAGAACAATGCACAGGATAAACTTTCGACTCATACTTCATGGGAAAAAAGTCGGTATCTCGAGGAGACTTTGATTATCTTTGATCTCAAAAGTTAATCTCCCAACTCAATGTCATATAATTTATTTAGTGTTAGGGAAGTGGTCATAACAAGTGTACTCGACGAGGACCCGGCTATGCAAGACTAGCCAAATGGACAAACTTTTGGCCTCAAAATTCAAGTTGAGACTTTTATATTAGGTGTTCATGAAGCTTGCATTGCTGGAGAATTGGTACTGGGAGGTTTGAATCTTTTTCATATTTTCTACTCTTGATAGAGTGATCTTTTAAGGTGGGGAAAGGGGGTACATGAAAATACCACTGTCTTTTTGGACAGTGGTGGGTCTGAGTACAATAGTTTTGACCATTTCCCTTAGTTCTGAGAATGTTCTGGTACATCAGGTGGTGATGATGACTGCTGTTGTGAGGACAATTCAGTTATTTATTGGAAAACTTTATGAAGATTGACCAAAGAAATCAAACCTTTAATGGATAAAAAGAACCCTTCAGGTCAATAGCTGGATAACAAAACAATAACTTACTCAAGTAATGAATGTGCTGCATTGTGTAAAACTTAGATACTATCAAATTGAACTTGCTAGAGGTAGATTATCTGCTGTTGCAAATCTGGGAAGCTTATTTTTCTGTCGTTAGCCCTTCATAAAAGCAAAATAGCTAGGGTGGTTTATTTACCTATATCAGTCAAGTTCATGTTGATCATTAGCTACGTGTTTCAATAGCTATCCCTTTCACTGAAACAGTGCTTTAATGGTTGTCAGAAGACATTCTTAATATTGAAGTGCTTGTACTTGACAGGCTGCACAGCAAGGAAATGCACCTGAAGGAGGAAAAACAGAGGACAACAACAAAGGTGAAGAGGAAGGAGAAGAAGAGGAGAATGAGGAAGGAAGAAGCAGAAGATCAGTTGATGACTACAGACAGGAGGAGAGTGATATGCAGAGGCAGGAGAGGGATAGACGGCTTGGTAGGCCTGTGGCTCAGGCAGGACGAGACAGTGATGTCAGACAAGAGGAAACGCCATATCAAGGTGACAATGCACAGAGAGCCCAACAACAGTATGAACACAGGAACCCAGACAATCAACAGCAAGAGATAAATGACAATGATAAAAAGGAAGATCATAAAAAGGATCAAGATGGACTGGAGAGTGATTTATCACGTAAGAATATCAACAAACAAGTGGCGGAAATGCAACAACACTATGATCAGAAGCAAATTAAACAACAAGAGGTAATGACTCTTCCTCAGGAACAAGGTGGTGAAATAAGACAGAAGTCTGTGTATAGACAGGTGGCTCCCATACCTGCTGTGCGTCAGAGACAAGACATAGCTGCAGAGGGGCACAAGGACCAATCAGATGGTAGGTTTACAGTATCCTCTCTGGATGACAAGTTTTCCTTAATATATGTTTTGCTTTTTCATTGGCCAAGCCCAGAAACCCATATGGGTTGAAACGTGTAACGCGCGCGCACAGCGTTTGAATATTCATTTTGCAAAGTACCATATTTGGAAACACGAAGAGTTGTACGCGAATGCTTTATACACGTAATTTATACACACGCAACATAATTTTTAGTTTTGCGGTAAGTTGCTTGAATTTCGATCTAAACGCCGTAATTTTTTTTACAGAAACTAAAGAAATACATTAGGTGTATCGAAGCGAAGTTCTCCAGACTACTTCAAGAAGATGAAACAGGAGAATTTAACCAAATTTAACTTTATTTAACCAAGCTTGTTCAAAAACAAGATTACGCCATCGAGCGCGAGGTAGCGCGCGCTGTGAATTTAATCCAAATATAGTAATTTTGATTGGTTAAATGGTCCTCGTAATTTTCCAAATATGGTACTTAGTGTAAACGAATGTGCAAACGTTTTGTACAATGCAAATCATAGAGAGTTACACGTTTCAACCCTTATGGGTTTCTGCCAAGCCTCAGTAGAGTCTAGTTACCAACAAGAAATTTTTCCCACAATTTCAGAAACCATAAATATATTCAATGGAATTCAGTTCAATTTGAAAATGCCAGTACCTTATTTTGCTTCATGTCGTATTCCATTTGTTCTACCTAGTCTTCTTCACTGATGTTAAATAAGTCAGAGCTATGCACTGTGTAACTAGTCACTGTAGTCACTTCATCTTCCCAAAATATTATTGTTGTGTTTTTGATATTCTGAATCTTGAGTTGTTGCTGTTGAGACGAAGGCTGGCAAACATTACTTTGTAAAATAATAATAGTAAGTTTGATGTTTTGTGTGAAGCTGATAATGACGATGAAGATGCTGATACTGAACAAGACACAGAACAAGATCCTGATGATGCTGATGAAGAAGATGATGACGTGATAGAGCCTCAAGACTCACCACAAGAACAACAGCCGGCACAACAGGTCAGACCAATCCAAGGGCAGGCACAACCCCATCAGGAAAGGACTTATGGAAGAGCATTGAAATATGCTGATAAGCAAAACGAGCAAAAGGAATAGTAACATGAATTAATTTATTTTAAGCAAATATCTTTGTGTTCAAGCAAAGCTCAGCACAAGATTTAGGAACCAGATAAAATGCTTGTGTTGATCAGTCGGGAGAATAAGCATCTTTTAGTTGTGATATGATTGAGCCCATGGTTGTTGCCAGGCAATGTTATAATTTTAATGACGTCATGTTAAGATGACGACTTACACAACTGTGTTTGATTGCCAAATACAAATCTAATTTAAGGATGATATGCTGTAAATGACGCTGGTTCTTTCGACTGCAAGGCATGCATATGGTGTTAAAAATAAAGTGAAATAATTTTGGTCAGCGTATTTATAAGGCTTTCCAGCTAGCTTTGAACAAATGAAAGGAAATTAAAAAAAAAAAACAGTTCCAGGCCCATTGCATTCTACATGGGAATGTAACCTTATTATAGGAATGTAACGAGGCATTTTAACAACGCGAACAAAATTTACGCGTAATAAAATTAACGCGAATTTAGGAAAAGTTCTGGTCAAATGCTTAGAGTAAAAAAGTTAACATACATGTTATTAACGCGAATTTTTGAAATTCGCGTTAATAACATGTATCGTTAATTTCCTACAATAAGGTAATTATTTTTTAAGTGTGGAAAACTCGGTGGATGTTTCATTCCATTTATTTTCGAAAGGGAAGGGTAAAATATAAGGGAACTGTTCACTAAAACAATGAAATAAGATCAAACCCTAAGATCATACATGATCTTGGGGTAGTCGTAACAGCAGATACTGTATTGAATGAATTTGGATGTAAGAAATATTTCAGCAAAGTTTCTCTGGGGTAACCGACTCCTTACGTACCCCATCCCTCAAATAATCGCTGACATTACTGAAACAGAGAAGAGATAAACAATTCGTTTATCATTTAATTGTGAGAATTTTTGTAGAGCGGCACATTTGGGTCAGTTAATAGGGAAGAAAGAGTATTTTGTAAAAGCCTATTGGATTTTGTAGAGTTAAACATTTCGGGGAAAAATATGAATAACCGCACATTTGGTGCTAAAAAAATTTAAACGTCATAAAATCCTGAACATCTAAGGTGTATATATATAAATATTTTCATCAAACAGACACTTTTAGTTAGTTACTGTACAAGATAAGCCAAAGGCATACTTCTGAATGTGACAAGGTTTCTCCTACAATTTGTTGTGTGCATTTGGCTCAACCTCAGCTAGGCAATCAACAACTCTACATCTTTTGATTAAAAATTTGGAGTAGGCCTAGCGCCTGATTAAAAATCACTTTCTCCCAAGAAAATTTTACAGAAAATGTGAAAAAATAGTAATAGGAATTTCCGTGGTGACCTTGGCACTGAAAAGGTTGTTATATGTACACGGTCGGTAACGTGGAGCAAACTCGATACAAATGTAAAATATAGTGAACGTAGTAAGACATAGCTTTCTTTCATTGTCGTGCATCACCACAAAAATATTAGAAAGGAGAGATGCGTGTAAGAGCAAAGGCCAGAATGTTTTAAATAATCCTTGGTACATCAGATGTCCTTAGGGATAAAGAAATTAAGAAAAAGTTAACTCCGAATCTATAGCTGCAGTGTTCTAATCGTAACAGTTTGTAGTGGTTCGCTCAAGTATGTCGATATATTTATTGCTAAGGAATAGTTGATAACTAAGAGCGCTTTCCTTTTGTCAGAACTGTCGGGCCAGACCGGTATATTAGAGAACAGAATTCCGTTGTCATGTCAAATCATGTTATGGTTGATTTGTGTGAAAATCTCGTGGAAAGGGCCCACTTTACATTCAAAGACTCGGTAGTTTTGAATGTAAAAATAATGGGCCCGGCCCTGGCTCGGCCCTGGCTCGGCCCTGGCCCGGCCCTGGCTCGGCCCTGGCTCGGCCCTGGCTCGGCTGGCCAGTTCTGACAAATGGAAAGCGCTTTAACATTTAAACGTATTTAACATGTAGGCAATGTTAACGAAGTGGCTGGGTCAGGGACTGGGTAGAGTTTTGTTTAAATTAATTTAGAATAGTACGACCTCATTTATATTATAGCCGGGAAAAATGTGTACCACTGTTGAAAATAAAGTAATTTACAATTTTAAGCGTAGCGTGTGTTTGTGCACAGTAAATGCATTTTCAGCACGTTTCTATGTAAACCATTTGGTTGACTTTGGCCTTCCCTCTTTTTTAGCAAGGAAGGTTACCCCATGCTACCAGAAGCATATAACCCCGAAGCGTCTAACTTCCCTTTATGACCTTGGGACAAAGCTGGGGATTATTAGAGCTCCCAGCTGACCAATCAGGAACGCGGATTTTTTTGCCCTTATATGGAATCGTGTGCAGCTCCAAAAAAAATGGCGGCCGCTACGGGGAAACCCACAAAGAAGTCAAAGAAGATGGTCTCAAAAGCAACGATTTAGTTGATTCTGGCGGTTAAGCCGACTGGAAAGTCTAAGGCAGAAGAAAATGTGTTTAAAATGGTCTTCAGGGAGGTCAGGGATGCGTTTGAGGTTTAATTTGAAGCATTAACTGCGAATTGGATATTTGTCAACTCGAGTCGCGGTATAAACCACATGCATGGCCATGCATAGTTTCCGTTAATTCATTCATTGAAGATTTGAAGCGTACAACAAGTTTTTTTTTTTCGAGAAAGTGAAGGGAATTAAACTCAGTCAGGTATTCAAGGTTGCAGGTAAGGTGTTGTGAGTCTGTGCAGCAGTGTCAGATGTAGGTCACTTCTTGCTAAACCGTTCGAAGTCGTCCATGTTTAATTTGTTGCCTGTATAAAGAGTTTGTTCAGTGTTAGTTCATGTACATCAACATGTACGTTGAAGAGGACGATGCTTCTCTTCTTAGACTACGTCACTAGGTTTTTGTCGTCATTCGTATTAAAATAAATGAGGCTATAGATACAAAATGTGCATTCGCTTTCGAAGGCGAAGCAAAGTTTCAGAAGAATCCTGTGCACAGATCGATAGGCTAGAGGTTTAAGCGCACAAATAGCAGTTTTTAGCAATTCATGCTTGCATGGAGTTCGAAGCATTTAAATCTGTAGAAAGCGTCTCTAGTTTTTTTAAATAAACATAAGGACAGAAATTGAAAATACGTATAGTTTATAGTGTGAAATTAATTTCCTCAAGCTCCTGACCTGGCCTAACTCTTTTATTTTTTTAATTCAAACTCATTTTTAAAAATTCTTGTTAATAATAATTAATGGCTTACCACAGAACTGTTGTTTCATTTGAAAAAATAAAAAAAATATCTCCTTCTACTCTTTTGCCATTCCAATATTGGTCCAATATCTTCCGTGTATAATTGTTTTAAAATTAATACCCAACATGAGAATGAAGCAATATTTAAAAATGAATGTCATTTCAACTTTCATATCTGCTGACTCTCCTTGAATTTTGCAGGTTTCTCAAAGAACTGGCATTAATTATTATTTCTTTGTAGCGAAATATAAATGCCAGTAGCTCAGTTTTAATGATAATCATTCAAAATTTCCCAAAAATGTAATGTCAGACATGAATGTAACTCTGTTATGCCACCTCAGCCTTGCATCTGACAATATTGTGCTATTTCGAGCCAAAAAGTGTTTGGTACTCTAATACACAAGTGATTAACCGACTATCTAGTGTTTTAAATAATGTAGCTGCTGATAATATTACCACACATTTTTACAGAATAAATAATAAAATGACATGGTGGATAAATAACAATAAATTCAAAATGCAAGAACTGGTTTTTTGTTTTAATGCTAATAATGTTTAATCTTGGAAACAGGGGTGGTTTTAATTGTAAACTGGGGATGTCAAACTAAAAGGGGGGAATTTGTAGAGCTTTTACAGTTTTGATAACAGCTACATGTAGACCAAAACAGCTGTTCATAATTTGACAAATAGAGCTAGATATACAGGTTGTGGAACATCATGCGATGAGTTATTATACTAGCATCAAGAAGCTCTCTTTTTCAACAAACCATTCTTTTGCAAGGGTTTGTACAGGTCCTGGGAAATCCTGGAATTTTATTTGTTCATTTTCCAGTACTGGAAACTCCTGAAAAAAAAAACTACCATTCCTGGGAAGATCTGGAAATCTATTTAACACAAGTAACAACTGAATTCACAGAACTAACATTATAAGAAATGCATGACAGACAGTATAAAGATAAATAATATTAAGATCTTGGGAGTGAAAGGGTTATTGTGAACTTTTGAGTCCTGGAAAACTCTATTTGAGTTCTTGAAAAGTCCTGGAAAATTATTCTTTGTGAAAAAGGGTATAAACCCTGTTCGCTGAACATACACATTTTTACAGCATTTTAATGCTGTGTTAAAAAACGTGCCTTGTATGACAGACTGTGAGTGTTGAGGTAAGCTTAAGTCAAGGTTTAAAATCATGTTAAGACAATACTAAATAGACTCAGTACACTCCAAGATTATGTCTGTATTTACTTTTAAGTCTGCATGTTGACTAGAAAAGTATTAAACAGTACTTCAGTGTTAATACTGCTTATTAAGTGTGGTTTATTAATCCCAATAAAAAGCTAGCCAATGCTTTGTTCACAGGAGACAAGAAGTGTTTATCTGGTAAGGAGAGATCACAGGTGAATGAAACCTTCAACTAATTGCTTATCACATCAGTAAAGCACAAATTAAAAATGCAGTTACGTTTTATCCACATTTTTTTTGTTAAGTAATTAGTCCAGTTGACTTAGCACAAAAGAATATCAATTAATTTAAAGTGGTCACACTTTTGGGCTCTCTTGCAGCCAAAGCACATGCATTGTTTATTATTACATTCATGAGATTTTGAGAAAATAATCAACCATCATTTGTAACCAAATCTCCCCAATATTTAATAAAAGCTGGTACTAAAAAGCCCTGAGGAAAACATTTGAAATATTTTTTTTTTATCCTGGATTGTACCAGAAGCACCATTGGTAGATTTCCTTTTTCCCTTTTACATGTCAGTCTTAATTAATGTATAAATAAATTAAACAAATGTATCAGAGGTATGGAACGAAATTGCACTTTACCATGTTTTTGTTCCCATCTTATCTGACAACACTATTAGTCACTAGAAAATATGACAATATATATTTGAAAAACAATCTGTGATACTTCTGTATTACAGTTAAACTTTCACTAAATGCATGAGCACTCAAAATACATGAAACAGTCTGTGACCAGAAAAAAAAACTTAATACAGATGACATATAATATTGTTGTCTATACATGTAGCATTGTCAATTCAAAGAAAGCCTAAATTGTAAATAAATGACTTCTATTTATTTTTAGGAAGTTGTCCCTCCTCCATCCATGGATTCACCTTAATTTTTGCCTTTGGGGTAGCTGGCCAGGGTATAGTTTACTTGATACTAATCATTGTTCATGACCACATTTAGCTGCAGGTTAACACTTAATTGTCATAAAAGCTCTGCCATTTGAGCAAAGAGACCAGAAATAAGCTAGGAAACTTACCAAGGAAGCATTTGGAAATAAACAATTAATATTATGGAGTAAATCTGATTCATGTCTGCAAGAAGGAGAAAAAACATTGGCATGCATGATGATTAGAAATTTAATTTGATCCTTCTCTCATATATTTTTTTTTGAAAAAAAAAAGCAATTATGATTTAAGAGATACATGTAAGGCTATTATAAGGGCCTTTTTGCTTATAATGCAAATTATGCCAATATTTATATTGCTACCAGTTCATGCTGGTTTTCAGGCTTTAAAAGCCTCTGAAGTTAGCACAAGACCTCCACCGCCGCTATCATATTTGTAATATTGCAATCAACTTAAAATTAAAAGGCAGTGCTTCGGCTGTAAGTTTTTTCTAAACAGAAAACCCCACGTTCTCTTCAATGCTGACTTGATCGCTGGAGCTTCTAGGCCTGGAAAATGAGTGAGAACTGAAACCTAGCTATTAAAGAGAGGTAGCATCTTGTCCAAATGCATCGCCGATTTAAGAACTTTGTCGGGATCCTTGCAGGATAAATCGTGCAGGGATATAGGGTAGTGTTTATCGCTGAACTCCATGAATTTGGATGAAGATGTGGAGGAGCTTTCGATCGAAGCTATAAATAAAACTCGTCACTAGCTCCACGTTCTTGTCCGTCAGGCATGTTTGAAGCATCGTACTTCTTGGTGTTCCTGGACTTTCGGATTCTCTTTCTTTATTTACAGAGGTCGTTGCTATTGGCCTGGGTGATTTCGTTGTCTGTGATCGAGGAGCAATACATCGATATTTTTGAACAGGAATGCTGTCAAGTGGATCTTTCCCTTGTTCACGCCTTCACTCTTAGTTCCTGTTAATTCAAGCGGATTTTTTCTTTGCGAAGTTAGCCTAGGCTTTTTTCTTAATATGTATAACTGTTGTGGTCAAATTTACCTCACAAAAGTAGAGTTTTCTCTTACATTACAGGTTTGTTTATTCCATGACAGCGAATGGCGGACATTTTGAGGTTTTCCCTGACACTCGCGAGATGGTCGCGCGTGCGATGAATTGATCCATATTAGGAAGTAAAATCTGATTGGCTCCCCGCGCGATTTAAAAATCCCCAGCTGTGGCCGCGAGCTATACGCTTCGGGGTTATATGCTTCTGATGCTACTCAATGAAAACGACTTGTACATTTTGTTACAGGCCAAATTCAGCCAAACAGGGGTGGGGTGTAAGAAATGTATGTTGTCATTATTGCTAATCTTGGATTTCAGAGAACCGCTATTATCCCCAAATACTACTACAACGCAACCATAAGACCAATGTATACCGGTAAATTCATTATTAATCAAGTCATTTTTTCGACTTTTTTTGCTTGTTTACAAGCAAAAAGAAGGAGAATAGCGTTTACTGGGCTAAAATCTGAACCGGAAGGGATTGCATTCTTGTTAACTCTCAAGGGACTGTTTTAATTTCTCAAGGGAATACTTTCCGCTGTGGGTGATCTAAGCGCGTGACTTGTAAAGTGTCACTCTATAGTTGTGCTTCAGCACTTCCGTTCTTCTAGAAAAAACGTGACTTGTCAAATTTACAAACATTATATAAGAATCAAAAACGTGAGTAGCCCAAATCTTACGTCACATAACCAATTAAGAATGTAAGGGGTTCAGCGCTCGAAGGCAGCGAAGTTTAAAACGATTAAGAACGCAATTTTTACTAGTACAAGTCTTTAGGCGCTAATATTAATTTAACCTAAAATCACATCGCGAAAACACTGAAAGACCGCTTGGACATGTCCAAGCTATTTAAAACTACCACTACGTCAGACCCATGTCACGCGATCTCTCGCTTGTAGCTATAAATAATCATTCACCTATTTTCAGTTTGAATACTCTGCGCTCTGTTTGTGTGAAATATTTATTGTTGTGTTACTCAAGCGTTTGGCTCGGAGCGAGTACAAGTCGTACAATTTACCCGGAACGTGTTAAATATTGCAAAACAACGACTTATTTTCTGGATATCCCAATTTTTGTTTTAAGTTTACGGTATTTTGAGAATCGA
Organism: Oculina patagonica; assembly: GCF_052425735.1. Classification (NCBI taxonomy): domain Eukaryota; kingdom Metazoa; phylum Cnidaria; class Anthozoa; order Scleractinia; family Oculinidae; genus Oculina; species Oculina patagonica. Next base: position 20,795,930 of record NC_135763.1, on the reverse strand, counting down.
AACGTTATCGAAACGTAAGTTGCAAGCTCAGCAAGAATGTGTCAAAGCACGGGATACACGTCATCGCGCCAGGGGAATTACCAAAAGCTTGTCGGAAGACGCTAAACGGAGAAACACAATGGGATAGCCTTTATAGTCTACTCTTTATTTTGGCGTGATTTGGCTTTCTTTTAAATTAACTGGTTTGGGTTATTTTATTGAACATTCGGAACAAAATAAATATTTGCATGCGTAAGCAGGCATTTTTCCGGCTAGGCATGTGGTTTTAAAAAGCAAAAGATGACGTGGAAAGGAAATTCATGTCACGTTCACTCCGTGACTAACGCAAACACGACTTGTGTGTTTCTCAAGTGACTGCTTTTCTAAAGATTTTACTGTGCGGCGCCGTGCCTTTAATTTAGCCAAAGCACTGAAAGAGGTGAGGAGGTCAAACATTACCCGCACGAACACACTAAAACGTTGCTAATAGTTAACCAAAGGGAACTCATTCCGTGACAATTGATTATTTCTGCTGATTTGCACAATTTAGAATTGCAACATCATCTACAATCCAAGACAAAAGTCCTGGGACACTTAACCACTTCGACGAAAAATTGACATTGTATTGACCTCCCCCTCCCCACCCCCAATTCAATGTTGGTTTCTATCCATCATACCGTGGGACAATATCTCAACATTGTTTTGGGGGGAAAGGGGGGCTCGGAAAATTAAACAATGCGTTCTTAATGCAAAGGGAATGGTCACTGAGCACTATTTCTTTAAGTGTCCCATGGATTTTTGTCTAGGATTGTATTTGTGTGCGAAAAAATTGGGATTGTCTTTGCGTCCGAAAGAAGGTTGCATAGGTTTAAAATATGTTTGTTCTAGCAGTTATTTGCACAAATGTTTGTAAACAGTTACAGCATGTAACAAGAAAGCTCTATTTGGAGTTCTTTTCGAGCCACAAAGTGTAGCTGATGGAATCCGTTCCTTGGGAGAAATTCACTGTTTTTTCTGTTGCTTTCTTTTGTGAGTCTTTGAGCGCCCAAATACAAGCTTTGCGAACTCTTTTCAGTATAACATGGTACACTAATGTCAGGGATCGTTATTGCTTTCCATCTTTATTATTCTTTGCCAAGAAACAGCGCCTAAGTGTTCAAAACCATCATATTTCCTCTCAGAACTGTAAGTACCCTGAACAGTGCTCGACCGAAAACGCAACAGTACTCCGCGCATGATTCTTTGAGCTAAAATATTTAGAACGTGCTCATTTTCATTGGGTTTTCATCTCAGCATATCAAGAATAGTGTATTCAATGCCATGACGTTCGATAGTTGTAACTGGTTCTTCGTTTAATCACCTTTTTAACAGTACTCACTCGTAAACCAAGAGTAGAATAATTAGCATATATTATTTATCTCAACGCTTGTTCACCGAGTACTGTGAGAAATTGAGCAAAACGTTTAGCATCGTTTATGAATACTTCATAAAGGGTTCCTATTTGAATATTCAATCGGTTTAGCTGCGTTTCACGCATATATTTCTGAGCTAGGGCATAAAAAAGCGGAAAACAGTGGCGAGTACTGTTGTGAGAAATGTTAGCATATCTCATTATCTCATTACAACAGAACACTGGCACTTATCTTCGTGTCAAATTTCAGCTGAACAGACATGTTCAATTATTAACAGCCAAAAGAATGGTTTCTTTTCAATGACCAAAAAGAGATTTGCCTGTTTGAGAAGAAAAATCGCTGTTGAGACCCTGTCAAGTTTGTTTTGTTGCGATAAAGATATCGTTTTGGGGGCTTTCCGACATAGTCCTCATGTCTGATGAAGGCGATATATTTATCCCTATTGACTCGAATCTGTTCAAAAAGTGATGACTTAATCGATTTTGTCACAAAACACTGTCCTCTTTATACAATGATAAAGTTAGAGCGACCACAAATCCAAATAAGCCCTGTTTCTCTGGCCCTATTTTTTAACCACTTCGACGAAAAATTGACATTGTATTGACCTCCCCCTCCCCACCCCCAATTCAATGTTGGTTTCTATCCATCATACCGTGGGACAATATCTCAACATTGTTTTGGGGGGAAAGGGGGGCTCGGAAAATTAAACAATGCGTTCTTAATGCAAAGGGAATGGTCACTGAGCACTATTTCTTTAAGTGTCCCATGGATTTTTGTCTAGGATTGTAGCAAAGCGCACTATTACTAAAAATAGATTTCGCCACATGATACCCCCCCCCCCCCCTTCCCTGCGTGAGTCGGACAACAATTTTAGTTTTGGCAAAGGCTTTGTATGGAGGGGAAGTAAGTGAAAAACAGATTGAAGGTATCCAAAAAATGGCCCAAAATTGAATTTATTAGTCGAAGATCCGGTAATGACACCTTGATTTCCACGGCGGATAGCGAATTACTATCGAATTATATAATTGCGAAGGATAGCACTTGTATGTTTGCTTCATTTAGGCACCGGAAAGATCGTCGGTTGCAAGAAGTTCAGAATTCTTCCCGAATTTGACGGCACTGATTGCCGGCCATCCGATCTGTTTCGACACATGATAGATAGAGGGCGAAAATATTATGCTATTTCGATTAAACATGTTGAAGGCAAACGTCAAAGTTTACCTTTTTTAACCAAGCCAAAGTATATGAGTCGCAAAGCACCCAGCCGTCGCGACTGACAAATACAGCATTTACTCCGCGAAAATAAAAAAATGCTTGAACTGAAAGACGTTTGAATTCTTCCATGATATGTTCGAACAACAATGCCCAGGATAAACCTTCTACTCATACTAACTTCATGCAAAAAAAGTCGATATCTCGAAGAGATCTTTGATAATTACATTTCATCAGGATCTTTGAATATTTAGACTTGAAAAGATTTCAATTGAGATAAAATAATATACACACTTTATTCGGTGGTTTACATATAATATGTGTGGTTATTTTGTGGGTTTCGTGGCATTTTCCAGGTTCGAGGAAAACAACGAAAAATTTGTAAAATGTCTACGAGTCAAGTATTATCTGTAAAACCATCGTATGATTTATATTTCCATACATTTTTATTGTTATTTAGCTTCAAATTATGGGTACTTTACAGTGCAACACCGTCTCGTATTTGCGTGGTCTCTTGACTTGAAAGACATGGTCAAATAAAGTAAGAATTCCAATTTTTTTCAATACTTTTCCTTAGTCTCGAACATGGCAAAATGTATTGTTCAATGACGGTATATGTGATCAGATTATTCAACATTTTTCCTCACCAGAGGTTTCTCTACAAAAATAACATTAAGCCAGCCATGTGATGGGCAATGTTCTAATCTACAAGTTTTGAACAAGCGTATAGCATAGTCAAAGCGAGGGGTAACCGAGTTGACTGTCGCTTGTAAGTCAGAACGAGTCGTATAACTGTTTTAGCAGCAACTTTCCTTTTTTTATGCCAAAAATGATACATTTTATGTACCTTAATTTTTTTTGACATAAATGAAAACGGCGTCCTCTCGAATATGCTCAGAATATGGAAAAGAACACGAGGCAGCATGGATAATCATGACAAACAGCAAATACGATTTCACTCTCTAAACGTTTTTGCCACTGTAATTTTTTTTGGCTAAATATCCCAAGAGATTGCGGAAACAGAATAACATTCCTAGTTGGGGTTACGTGACTGCTAACAAACAATAAACCATTTAACTTCACCTATAGAAGGTTCTTTCAAAAAATAGAAACTTAGTTTTCTGATGGCACACGCATTACGGTTTCATGATATTTTGAAGCATGTCAAGTTTGCAGGACGCTTGCGTCGTGCCATGACTGCAGGAAATTGGAATTTACATTTTGCACCCGAAAGGTGTGAATTGTAAGTTTTATCCCTTTTACAGTTAGACTGCAAAACAGTCGTATTCTTCGCGAATGCGCTCGGTCGTCAAACCGAGAGGTCTGGAACCAATGTCAAAACTGTGAGTGAGACCTGGGAGGGACGCTAAAAAATGCATCGCGCCTTCGATAAGCAATTTTGAACGATTTTAGAGAAAAAAACGACTGTTTTGTAATCTATTTTATAGAAGAACTTCTTTGTCTTTGCCGACAACTTTTTACAATCTAGTTAATTGGCGAGCAGTTAAATTTATCATTTATAATTTAAAGAATTTCGTCACAAATCTCGAAGTTGATCTTCCAGTAGTTTTCTGTATTGGTCGAATCCGCCATCTTGTCTAATGACCGAACCATTGGAACACATCCAAACTTCTTTACATACACTTCTGACAAGTCTTTCGTCATGAGTTACCATGACAACACCACCCTACAAGAGAACATCAATTGTGTATGAGCTTTTAAGTTTACATTTTGTCAATAAGATGTGGCATTTATTGTCTAGACCAAAGTTTCCACGTTTCCAGCAAGTGGTCTAATTTTCTTTTTTCCAGAATCAAGTTTCCTTATTCCAACAGACAACATGCAAAAAACCTTTTTTGCACACAAATGAACAGGGATGTCATTTAAATCCTGGGAATGCCGTATTGCTACATTTAAACCAACAACAACAACACTGAACACCAAGCAAAATCACCTTATAATCGTTCAAAGCTTTTCCAAGAGCTTCTATTGTCTCTACATCTAAATGATTTGTTGGTTCGTCAAGGATGAGGAAATGCGGCCTAGGAAGTTAAAGAACAATTACACTGTAACAACTTCAATTTATAAGATAAAATATGTCCACTGCAGCTGACGGTGACTGACGGTGATCTAATCTGGAGGTCTAAGGTTAATGATTTTTTACCGTTTCATTCCTAGGGCTAACGCTCAAAAGGAAACTCGCGGCTTTATATTCCTAACACTCAAAATTACTTACAGCTTGAGTACTTACACAGGTAAGTAGGTAAAGAGTCCAGGAAAGTGTTGGTTGCCCATTCCTCTCGGGTCTTAGTTAATTCAATCAACTAAGTTCAAGGTTATTTCTCGCTATTTCTTTCGTTAAGGTTTCAGTTGCGATTCTGTTGCATTTTTGTAGCCTTTTTTAAATATTATTTCATTCTTATTTCAATTGTCACTAAAAGGTCCCTTTAGGAGTGTCACTAAAGATATTTTATTCCATATTTACCGGTAGATAACTCCATATCTGCACGGTAATTTATACCTTGGATCGTCCTACCTTATCATACTCATGACAGCCATAACCACTCGACTTTTCTGTCCACCTGACAAGCTCTTGACAGGTCTGAGAGCCAAGTCTCCTATCACTCCATATCTACCCAGCTGACGGCGATACTCTTCCTCGTGTTGACCTGTAGAATAACAAATACCACATGAAGTAACATTGATTGTACGAAAAAATAAGAAGATTACATGGTAGAAACACAATATAGAATATAATTTATCAAGTCAATGTCACAAGCTATTTGGAAAACAACTCTCCACTCCGCTACAAGATATTGGTAGAAGCTGGACAATGGTACATGTACAAAGATACAAACATTCCAGCCACTTAGCTCGATTAGCCTTGGCTATTTCTAAGTGGCTGTGCTCTTTTTTTATTGTAAATTTTTCCTCTTGCATGTATTTATTTATTGTAACTCTTCTGGGCACGAAATAAAAGATTGTTGTTGTTGTTGTTGTTGAATCACAGTCGGAAAACATGTACCACATGAGGACAAAACTGATCCGTCTTCGACAATGGGCTGTGCCCGAGGTTTTCGCTACCGAAGTTGCTAAGCAACATAAATCTTCATTTTCATGCTGACAATTTTTGGAGTGAGCAGTCGCGCTAGTATTTTTTTTTGTACCTGGAAACTTAGAAGCGAGCAATTCCAGCGGAGTCTGATCCGAACCAAGTTGATCCACGTGATGTTGACTGAAATAACCAATCTTTAAGTTCCTGTTAAATAGAAAAAATACAAAATTACATGTATATTAAGTATCCTTCCAAAAGTGATGTGCATTGATACTAAGCTTCCTAAATAACAACAATTTCCTCAAACTTCTGTTAGGAGTACATGTGTAATGTGATGAATTCAACAAATCGGCTGTATAAGTTCCTTTCTGTCTAGGAGTGATGATAACTTTAAATGAATCGGCTGCTGACAGGATAATATGACCATGAACAATGTTGGTTACTAGATCTTATTGACACAAATTTTAAAACAAACCACGTACCTGTGAGAAAACTTAAGTCCTGACACTGGCTCAAGATCACCGAGTAATAGCTTTAGTAATGTGGTTTTTCCTTGGCCATTTTCACCAACCTACAAAACACAAGAAGCACTGCTCAAGACTGATCGCTAGAAAATGAGGGAAGAGTCGTGGAAGTCACCATCTTGCAGACTGTGCTAAATTTAGTTATAAGGTTAGTTAACAACTATTCACCGACGTGGAGGTGGCTAGTGGTGGATATTGACCTCGCCGCTCGGTAAATATCCAAAAAAGTGTATACTAAAACAGTGAGATCAAATAGCGCGAAAGAATGACTTTTGACTAGTAATATTCCGAGTTTGAGTAGCCAATCAGCGCGCGCCAAAAGCGCTATCCACTGTTTCAGTATATACTAAAAGGAAATATCTGCTAGCTCTTGGACCCTTCCAACTTGCTTCAGAAGCTTACACCCCAAAATAGCCTTACTGAGCAAAACGCGCCCAAGTTCAACAAGAGAAGAAAAAGAAATAACGTGATAAGTTCATTTTTGAAGAACGTCAAACTTACCAGAGCAATTCTTGACTCCTGATTTGCAGAAAGACTAACTTTATTGAGAACAACTTTTCCTTTTTCGTAGTAGAAGATCACCTACATGCAGCAAATGAAACAGTCCAATATTGGCATCAGAGTGTATGCCAAGTCACCACGTTTAATTTAACTCAAATAACAAACTTTGATAGAAATCCTTTAAAGGTCTATTTCTAGGATTTCTTTTGCAGCTACCATGAGAACTTTCATTTGTTCAGGATGACAGAGCGATCAATCTGAAGAGCAACTTCAACAAAACAGTTTATAAAATAGTTTGCTGTTTAAAACTGAAGCCATAAATAAAGCAAAAATAAAGTAAAACTTTGTTAGAAGGTGCTTTGTTTAATGTTATAAAAGACAAAAGTTTTACAGCACTATACCTCATCCAGCTGTAACACAGGAGGAGATAGTTTTTCACACTCTGGAAATCTACAACAAAGATACACAGACCACATTGAACGTAAGCAAACGTATGGAAATGTAACTTATATCAAGTTACAGGTAACAAATTAAATCAACTCACTTGAGTACTACAGGTGGATCCACTATAAATGGCTGAAGATCAGGTCTAAAGGAAACACCGATAATCACAATTAATTTGGAATCGTTTATCCACATAGTCTTTGTTACTGACACTGTTACTGACGCCATAGTAAAAACCCTTGAGATGTGATTACACGTACAACAAATACAGGTAAAGTATTGTGCCAATCGTCACAATTTGGAAGGAAAGAGGCCTGCGACAAAAAAATATTTCTCCGCAGGAAACATTTTCTGCCAAAACTATATATTCCACGCACTAAAAACTGCCATAAGAGCCTTTGTGTACATTAATTAAAAACGTACCTGAATTATTCTACAGTTACATGTGTTTGTGCAGATATCAGGCCACAATGTACAAAGAAAATTTAAATAATAAACTTACAATTTCTCCAAAGCCTTGAGTCTGCTTTGAGCAAGTGATGCTCTTTTGGCGTTATATCTCCATCGGTCAACAAATGCCTGAAACAGTTACAACGGCATAGTTAATGTTCAGATCCTTTTACAGTGTTTTGCTTGTTTTGAAGCTCTCTGTTTGAAATAAACTTTCCTTTGCATGACAATTTCAATCTTTGTGCCCAATACAGAAAGCAGATAAAGCATGTAGCGAAACTTTCTTTTTCAAACCTGACGGTACTTTCAGCAACTCGTGTTTATGGGTTTATCCACATTTTATCTTGTTATCAGATTTACACCAGTGGTGTACATTGAACTCCTTGCTTACAAGTCCTACTATTGGCTTCTCTAAGGTGTACATGCATGTCTTACATGAACTGTAATTAACTACTTAGAGTACCAACAGCAAGAGCAATACATTTACAAACCTGTAGATGTTGTCTGTGCATTTGCTGTGCCTCGTATTCCCGCTGTTGATTGGTTAGTTTTTCTGTCATGGTTTTTACAAAATTCTGAGAACAATAAAAATATAAGTGAGTGAGCTTGCAAGGACCCAAGCATTTTTAATATTATACAGTATTGCACGATACAGCGGATCATAACTTTAAGGCTAGCATGTTGCTGAATATTTTGTGATACCCCGGGGATTGTGCGCAATAACGTGCTTCTAGCGTAAGTTGCACAACATTTTTGCGACTTCAAATGTTTGCATTTTTTTTGCGATTTTTTTTTCAAATCAAGAAAATTTGATGTCGTGAAAAAGCCACTTATTCAAAAGAGGAAATGTTGAACAAATTTTCCAAATTCGGCAAAAAAAAAATCGTATAACAAGTTATGTCCATAGCCAGGGAGTAAACAAACAGATTCGCAGAATGTTTTGTACCTCATAGTTTCCTCTATACGACTCCAGTCTCTGTGAGTGCATGTGAATAATGTCAGTAGCCACAGCATCTAAAAACGTGCGGTCATGTGATACGACAAGCAGGGTGCATGGCCAATTCTACCAACAACAAAACACATACAAAACCTATATAATCGGGTATATAATATACATATACCAATTTACAAATTACCTTTTACTTAAGGAATGCACTAAAATCTACCAGAATTTAAAAAGCTGCGTAAATTGCATGAATGATGTGTGAAATCTGTGTAAGTTATTCCACATGTTACGTTGCCATTTCAATGTAGAATGAGAGGCCTTCATGTCTCAGCACAACATTTTTCTAACATATCCCTGCTTTCTCCATGTATGTGTTGTGGTACTTAGTTACATGTAATTACCGGTAATTTAATTTTCTCCTCCTTAAAACAATAAAACTAACAACGAAAAAACTCACCAGAAGGTATTTTTCCAACCATAAAACAGCTTTAAGATCCAACATATTTGTAGGTTCTATAAAAAGACAAAAATGGTTGCTTTTTAAACACAGCTAAAAGTAAACATTATTTGCTACAATGTCGCAAAAGACTTGAGACACCTGCTTGAATGACACTACTTTACCTTATCAATTTTAATAGTGGAAATGATTTAAAAAAATCTTATAATATATCACTATTGGACGAGAACCTGTGTTTTCTTCATGTGTTTTTTCACAGGTTCTTATCCAATAGTGCTATGGTACGTTGATTTTTTGGCACACTAATTTAATTTTCACATTAATTTGCAACACCATAAATTATGGAAACATCAAAACTTACCATCAAGAAGTAAAAGATCTGGTCTGGAAATAGAAAGCAAAATTAAAAGTTATTAATTAAAAATGACATCTTCACACTGTACATGTATCACTTGTTTGTTGTAAAACACTTACCCTAAAACTATACACAATTGTAGTTAGCTTTTGTGTACTTATTATGAAGGGGGAAGTGCTTAGTAATAAGATATATATTTATCCTTGAGCTAGAGTCTTTTTCATGCAAGACAAATCTTGTAAAAATTAAGATATAAATGAATAAATGAGCTTGTTGTAATGTGACATCTTACCTACTAAATAGTGTTCTTGCAAGAGCAAGCCTCATTCTCCAACCACCTGACAGTTCTCTACAAATAAACAAAACCTGTTCATTAACGTTCACAATTTTAAATATTCTCTTTGTTGTGTTTAAGTTTTTCTACTTTGGAAAATTTAATTACAAATTGGTTTTAATTTGGTCAAGGAACACATTCATTCTCTTGATCGACCTACAATTAAATTTGATATTACTGTCCGACCTCTATTAAGCGGCCACCCTCGGGACTTTGAAAAGTGGCGCTTAATTGAGGTACAATATAAATTGTATAGGAATTGCAGTCACGATTTTATTGACTCTATGTCGCAAAATGCTTTTGAATAGTGAACATATATGAAGATATATCCAAAATTCATTGTAACAAAACATTAAGTGCATTTCCAGCCAATGCATAGTTCTAGCTCAAAAACAGAAGGCACGTAGTTGAAATATACAGTGTATTTCTTTGGGTGATAATGAACAGAAAAAGATGCAAAACATCGTTGACAAGTTCCTTTGGCCTTTTTGCATCAACAGTTAGTAGGTGAAAAAATTGTGCTCAAGATATTTCACCATTTCGCTTGGAAATATAATTTGCTGGTCGCTTTTAAAATAGAGGTAAAAAACCATATAAATAATACACTTGTGACAGAAAAAAGGTGGCCGCGGCCGCTTAATAGAGGTGGCCGTTGAATAGAGGTATCAAATACAGCGGTTTAGTGACAAATAAATCGGGACTTTGGAAAGTGGCCACTTAATGGAGGGTGGCCGCTTAATAGGTGGCCGCTTAACAGAGATCGGACTGTACACTTTTGTACAGTACTCCAAATGCATAGTAACTTGTAACAAATGTATGTGAAAGTAAATGAATTTTGAAATCCCCACAGGCGAGCAAACCGTCAAAATGATAATTCAATCCTTAATGAGATCCAATCTCAAAGATTAGTTCTCCTCAGTGACTATCCAAGTTTGCCTGTTGCCTGTTAATGTTAGTTTGTAGAAAGTGTTTTGTTGAGCATCAATCAAGATAATTATAATTAATAATAATTCACAGTTTGCGCTTATGCATTTTAAGTTCTAATTGCTATTCTGTTCAAAAAAGTGCAAAATGGTTCAAGGAAAGAAAAATCCCCAACACTTAGACATTCTTTTATGTATTAACTACATAGTAGTAGTAGTAGTAGTAGTAGTAGTAGTAGTAGTAGTAGTAGTAGTAGTAGTAGTAGTAGTAGAAGTCTTTATTAAGAAGCTAGTCACAACAAACGTGTGGCTTTACAATAAAAAAACAATCTAAAATAAGCTAAACTACATTGAAGACACCAGTGAACCACTTCTTGTTTTTATGGTGGTGTCTGACATTTGCAGAATGCAGAATGCAGAATGCAGACTGCAGAATGCAGATTAAGAGAATATATTCTGTTACCTTTACCAATATTGAAAGCTAACCGTAAACAGGCTAACCGGAGTGTATAGTAGGCTAACCGGAGTGAATAGTAGTGTAGCCTGAATTTCAGACATCCCTCTGTGCTCGCCTACTCGCCAGTAGGCGAGCACAGAGGGATGTCTGAAATTCAGGCTAACCGGAGTGAACTTTTCACTCGGGTTAGCCTACCACACACTCCGGTTAGCCTACTATACACTCCGGTTAGCCTAAATATCACTTGGGTTAGCCTGTTTACGGTTAGCTTTCAATAATGGTAAAGGTAACACAGTATATTCTCCTAGTCTGCATTCTGCATTCTGCATTCTGCATTCTGCGTTCTGCATTCTGCAAATGTCAGACACCGCATTTATGGTACTTTAAGTATGTTTAGAGGTTTTACCTTGTTTGCTGATTCTGCATTTTTGTTGAGAAGCCCAGTCCAGCTAGTATTAAGGAAGCTCTGAAACAGTTTAGTCAAAAAAGGCAAATAATTATTCATTATTCACATGTATTTAATAATAAGGTTTAAAGGTTTGAACAATGGATGTACAGTAAATATCTGACAATAATTTGCATTGATTTTTACTTAGTAAATGTACCAAGAGATGCTACAGTAAGAGAAGAAAATGAAAAAAGCCACACATAGTGTTAAAAAAAAAATATAACTGCTCCACCAGATTGACGTGAAACATTATTACACATTGCAATACTAACTTTGCAGGAGCTTTATCTGCTTCGATTTCTTGCATTCTTGCATAAACCTGATCCAATTAATATTAAGAAAAATTATTTTAATAAATAATTATTTTTACATGTAATTGTCATATTGTAAGTTTGTTTCAGGGTGTGGTGCAATTTTAAAGCTATACCATGAACAACTGCAGATAAGCCACACCTCATTTCCCAAAATCTTTCCTCTAAAATTATGGAGAGTGTGACTCATCTGCAGCAACATTTCAGTACTAAGGTGCTGGAATTTTCATGCATGCCAAGCAAATTCCTAGAGCAACTCAAACTCAGGAAAGACCTAACAATAATTCTAATTTACCATTAGATAAAATTCATTCTTTGCCTTTTAATTTTTCCTAAATATGATATTATACAGTAAGTCAGTATAACTTATTTAATAATGAACAAAAAAACCCAGAAAATCAGTAACAACAACAAAAATACAAAGAAAGGAAATTGGTGCATATACTGTACCTGTGCCAATCTACTGCAGCTAGCATTGTCAGTTGTGTCAGATTTGGGACTATAGAAATGAAGGTGAAAGTTAGACAGTAAATAAAAAGCTGTTATAAAATAACTGTAAGTAAGGTTCCAAAACCCAAAACCAATCACATCACCCAAAAAAGGAGGAAAAACAGGGGGGCTCTGACAGGACTAGAGGGTAAGCAGTCATAAATACAAATAACTACAGATGCTCCAGGTCATTTTCTTACTAATTTTACCCTTGATAACTCAAACCCCCCGATAACTCGCACCTCTTCCGATTCCCCTTGAAAGTTCCATATATATTGGGATTGAACTGAAACTTCTCAAACTCATTAATAATTCATGAATTGACAAGCCAATTAGGATACGCCAATTTGGTCAGGTGCGTGTGGTTTGAAAACCCGATGAAGCACTGAACAGAGGCCTTTCCACAATAGTTTGATGAAATATCAAACTCTAGAGTTTGATAAAACGTCAAACCCTTGTGATGCGGGGTTATATGAGGTTAAATGCGATTTAACCAAGTTAAATAAAGCAATTTAACCAAGTTAACCACAACGAGTGGGTAGTCGGCTGTCCTGGTGGTCAGCGGTTACTAGCTCTTGTCAGGCTCAGTGCGTTGCGTTCTCGGACATGACAGCGTGGTGTCAGGTCTTCGTTCAATGGAGGGTTTTCAGGGATGTTTTGCGAGTTTTTTCTGCGTTCACGGAAGGATTTCACGGGCCTCTAGCCCAGTTTGTCAATTCTTTTACATGCACGTAGTTTGCAGCCGTGTTTCCATTCGTTCCAGGTGGTTCTCCGCGCTCCGACGTCAGTTTGATAGTTATTCATGGTCCGAATATACACAGAAGCGTCGACGTACAAGCGGCTGGCCACGCTGCCTGTTAGGGTTTACCTTTCCATTTGTTGTTCCGCTCGTCGTTGCCAGCGGCTTTGTTGCTCCGTTGTTCGTTCTTCTGCAGTCTTCTGGCTTAAAAAAACCTCTGTTGTAGCGTTGGTCTTGGTCATGCCTGGAGGTATCGTGTTATCGCGTTACCGTGTTGGTCCTCGTTTTTCCCGCGCAAATCATTTTCTACAAATCAGTTACGGTAGTTTGCGAGCGTTTTTTCTGCGTTGCTCGTTTGCTCTATGTAACATATGAGGTAGGGACTATAATTATTACAGCACATAGTCGTTTTGTTAGTTTTATTGCGTGTTGCCTATTTAGTTTTGCTTAGCACAACATTATTTTATGCGGGCACTGTAGTACGGCTTTTTGCGTGTTGCCTATTTAGCTTTGCTTAGCACAACATTATTTTATGCGGGCATATTGTAGTACGGCTTTTTGTTTGCCCATGTTTACTGCCAGTTTTTTGTATTTCGGGCTTGGTAGTACATCGTTTTATGCATTTGCTATGTTTTTTAGATCAGGCATTCAAGTATTGCATTTTAGTGTGTGCGCTGTTGTCTGCTTTAGTTCATATGGGGTAGCTTGGCATTTTAGCTAGTGTTTGCTGTGCCAGTTTTGGCATTGTTATTGAGTTTTTAGTATGTTCGCTGTTGTATGTTTACTGTAGTTCAGGCATTGTAGTGGCACATTTCTTTCAGCGTTACGGGTTTTGCTGTTGTTTACTTATCGCAGTGGGTTATCTTTATCCCGGGTCTTTATCATGTCTTTGATCCCTCAGCTGGGGTGTGTTAGCTCAAGGAGTAGCATGGCATGCGTTCTTGGGCATTTCACACTGGTCTTACGGTTTACCTGTTTAGTTCAGGCGTAGCAGGGCATTTTAGGGTTGAACTGTCATCTGTTTTTAGTTTGGTATGTAGTAGCAGTCTGGGGGTTACTTTGCTTGTTTAGTTCGGGATTTATAGTTGTCTGCTTAGTTGAGCTTCGCATGGTATGTTTTTTAATAGTGGTGCCTTGTTAGATCAGGCATGGCATGGCACTAGGGTACCTTCACAGATTACTGGTTCCCATTTTGTGCAGACTTATAGCAGGGGATTTCTGTTGCCTGTCTAGTTTGGACATAGCAGGGCATCTTAAGGGGCTTACTGTTTACTTGTTTCGTTCAACCATAGCAGGGCATTTTAAGGGGGTACTGTCGTCCGTTTTAGTTTGTTGTTTGTTGTAGCATTTTGGGGGGTTACTTTGCTTGTTTAGTTCAGGCTTCGTTACCTATTCAGCCTTCCCATGGCAGGGCTCTCACGGGGATATAATTATATATAGATATTTTTAATTAGGTTTTTATATACTTATTTAACTTAGTAACAACCAGGAGCTAGCTGCTCTGTAGCTGGTGAGGCGTTTTGTTTGGCGTGGTGTGGCATTCATTAGCGTACTTTGAGATACAGAGTCTGTAGCTAGTAATGGGTTTGTTTGGCGTTAGCTTGGTATTGGCGGGGTGTTTATCAGCATACTTTGACGGGCTCTGGCACTATACCGTTAGTGGTGTGCAGTCGCGTTTGTATCTGTGCGCCAGTCCGTGTGCTTGTAGTCTTACTGTGCGTAGTGCTTAGCGGTTCCTTGTTCACTGTATGATTACCTAGCCTACAGGTCAGCTCAGGCAGGCATGTGTCTGGTTACCTATTCAGCCTTGATATGGCAAGGCATTCACGGGGATAGCATCCATAAGGTCTACTTTGCTTACAGGTCTAGCCAGGCATTAGTTTGGGGCTCAAGTGGTTTACAGTTTCCTGTACCTTGTGGGCAAGCTTAGGCACACGTATATCTAGGCCTTTTTTTTTTTTTTTTTTTTTTTGGGGGGGGGGGGGGGGGGGGGGGCTCAGGCATAGCTTACAGTTTTTGCATGTTTTTTCAGGCATAACATGGCATCTAGCTTGATTACTCTCTGCCTGTTCCGTTGCCAGGCAAAGCAGGGTGTTTGGGGGTTCCACATTTGCCTGGTAGCTTGGGTTTAGCATGGTGTTTTTTAGTATGTGTCCTGCTTGGGGGGTTAGATATAGTTTAATGATATTTTACATAGTTTATGACTGGGAGCAAGCTGCAGCTATTGCAGTTAGATGTTGTAGTGGAGAACGTTTGCAGCGGGTGTGGCGTTATAGCGTGTGTGGTGTGTGTCATGTTTACTCATTGCCTGTCGTATGATTGTCATGCATAGAGGGACTCCAAGGGGGTTTACTGTTCCTTGTTTTTGTCAGGCATAGCATGGCATCTAGCATTCCTGCAGTGTACTCTGCCTGTTCCGTTGCCAAGCATAGCAGGGCGTTTAGGGGTTCTACATCTGCCTGTTAGCGTGGGTTTAGCAAGCTGCAGTTATTTGCAGTTAGGCGTTGTAGTGGCGTAGCGTGTGTGGCGTTTTAGCGTGTGTGGTGTGTGTCATGGTTACTCATTGCCTGTCATGTCATGACTGTCATGCATAGCAGGACTCCAAGGGGGTTTACTGTTCCTTGTTTTGTCAGGCATAGCATGGCATCTAGCATTACTACAGTGCACTCTGCCTGTTCCGTTGCCAGGCATAGCAGGGCATTTAGGGGTTCTACATCTGCCTGTTAGCTTGGGTTTAGCAAGCTGCAGTTAGGCCTTGTAATGGCGTAGCGTGTGTGGCGTTATAGCATGTGTGGCCTGTGTTGTTTTAGCGTGTGTGTGGGTCATGTTTACTCATTGCCCGATGTGTCATGTCTGTCATGCATAGTGGGACTCCAAGGGGGTTTACTGTTCCTTGTTTTTGTCAGGCATAGCATGGCATCTAGCATTACTACAATGCACTCTGCCTGTTTCGTTGTCAGGCATAGCAGGGCATTTAGGGGTTCCACATCTGCCTGTTAGCTTAGCTTTAGCTTGCCCGATGTGTCATGTCTGTCATGCATAGTGGGACTCCAAGGGGGTTTACTGTTCCTTGTTTTTGTCAGGCATAGCATGGCATCTAGCATTACTACAGTAGTGCACTCTGCCTGTTTCGTTGTCAGGCATAGCATGGCATCTAGCATTACTACAGTGAACTCTGCCTGTTCCGTTGCCAGGCATAGCAGGGCGTTAGGGGTTCTACATCTGCCTGTTAGCTTGGGTTTAGCATGCTGCAGTTGTTTGCAGTTAGGCGTTGTAGTGTGTATGGCGTTATAGTGTGTGTGGCGTTATAGTGTGTGTGGCGTTATAGTGTGTGTGGCGTTATAGCGTGTGTGGCGTTATAGCGGGTGTGGCGTATTAGCGTGTTTGGCGTTATAGCGGGTGTGGCGTGATAGTGTTGTATCAGT
The DNA here is from genome assembly GCF_052425735.1 of Oculina patagonica. Classification (NCBI taxonomy): domain Eukaryota; kingdom Metazoa; phylum Cnidaria; class Anthozoa; order Scleractinia; family Oculinidae; genus Oculina; species Oculina patagonica. The sequence goes on along the minus strand of NC_135763.1, from coordinate 20,779,469 downwards.
TAATCATGCAGATGGGTGCCTCGGGATGTGGGTGGTGTTCGGGGCTATGGCTTCTCAGCCATGAGCCCCTTGCTCTGTTCTGACCTGGTGGTCAGCACAGAGATCCCTTCGGCTTGGCGTGGGGGCTCATGGCTGTTTTGTTGGGATTGCCAGCCTTGGCAGCTTTATCCTATCTGGGGAGGGCCGGCTGACCTCAGTGGAGGCCCTCCCGGGTATCCCAGGCACCCATCCTCCATATTCGCGAGGCAGTGGTTAAATGAGGTTAAATGCGATTTAACCAAGTTAAATAAAGCAATTTAACCAAGTTAACCACAACGAGTGGGTAGTCGGCTGTCCTGGTGGTCAGCGGTTACTAGCTCTTGTCAGGCTCAGTGCGTTGCGTTCTCGGACATGACAGCGTGGTGTCAGGTCTTCGTTCAATGGAGGGTTTTCAGGGATGTTTTGCGAGTTTTTTCCCCTCCCTCCCTCCCTTTCCTGCTTCTTTTTATTAGTTATAAATTCATTTTTCCACTGATTTAATCAGTGTGACGGGTGTCTGTGCGTGGGGGCTCATGGCTGTTTTGTTAGGATTGCCAGCCTTGGCAGCTTTATCCTATCTGGGGAGGGCCGGCTGACCTCAGTGGAGGCCCTCCCGGGTATCCCAGGCACCCATCCTCCATATTCGCGAGGCAGTGGTTAACCTAATTTAAATATTAATGACACAAACACCGACTGAATAGACAAGCTTCTGTTTCACGGGTTAAGTAGAATCACTCTAAAATTTACGTTTACAGTGCTAGTGCAATTCAGAAACATTCCTGAACATCTTGTAGCGATCGACCACCGTTCTTATTCCCAACCCAGTTTTTGGTGAACGAATTTTGTGAGCAAATATTTTAAAGACAGACCATCCAGGTCCTCCAACTTCTCTTCAAGACTTTGCACGCGGTGAACATCATAATCCTTGAACACACTTCCCGAGTTTTTGCTCGCGCGCTGTTTGGCAAGTTCGATTCTCAAAACCTCAACGGCTCGCTTGTCCACTATGCTTTGACTGCTGTGCAAGCAAGGAATTTTCTTGCACATTTTTGGGCGGCTGAAACCGGCGATATTCATCCTCAGCTAACCTGTCCACGTTTCAAAACTAGCAGGACGCCACTGCATGCAAATTATGGCGGCTTGAAGTAAACAAGCTTAGTTGTGAAAAACATGGATCTTACATAATCATCACAAACTATGCGCTAATTAAACAAAAGATAGCAACAATTTAATGTTTTTGTGAATAATATCCTTTGTTTGCAATAAGGCCCGATTGCAAATTGTACGCTAATTGAACAAAAGAAATAAAAAATTAAGTTTTCGTGAATAATATATTTTGTTTGCAATTAGGCGCCGATTGAGAAGCTATTTCAAAAACTCATGCTTCGTGTTTCATTGGGGTTTCCAAACACTCGAAAACAATAACAATATTTTCCATCAACTGATACTTGTCCTTTTGTTACACTCTTATTACTGAAGTTTTAAATGATTGATTTGTGAACACATGCTGTGTGCATGTACCTTCCATGTCCTGTCAGTGCAAGCAGTTTCCTCTCCTCTTCTAGTAGTTTTTCTCTCTCAGTATCACATTCTAGAACACTCTGAAGAACTTGTGTCTCATTTCCAGTCACCTACAAATTGTATTTACAGAAAATCTTGGTATTAGATAATGTAAATGAACAATCAGTGCATGAGATTACAGACACATGTTTATTCAATGAGTTTTTTTTTATTTTTTATTATGATAGTGCAGCCAATGCCTTTAACTCTTAAAAAATGATTGCTGTACATAATTTGCAGCATTTTTTTTTTCATTTGTTCTGAGGATTTGTTGTACATCAATATTTATTATTTGTCAGCATGTCACTGTATTCATATTGTAAAGAACATAAGGCTGATTCACTTTGGAAGAAACTAAGTTGACGATAGTTTGTCTTTTAACACATACACTGCACATACCTCTTGTTCAACACACAGAATAGAAATGTGAGATGGAACAAATAACTCACGCCTGTAGGTAAAAAGTAAAGAGTCTAGTATGAAGTTTAAATTATGGTAAAGAAATGTACAAAATTTAATTTAATAGGTTTATGTTTATTAATATCTGATAATTAATGTCAGTGTTGCTCTATGCAAAAGACAAAGAATCTATTAGTTCTTTGATCTCTAACAAGAGACATTCCTTATTTTTTGTGTGTGAAAATGTGGTATTTTCCTTTGTTTTATATTTATTATCATATATTACAATACACCAATTTGTACCAATAGTAAAACATGTACATGTAAGACCAGTCCTCAACAATGAACAACAACATTAAATTTCAATTGTCATTTTTACAATGTTTATAGTTTAGCTAAGGTATTTAAAATTTGAAAATGGAGCCTTAGAATTTTGGAAACCTTTAAACTGGATCTTTATTGCACCAAGTTATAAGTTGTGGTTAATTAAATTTAAACTGACCGTTTGAAAAATTTTAAACCAAAGATAAGTTAAAACCACAACATATACAACAGGTTTAACTATACATTACCTGGAAATCATTTTGATCAGTGTTGTCTTTCCAATCCCATTTCTTCCAACTAAACCATACCTCCTACCAAAGATTAGCGACAAGTCTGCTTCTTTCAATAAAACTCTGAAAGAAATATATCACAGATATTAAAACCATAATTTATGTGTAATATTATGTATATGTCCATTTGTCTTCCAAGAGCCACTGAGATTTTGCACATTTTGAATCAAAATGGTAAAAAATCTGGAATTAAGATTGTTGGAGTCACCAGGCTTACCTGTCTGCATAAGAGAGATCAAAGTTCTCTATCCTGATATCTCGACTTTTGTTTGTACCACTGGCTTCTAGTTTGTTTTCTCTCTTGTTAGAACTCTGGCAAGCTGATGCATTATCTATTTGCCTGCAGTCAGAAGATTAGAATCACTTGTTATTATCACCTGACCACACTTTACCTGTTTTACTGTCCTGTACAAGAATGCCTTGTCAAATTCTGTTACAACATAATATAACTTACCTCCCTCTTATCTCATTAATAGGTTCACCATCCTGTGCACGTTTCTCCTGCTTTGCTTTTATTTTGGCTTCAGCTTTTTGTAATTTTTTCTGATCTACAACCTGAATTTTTAAAGATAAAATAACAGTTGTAAAATAACAACACGATCACAGTTGAATATCCACAAACAAACACTTCCTATAAGCATGGGAAAAGGCACACTGAGTCACAGTACAGATGTGACTAAAATAATATTTCAATCTGAGCATGATCATGATCATGATTTAACCCATTGACACCTGGAGTTTTTTGGGAAAACATATTTTAAAGACATTTTTGACATTTTCTAGCCAGTTACGAGCTAAAGACTAGGTTCAAACTACTCAAAACAGCATTTCCAACACAAAAGCATGCATTGCTTTCCACTAGCATCGCAACTTACATTTTTGCCCATTCCTGCATGCCCACAAATAAAATTTTTGAGATGTGACCTACCTATTTTGACTTTCCTTTTTTTATTAATTATTTTTTTTTTTACTTTAAAATTTCCTTTTTTTCTTCTTTTTTTGCTGCAGTTGTTGGGGTTCTTCGGAACTTGCTTTTAGTTCGAGAATTCCCGAGAAAGCATCAACGAGACGGGTAATACCATGTAGCGAAGGGTTAGAAAAGGGAAATTTTTCTCTGAATTTCTCACTGAAAAGGCTAAGCGTTTTTGTACAAATCACTCTGCTTTGGGAATCAATGAAAAGATCTTTTCTTCCTGCGTCCTGAGTAAAAGTGATGCCTTTTTGGTCAAAGTTGATGATGTCACAAGCGGAACCAAGGCCAACATTGGTCATGGGCAGTTTCAGGCAGCACAGGTGTCAATGGGTTACAGTAAAATATGCAGCAAAATCATGCAGAACATTCATTTAACAGTTACATTTTATTTTAGACTGACACAATAAGTGTGAAGGCAAGCAAGTTCAATTCTCACTGGAGTATGAACAGGAAGTGAACTCCAGCAAATTGTACAGAATGTATTCACATTTTACCAGTCACAGGCTACCAAGTAAGACTAACACAGGTGCATAATTTTACAAATATCTCTAAAAACAATCATTCTAATTTTGCTGATTAATCCCTAGAAACAACTTACTGTATTGTTTTCTTTTTTTACTATCCAAATACTTGACATTTCATCTTCCTGGGGTTCTATAGGATCAAACATAATTACTGGTAATGTAATTACATGTATCTATGTATTTCCTGGTCAGGTTGCTCTGTATAGAGAAATGAAATAGCTGTGCCCATGATCTTGAGGTCTGTAGACACATAAAATTTCCACAGGGCATTGATTTGAAAGTTATTATTCCAGGGAACTTTTCCTGGCCATTTTATTACAGTATTGGTGCTGTCACCACACATAGGACACTAGTATGTTACAGGTCAAATTAAAATTCAGTTTAATTTTTTTAGTTAACCTGGTTATTTTTTTCAAACTAGGTAAAATCCAAGGTTATTATTAGGGTAAGGGTTTGGATTGGAGTAATATTTTTTTTTTTTAAATAGTGGCTCACCCAAGCATTGTTTCTTTTGTGACAAAGTGGATAAGGGGTTGGACAGCAAATCTGGAAGTTGAGAGTTCAAATCCTAGAAGTGCAGGTTAGTTAAAAGGTAAAAAAAAAAAATGATATTATATATACTACATGGGGGGATAATAGTAGATGCTAGGGGAGGGTAAGTAAGGATGGTGGAGGGAGGGGAGGTGTTTTAATTTTCTACTTATTAACCTACATGTAGTATACAAAAAATAAACTTCAGCCTAGGTTAAAAAATAACAACTTAGGTTGGAGAAAATGACCTAAAGCTAATTTTGACCTGTAACATACAGTACATGACTACATGCATCTCAAGCAGTTTTTCACTTCCTCTGAGCTCTTACCTAGTAAAGTTTCTGCCATCTCCTTCATATTAACAGGAGCATGGAGTAATTTATGGCTGCCTTGACCTGTGGCTGTGCCATTGCAGCTATCACTATAAAAAAGACATGTAGATATGAAATAAGGAACGTTCACACTATTAATAAGTTATAACCACAGATCTCATGCATGCCAGCTATCAATGCTACTGTAAGTCATCATAACTTATAGTCTAACATGAATAATAATCTTTAACTGAAGTTACAAGTAAAACTGATACAGATACACTTGACAACTTATTCTGAGTCAAATATGTGTGATATTAACACTGGGGTTGGATATTTTGACTTTATACACATGAAAATGCCTCTAACTGAAAATGATTTATAAATCATTCCTGATATTTTAGCTAAGCATAAGAAATGCTTGAAACAGGCACAAAAATGGTGTTTACTGTGATATCACAGTGAAATACTACTCAGGAGATTGCCTTTTGACATATAGGATGGGCCTGCAGCTGGGTTTAAATCCATGTCATGTCCTGTCTTGTTTTCTGAGGGAGGGGGTACTCACTTACATAAGCTATTATTATAACTTATATGAAGTATGTGTGCCAGTAAAGGGTATGATTTTTAAGCTTTAGTCTGAAATAGGGTGTGGTTTGTACACTCTGGTCTGCAATTGGAAATAATTTTTGGCATCATATTTTGGTCTGAAAACCACACATCCTCCCCCAAGTTTCTTTGTTTGATTACAGAAACCTCAACAAATATGCAGAATACAGACAGAGAGACCATTTACATGATAGAGAAAATTGGGTATGGACCCGTCGAAAAATTGGTCTGGACCTGACCACTTTAATAGAGAAACATTCAACTTAAAATGAGGCCATGCATAGGTGCCTATGGTCCCGTTTTAAGTTGAGTGTATCTCTACAAAAGTGGTCAAGTGCGGACCGATTTTTTGACAGGTTCGTCCCCTATTCTTTCTTTCCTGTAAACAAAGACAGAACCAGTACTGAGACACAGATTACATACTTGCATAAAGTGAAATAAGCACCCCTGCCTCCTTCAATTTATCTCAGTAAATAAAATATCAATCAGTGAATAGATCTGCATGTACTGAATTTTGTAGATACACTTTGTCTGTGGCGATCGGTAGACGTTATTTCAGTAGAATGATTCATCCGATCTGAGATTATTAAACACTAAATTTTCGGTGGCCTCTGTCCACCTTCATCAGAGTATTGAAAATGAGTTCGTTATCGAACTCAATTTCAATACTCTGACGAAGGTGGACAGAGGCCACCGAAAATTTAGTGTTTAATAATCTCAGATCGGATGAATCATTTTACTGAAAGTACTGAATTTTGTGCACATTAGCTTGTTTCCACACAAGAAACATTGAGTGATTGGTAAATTACCTACTGATTGACGCAATGTTTGTTGGTAAGCATCTACAGTGTTCTAAATCTGATGGTCACATTTTAACATACATGACATTTGCCAATCATATAATTATTTAAAACTATTGGTTTAAACATTAACTGTAAGCTTACATGCCTAAGAATAATATTCTTAGGCATATTATTATTAATACCATGGCAAGAATCAAAGATCCTGTATAGAGTATAAATTTTATACCATTTGAAGAGATAAAATTATGTTTTATGTCTGCTTTAATGCATATTAAATTGTTAGTTTGTACATACCCTTTCAAAGCACTCATAAGTTGATTACAGATGTCAATAATGTTGTCTTCTCCTTCATCTCCTGCCACCTCTGCTAGAATACTTCCCACTGCATCATGAATATCCTCACCACTCTCAAAATCATCTGATCCACTTTCAAGAATGTCTGAAGGTAACATTTCATACAATCAGTGCTTACAAATCCACTTTTAACGTTTTGATTTCAAGGCTTAGGATTATTCTCCTTAAGCATTTGTTTTAACACCATGTTTAGTACCACTGGTTCAATAACAACTAACACAACTACTGGTAACAGCTGAAGGTGATCTGATTGGTCAGTTTACTAGTAAAGATGAGTCCCTGAAGACTGCCAGAGTTTGGTTCAGCTAATAAATTATAGTCAAACAGTAATTTCTGAGAATTAAAATTTATTTAATAGTACATCTAGCCTATGAGTACTACGTTATGTTATTCACCTCGGCGACAGTTGTCAGGCCTGTTTGCTAATGAATTAATATAACAAGGAAAAATTGAACCTTTGATCACATGTTTTTAGTTTGAAGGGTCAAAAAGATTTTAAAATATATTAATATACATTAAATCAAAATAATTTCAGTCCTTGAAATTTATATCATTGCCTGGTTCAATTTTACCCTTGGTACAATCTGGTATTTTCTTTGTTTTATACTCATAATTATTATATATACATATTACGATACACCAAAAAAGTTGTACCAAGGATAAAATTGAACCACAACAAATACACAGCACTTCACTACAGTTGAAACTCTGTCAGCTAAGAACACACTCAGTATAAAATTATTTGTTATCAAGTCTTACACTTCATGCTCCTTACATACAACTGTACATGCAGTGGTGAATCCAGGCCTGCTTGTAAGGTGGCAGCTTAATTTTTAACAGGAAAGAAGGGACCCCAAAATATTGTTTATCCTTGATCTAGATTCAAGAATTTTAGCCTAGACAGGCCTGAGTGCCTCTTATACTTCACCTACCTCTGTTACTGAGCTCTCAGAAAATACTACGATTTCCAGTTGAGTGAGACGCGAACAAAGTTTGGTGACGAGGTTTCAACATAACAACGGCATTGTTGTCAAGGGCAAACTTCTCTGTTTCCATTGGTAACTGTCGTTACAGGTACTGACCGCCATTGTTCTTTTATACAAGGAGGACCTCTCGGGAAACAGGGCAATTTTTTGATTGGCTAATTTCGATCCAAGATGGCGTCAGTTTTAATTGAGCATTTTTTTGATTGGCTAATTTTTTGAAATTTCGATCCGAAATGGTGTTAGCTTTTGTCAGCTTTACAAAGCACCAAATGTTCTTCATTTTAGTTCGCGAATTATTCATTTTGCACTTGAGAAAGATATATTATTTAAAGCTGAAGGAATTCTTAAAGCTGCTAGAAAATCCCTGGAGTTGGAAAACGATTAAATTTCAGTTGAACAGTAACTCTAACAACTGCATGAAGGTAAAGTGACGCACGTTGAACATAACGTCAACACTCAACACAGATCTGTTACCGTCGATATAAAACAGCTAAGGCATAATATATTTCGTTATTTGTTTCTTTTATCATTGTCTCTGTGTATATATTTTTTATTTGAAAGCGTAATAAAGTGTTGCTAACGATATTTGTAGTGTTTGTATTTATTTAAGCATCGAGATTGTCGAGCAAGACAGTTACAAGCGCAAATTTGTTTCCAATGGTAACAGAGAAGTTTGCCCTTGACAACAATGCCGTTGTTATGTTGAAACCTCGTCACCAAACTTTGTTCGCGTCTCACTCAACTGGAAATCGTAGTACATGTAGCAACAAAACAATAAGTTTATGTGGTGAATTTAAAAGATCAATGTTGATTTGTTTCCTTCTTGTTCATGATTTGTCCTGATTTACTATCTAAACCCATCTTGGCAAAGGTGGAAAGGGGGTGGGGGTTTATAGAAGGGGAAGGGGGGGGCTTATTAAAAAATTGAACCTCCTGGAGAAGGGGGGGTATTAGAGAAAGGGCTTGAAAGAGAGGGGCCATAATAGAGGGGTTTTTTTTCTGGTAATCCCCATTAACTGACAACCCTAGACAATGCTACGAATCCTCTTCTTATGGCTAAGATCACAGACAACCCAAATTAGCTAAAAACATATAAAATACAATGATTGAATTTATTCTGACTGCTAGCTGGCTTATCACGATAGCATTTAGAAAGCAGACAATAAATAACAACTAGTCAATCTTATAGTGCGAAACAATGATGTTTTTTTTTTAACTGAGACCAGTAAGCATCTTTCGTTAACGAAAACAGCAAAACGTAAGAGAAACAAGGTGACATACGCGTACAGAATCGATATGGTTGTCTCGAGTTCCTAAATCAAGATTAAAAAATGATGTTAATGCTATGCCCAAGAATATAATTATATTCACAATCAACGATCTTAGAACTTTCTCTGTCTTTTAAACGCTGAAAAAAGCTGAAAAAAGGCTCCGTAAAAACTAAAATCTTAAATTAAGACGTTTTTTCACCTTAGCGACTGGTGCCTAGATAAGACGGGAATTTTTACTTAACTTAAGACGCTTCATCTTAATCAAGATTAAAAATCGTCTTAAATTAAGATGATAACTACTTAAGCAGGAGTTGGGTTGGAAGGATTTAATTTAAGAACGGCAGTCTTAAAGTAAGATTTTTTATGTCTTAATTTCAGTTTCATAACGTCTTAAATACGAAGTGCCTAGATAAGATTCATTTTCACCTTATTTTAAGATTCAAACATATCTTTTTTTATTACAAGATGTTCCTTGTCTTAATTTAAGATAAAGGTCCAACTGTCTGGTGATTTAAAAAATAACGGTCACTCCGACTCGCTAGAATACGCGAGCGAACCAAAGTGGAACAAACCTGGCTTGCTTAACACACTGTTTTCGATAAACCATACATAAATACAAGCACAACAAATATAGTAGCAAGCACTTTAAGCGTATAATTCAAGCAAAAACATACACAGAGAAAAAGACAAAAAGGAAGATGTAGACCTTAGCTGTTTTCGTTTGACGGCTGAACGTATATATATGTTATTTGCCGGCCGGGAGGTCCGTATTGGGAAAAACTGTACCCGAGGTCTTGAGTACGGCAAACTGCGAACGGTAAACTACAACTCGATTTTGTTGAGAAATAAATAAATACCTCGCCTTTTGAAGAACTTTGAGGCCTTTAATTCCACTGCTTTTTTGTCCTTTAGCATTAACAATGGATGGTGAGGCTATTTTTGTCTTTGGAGAGCAAAACTTTTATGTGTTCGTTAGACTTAAAGGTGCAAAATGATTTCGCGCCATGAGCGGTCCGTATGCGGGGTCCAGATGAGAAAAACCGGACCGCTGGAGCGCGCGCAATTAGCCAATCAGATTAAAGGATTCAGGATTCCGGACCGCTGAGATGCTTTAGAAAAAATAAAGTTGGAGCTTACATGTGCCGAGTGCTGTTGTGTATTCAAATCTGCTTCAGTTCACCCTCACACAGCTGTTTAACCAATTCTAACTCCAGAAATTTTCCTTCTTTTCTATCAGCTCTGAAAATTCCTCTAAGTGTGAAAATATATCTTCGTCAACGACAAAACATAACCGTGAGCCATACTAATGTGCGCTATAAAATGAAAGGAACATGAGTAGCGCTGTTTATATAGCTGACGCCATTTTGGATCGAAATAAACCAATCAAAAAATTGTTCAATTAAATTGGGCGCCATTTTGGATCGAAATTAGCCAATCAGAAAATTGTACTGTTTCCCCAGAGGTCCTCCTTACGTAAAAGAGCAATGGCGGTCATGCAGTAAAACGTTCTCCTGCATGCGACGGAAAATCCCGCTTAATTATTTTGATAAGAAACACCAACTTTCTGGAAATTAGATAATTTCGAAAAATGCTGAAGTTGTCCTCCTAAAAAGGTTGAAACGGAAAGTCGCAAATGTTCATACTGTTTCTTTTGGAAGTTTTGGCTTTGTCGGCATGATATCACTTGAATTCTGGTTCTTGGCCGTGATAAGTTTACGGCAACAAAATTTTTACATTTCGACCTTACATGCCATAAAATTCTTTGCACCCAAGACTGCATTGTACAGACGGTTATATATCCTCCACATTGACTTCAAAATATTGCAGATGCCCACTTTCTTAATTTAAGACGTAACGTGACTTAGTTAAGATGACACCATCTTACCATTCTTGAAATCATCTTCAGGGCTGGAAATAACTTTCGAACATTGAACGGTCAAAATGTCCGGTCAAATCCATTTTAGCTCGGTCATACCTCGTTTCTGCTCGGACAAAATTGCAACATACAATTTTTCAATAAGTATTAAATATATGTAAAAATATAACACCTCCCACCTTAAGAAATAACATTCCCAAAGTAAATTAATTTTTCCCAAAAGTAACGACACTGTTGACTGTGGAATTTAGATTGTCGTCAGAACTCTATTTTTTTGCTGATTGAATGAATTGCTCGTTACTTTACGATGTTGCTTACCTCAGGTCGGAACCATACGGTACAAAAAAAGTTTAAAGTTTTAAAATTTTCTTTATCATTAGTTCTTATTTTTTCAAATCTATTTTCTCTTGCTTTTATGACTCATTTCGTGCAGAATGTAATTTGATTAAGCGAATAATTTCACGTCCATAAATACTGCAACAGTTGAATGAAAAACTGTTTTGTTTCCATGAATGAGAACCGTTTTCAAATAGTTAATACATGGAAAATAGCAATCAGATCAGAATTCAATAATTATTAATTAAAAGCAAGTTTACAGTTTAATGACTCGTCTGCATCTTTTTTTGCGAGTTCAAATTTATGCAAATTTTGTGTGAAATGTAATTTGACTCCACACTGTCTTGTGTTTCATGTTCATGAATGGTGAAAACAAAATTCTTTCGCGGACTCTATTAATGAAAGTTGTATTTTCGTGGATGAAACTCTGTTTCAGTTGAATTGAAAAATCAATTGCTGACTGCAGTTCTATTTAATTTCTAAGTTTTCAAAGTTAGTTTTTGTTCAATGAATGAATGAATGATGCAAGCGTCTGGCTCATGTCTGGCTCCATGTATTTGTCTTTTGGCTTCAAACTATGCAAATGGCACAGTTGTTTTCAGTGCTTGAGGTGGGTTATAGGTCCATTGGCCTGTTTTGTTTTCCTTATCAACAAAGGTCTTGTGGTCTCCATTTTGGAACTTCAAGTTTTGCAAAAATCTAATAAATTATGTCACTTCCGGATTGTTCTCATCGAAATATATAGATTTCACGTTGCGTTTCCCAGCGATTATTAAAATAACAAGCAGCTAGAGAAGAACATTTTCAATGGCTTCATACTGGAAAACGAGGAAGTATATTACCTCACACTATAAAATATTAATTCCAAACTTGCGACTGCAAAGAAAGTTTTAGTCGCCAAAGGAAAAATATTAGTTGCAAACGCGACCGTATCGGTCGCAATTTCGAGCCACACAAAGATTTAAAGATTGTTTAAATCATAGTTCATTTAAATTGTACTTTTATACTCCGAGCTTTGGAATGAAATTAATCGTTGAATTGTGTGCAAGAGGAAACGGACAATTTGGGAAAATATTTTAATTTTGAGAACGTAACATGCGAATTGTAAACAACCATTTAATTCGATCAGTTCTAGTTTACTTTTTGGTTGGAAGTTCTGCAATACAGCGAGGTGTATACACTAACAGAAAGTAGACAACAGCATAGAAAATTAGGGTTTTTTCAATATTATTATTATTATAGACTTGTGACCGGACAACATGACCGGCAAAGCGAACATTTGACCGGTCAAGTCCCCAATCAGGCCGGACATTGTCCGTTGACCGGCCGTTATTTCCAGCCCTGAATTCTTAAAATTTATTTAAGTCGAACGACCTTCTAAATTTAAGATTTTCTTTCTCTTGAAATGAGAAAGTTAAGAGTCTGCAATCTTAAAGTAAGAAGTAGCAATCTTAGATGAGAGGACACAATCTTATTATAAAACGGACCAGTCTCATTTTAAGACGCATTCAAAAACTTATATTAAGATGGATTTGAATCTTACAAATACATAAGACTTTACTTGTCTTAAGTTAAGATGTATTATCTTAAACTAAGATCACTTCAGTCTTCTTTGTAAATGGTTGTTATCTTATGTAAGATGCTAATCATCTTAGTTTTTAAAAGATTTTAGTTTTTACGGAGGGAAGTCTTAAAATTATTTCACGAAAAGTGAAGCAAGGCTCTGTCATAATAGAAAGTCGAACAGAGAGTAGCAAGATCGACTTAAGCAAAAATAATAAGTGAAATATTTACCTGTCACATATTGGAAAAGATCGTCGTCTATTGAAGGAAATCTATCTAAAAGAATTTGCCGGCAGGTATCAAGTCCGTCCGCCATGTTATTTCACCATCGACTGAGCCAATAGTACAATTCAGAGCGGTGAACAACATGCAAGGTACGGTGCTTCGTGTTAACGGTCAGGAAAAGTACTTTTGATCCTGCCTCGTGCCCAGGCGCCGTTGCGTCGGAAACTGAAGTGGGAAACCAGCGGTAGGGGCGGAGGATGCTTGCTCGCAGGCTGGGGGCTTGATGGTTAATAGGCGACGAAAACAACAGGCACACATCCTAACTCAATGTGCAACGCATCTTATGGATCTCGGTCGTCGTCAGTCAGAATCGTTTCGTTTGAAAACCGCACATCTCCCACGTATGGGGAAAGGCAACGAGCCCGCGACAAAAGGGTGTTTTTTCTCTGGCTAATTTAAAAGGAGTGAATAAAACACTACTAAAGAAATGATAATAAAAAGTAATCGATAGAATGAGACCAAATCATCGGTCACTACTCACAGAAAGGGATTGTATTTCAGTACTTTAATCCAAATCCTGAGGATGACGAGCGCGGGAAAGATGGCATAGAGTTAACGACTGAGAGAAGATTCCAGTAAATGATAACTGTGAGGAACTAGTGGGAACGGATCGGGAGGAGAGTTTGGTTTATCATTAGCACTGCAAACAAATCACCAACCAAAACTAAATCTTCTTCCTTTATTCCTGCCAGAATTCTTCTCAAGTTCTCTTGATAACAAACTACAGATGATATTTAATAGGGTAAAGGAAAAGCTGTGTTTACAACATGACTAAATGTCAGAACAATTTCTTTCATTCTTTGATGACAAAGTAGGTAGTAGTGAACGCCTGCAGTTTCAATACTAATTTATTTTAAATTTGATGAAGAGTTAGATGGTGCAAAAACTTTGGCTCATAATATCTGATGTTTATACATGATCACAAATTACAGTGAACGTCTGCTATAGTTGATATATGCTATGCTATAGTTAATAACAGTGTCAATATATCCTAAACAGCATCAAAATATGAATCTGAGAGTGAATGTTACATCTCAGATGGAAAAAAATTCAGATTCGTATCGTTTCATTTTCTTATCCCTGTAATTTTTATACATGTGGAACTTTGTGTTGTCCAAATTCAGAAAGAGGATCGAAACAATATTTTTTCAAATCGGTAATATGCTTTCACTTGACCGATTGATTGGGCAAGTAGTTTTACAAACGTACAAATGTGCCCACACCCTTAAATAAATATTAAACTCTCAAAGAGTTTGTTTCATTTTAGTTTACGAATACATGTTCATTTAGACACTACTTTCCAGTACGCCTTGCGACGCCAAGCAATACTTTGAACAAAGATCTTTTGTGTGCAAAGTTTGCATTAATGCCTTTCCTAATGCAGCGTATGTAGCACTGGATCCCTGAGCTTCCGTCCATCGAGTCAGCATAACAAAGCACTTGTCATACAAGCTCTGTTGATCATAATCAATGTGTTCCAGTTCCTTCTCGTCTAGCAGAATGCGCCCCAATACATCCCACTGTTTGCCCACATCACGTGCTATGAGTAGCAGATCACCACGTGATACACGGCCTGGCTTAAACTGCAGTTGGTCTACAAGAAAAAAATAAAACTGATCAACGGCAATGATTTTAACCGTCCAATGATTGGGAACGGTATAAGCGACTCATCCTGCAGACGTTTTATAGCAGCCATTCATTATTGCCCCCGCAGGGTTTTGGCCCAGAGGCCAAAACCCGAGGAGGCATCATTGTAATCCGCGCGAATATAGAGTATATATATATAGTATATACTGGGAAAAATCTCGATTTGATCAATGTTTGCCCGCAAATAGTCTCGGGAGTTGTAAAATGCCGACAAGCTGAAAGCCCGCAAGTAGGTATCGGGACTTGTAAAATGCCGACATACGGTGATTGGTCAATGATGACGCAAGTAAACGATGATTGGGTAATGATGACAGCCCAAGCATGAGCACGTGCACGGATGACAACAAGCAAACAAACGACGCTTGTAAACGTTGATTGCAGTTGGGCAGAATTTTGAAAAATATAATTTGAGGTTTTATTCGAGGCCTATTCATTTCACAATGTCTAAAAGCCGAAAGCAATGCAATTGTTGAAAAGACTTCGCGATAATTAACTAAGTAACTCGCAGAGAAGAAAGAAAATCCACATTTTTTACATCTGAGTGGCCGAAGAAGAAATATGTCTAGGAACACGTACGAACATATCAAGCCATGTCTTCAAATTTGTTTGCGATTTACGATAAGCAAGCCTTAGTCCAAAACCGCGATTTACCAAGCACAAACTACTTGAACGGAGAAAAGCCTTGATCAGTCTATCTCCGGACGAGATTTACAAGAAACTTAAAAAAAGATCTCGAGATAATTGTTTAAGACTCGCGGCAGGCGAAACCGGAAACCAGAAGCGAGCGACTTTTAGAAAGTCAAGCGTTTTCATTGTCAAAGGTGAGAAATTCTTTCGGTATCCTTTCCTTTTAAAAAGTTGATCGTTGTCATGAAGCGTGATTTACGATAAGAAAGCCTTTGTCCAACTGACCGTGATTTACCAGGCACAAACTACTTGAATGGAGAAAACTTATGCGGCATCAAGAAAAGAAATTCAAAAGAGATCTCGAGATGCATTGTGATTATTTAAAACTCGCGGCAGGCGTGTTAGATTCGAGCCCGCAAAGCGGCCCATTCAAAGCGACGAAGTCGCGAAAACGAGCCACGCAAGTCGCGATAGGTCGACCCGGACCGTGTTAAATTAATAAAGACGACGGACTTTTTCTAAAGTCTAGCTTGAGTCTAGCTGAGATCCCCCACCACAGCAAAACATGACAAAATGATGTCAAGATGCTGTTGCGTTCTTGTAATTAAATGATTTACCGTATCATAATTAATAATCATCCAAAATAGAAAATTAATTTCTAATAAAATGTCTGAATTGTAGAAAAGGATGAACAGCAGAGAAAAACCGATAAACATCGTCGAAACTTCGGGGGCAACCTAGTGTCAGCTATTTCTAGTTATTTATTTAGAACTCGTCTCAACATTCAGTTGTAAAATCAAGTAACCAGACCACAGAACTGAACAAGCAGATCATCACGCAACAAATCGGTTCATCAATAAAGCGACAGCAAGCGAGAATATCTTTGCATTCTTACCGGTCTATCCTTTACTGTTTACAACTGAATTCTTATAAAAATTTACAACTGTCACTAGCTTGGCAACTTTGTATAATCTAGTAACGTTTATTCCCACATGTTTTTGCACAGTTAAAACTTAGCGAGCCAGAGGTATTTTCTACAGAGCATATTTCAAATCAACGAAAGAAACATTTACCTGTATCCTGATTTCTGCAGTTGAAATGCTGAGAAAGGGAGAGAAAACAAATTGAGCTTATTTACGAACCGTTCAGGTAATATCACGAAATAACAATTTTTTCAGAACTTTACCAGTTACTCAATAATCGATGTTAAACAAACACAGTTCTTAAGTTATCGTTAACTTCATTGAAGATACGGGACCTATATACAGAAGGTCCCGTAAACCTACGTGCTATTTTTCACGCTTAGGCGTTCACTTTTGTGTCATAAGTGGTCAGTTTTTAAAATTTGGTTTGGTGGGAACAAATTATTAGATTCAAAAGAAGTCTTCTGCTTTCCAGGATGAAGACAGTTAAAAAAGAAAAAAAAAAAAAAAAAAAAACACTTCACGTTAGTTCGTGTATATTCTCTACTGCAATCAGCCTCTCGATTACAACAATCTGGATCAATCTACTAACACCCCCACACATGTACAAACTTAAAACTAGGAGTTAATGGATAACAAACCTAAACCTAATCCAAAGAATTTTATTGTTCAAATTATGCAGCTTGATTTTTTAAAGTAGACTGCTGATAGTGTTCATGTACCTTGATCCAGGGTTGAAGTTTGTCCTCAGTAAGCAGGGAGTTTAGCTTGTAGGTCTTGTCACACCTTAAAGGCTGTGAGTCTAATGGAATGAAGTGGGCACAGTCAGGATGAACACAGGAGTGCACATGATGCCATGAACAGCCCTCAGGATCTTCATCTTCACCAACACACAGATCACACCGAGCACACAGCTGCCACGTCATGAAGTACAGCCACGGACACTGTGCCCCAAGAAAGGCAAGGATGTCTTCAACAAATCTGACAGAGACAGTAGACAACGATGATAAGACAAAAACCCTCATTTACTGTATCAGCTATTTCACTTGACTGACTGGACTCCTGGAAGACAATACATCTAAGCATGGATAGAAGAAAGGACTCCTTCTTCTATACATGATCCAAGTTACAGCCTTTTAGAAGAAAGGAGTGAAATAAAAAATAGTTTTCTATCTACGGTTTCTACCCATTCGTACAAAAAATAGACAGGTATTAGAAAATGCCATAAAAATGTATGTTCCACTAAGTAAAATAAGTTCCCAAGAGGAAATCGACAACAACAACAAGTGGAAGATGACTTAACCGTAGTAGTATAGGAGTTGGGGGTACGAGATCATAAAAATTTTTATTATCTCTTACATCCCCAACTCCTATACTACTCACAGCACTGGATTCAAAAATAGAATCAAAAATAGAATCAAAAAATAGAATCAAACATGGAATCAAAAATGAAATCAAAAATGAAATCAAAAATAGAATCAAAAATGAAACCAAACCTCGAAGCCAAACTGAAAACCAAAATGGAATCAAGTTTGAAAACCAAATTGAAAAAACCAAGCCTTAAAAACCAACCCTTGCTAAACCCTTTAATCAAAATAAAAAAATCTCTTATACTCTTTTTAAAATTTTGAAATCAAGATGCGTTTAAAAATCTCTTATACTAGAAATCATAATGAAGATTATTGCTTTATATTATAATGCCCGTAAGCAAAACTTGTTAAGCCATCATCAAGTATATACCGTTTATCATCAAAACAGCTCAGTGATATTTTATTAATCTCATAGCTTTCAAGTTGATGGCCTTGACTTCTGATGGTTTTCATAGTATGATGCATCTGTGTTTTATTGAATAAGGTCTCTTTGTAGTTTTCATGTGTGACATCTTTTTTGATAACGGATTTCTTGATTCCTTTGGCAGTCTTTCCTACTTGTAGATTGTCTTTAATATAAGAATACATTTTTGATCGCAGACCGATGAATTCTAAAATAGGAATAAAAGAAGCTTCATCTTTGAATTTACCAATGACTTTATTGTTTGTTTTATCAAAGAATGGTGATTTTTCAGGGTAGTCACTGTTATCGAATTTCTCTTTATCATTAAAAAAGTCTTTATATACATCTTCAGCCTGAATTTCATAAGTTAAACTGTCTGTATCTGTAAATAGTAGTTTGGCTTTGTTTACATACTTCTTTTTTATGTAGTTATAATGGAAATCATACATTAGTGTTTTGCTTAAATCTAATATAGCCATTCCTACATATGAAGGTCGATTGAGGGTTAATGTTTCTTTGATTTTATGGACAGCTACTAAGTTTTCATTAAATATTTTGCTACTGACATATGTTGGTTTTGAAGCTAACTTTAATAATTTATTTTTATTAGTCACTAACCTAACGTCGACTCGCTTCCTCAAATTCTCCATGGTTTTGCCGTATACTGAATTATTCATCAATTTAAAAAAGTCTTTTTCAAAAGCGTTTTTAGAATTTTTACGTTTTTCAGTATTGTAATCGATATATTGCTTCAACCATGGGGATTGATTAAATTCTAACACTCGATAGACTTTTGTGAGCTTTAATCCTAGATCTAAATACAACTGAAGATTCCTGTGATGTAATACATATTTTTCTTTATTGTTTAATGTAGGCATCAGTTTATGTACTAAACCTGATGATATATTGTATTTTTTAGCAATGTTTTTGCAATAATCCGATAGCATATCTTTAGTCACCTTAACTTTTTCTGCACCCAATGGGTAGTCATTATGATGATTATGCAACTCCTTGGGATATTCAAGATCAACCTCCAGTATCAAGCCTTTTTTACTGTCTTCTTTATACTTGGCCAAGTTTGTTTCATCAATTTGTTTTTGTGTTAACCATCTAAAGCATCCAGTTGGTAGATATTGACTCATAGCATAACCGTATAAATTATTAGCATCAAGATACATGATATACTTTGAGGGCGCCTTCTCATCATATTTTTTCATATATTTGTTATTAGCTTTCCCATATCGATGAGCTATATACGATATACCTCCTCTCATTCCTTTTTCGATGAATTGGTACATATCAACGTCAGTCATTAGCTCTAATTTGATATCAGTCATTTTAAGCATAGCATCCCACGATAAACCTGGGCTTGTGAAGTAATGACATGGATCAAGTTTATAGTATTCTAGGCATGTTTTTCTAAAGCTTTCAAACACATCTGCTAATAATAAGACATCTGATTTTAAATATAAATCATGGTACTCACCCATATTTTTAATCTTAAACGTTTTCCACACATTTTTAGCATGCTTATAGTCATCATCTGATATATGCTCATCATTTAATATACTGTAAAAGTCTTCTTTTTTTGGTAGTTTTTCATTAAATTTGTCAAAGCTATCCATATAGTCATACGGATATATTCCTTTTCTTGACATCAGATTGAGTTGCTTACTCTCGAATATTTCAGAAGTATATTTTAGGGATTCCTTAGGTAGATTACTAACCAGCTTCTCAAGACTTGAACTCATAAACTGAAAACTATCTAGAAAGGTTAAATGATTACCGAGCATGAAGGCCATATATTTTTCTATATTATTTGGTATAGCATTGATATTCATTTCTTTAATTTCTCCCTTTTTATTTTTGTATGTATGATTTTTTACAATTTTTCCTATCTCTTGCATTATGAAATGGCTGTCATAACCTCTTAAGTTGTGAAAAATTACTGGAATTTTTATTTTATCGGGTTCTATTCTTAATTTCAGATTGCATTCTGTATGAGCGCTCCCTCTGTATTTGCTAGTAATATGACAATGGTCTCTAACCCGAATATCTTCATCTATGTATTTTATATCACAGATATGACATGCTTCTGCTTTTTGAAATTCATTTTCATCATCTTTAGTCATCTTTAATGGTTTCTTGAAGTATTTTTTCATTGTATTTTTACAATATTTAACTTCTTCTAGCATCTTTTCCATGAATTTGTAAACAGCTTTTTCTCCTCTATATATTTGTATCGGTTTGGAATATTTATCATTATAGCAACAAACAACCTTATAACCATATCCACAGTCAGTATGCTTTTGATAGGCTTCAGTATATGATTTATCATTATTTTGCTTACAGCCGGATATCTTTTCTGTTATAGCTTCAAAATCGGCATAAATGACAAATGGCACTTGTTGCTGTTTATGGAAGTTGTTGAATTTTAGTATGTTGTTATCCTTATCAGGCATTTTTACTGCTTGTACTCCATTTATTTGAATACAATTATCTTTGTGATTATTTAATACTTTTTCAGAACTGAAGCATTGTAAACAGTGCATACAGAAGTGCTTCCTCTCTTTGTGTTTAGTTTGGTTATACATGAATTTATTAAAATCTTTTATTAGAACATAATGCTTGTTTTCATTTTCAGTTATTAATAATAAATTCATCTGATTGTCATACTTTTCTTTTGATATATAGATGGGATATGGTTGTTTGTTTTCATAACCGAAAACATTAATATTAATCTCATTTTGCTTCTCAATTTTATTGTACTGTTTTATTGTTACTGGAAATTCAATTTTGGAGTAATCTAATCTCTCGATGTATGCCTTATCAGATTTTTTAATTCGTTGAGGATATTTATCTTGAGGATTTATGTATCTGATATGACACCACCGAAAGCATTCATTATCTTCATTTTTCATGTTTATTAATCCTTTAGCACTGTTTCTAAGTTCTGGTGGTAGCTGAATATAAGATTCGCCTTTCATTGGTTCATATTTAACTAAATTTATATAATGACCATCAACTGATTCAATAGTCCATCCTGAGCCTTCAGATATCCATTGAGCTACGAAATTTAATATCTGTTGTTTAGATGCTTGTAGTGATTCAACGATTTCCAGATTATTAATTATGGTCTGTGCTTTACTGTTGAAATAAGCGGTTTTATATATTACACTATCCCCAGACATTTTAGTGAATTTCACCTTGAGCGTTTCAATGAACTTAACACCTTTCATTGCTGATAGCTCTTTTATTATGTGATTTTCTACAGCTTTTCTTGTGTTTTGAAGCTGTAATAACGGGTCTTTATTATTTTTTATACCAATTTCAAAAGACTTTGTGTAGCCTTTCATAGCTTTAGCAACTTCCTCTATCTTTGTCCTTGGTAATGGTAGTGGGGCTGTTTTTATAGTCCGTGGCATGGGTTTAGGCTTGTAATCATCCCTAAATTCAGGAGGTGGTTGAATGACATTTTCCTCATAATCATCAATCATCTGTTTAACACTCTTACGAGGAGTTGGGATTGGTGGCCTAGGTTTATAAACTCTTGGTTGGTTTGCTTTTAGTGATAATACTAGTTTTATGAGTTCAGTTTTAGATAATTTTTCTAGATCTAATTCATTCATATTAATATATGAGATATTTTTTTCCATTTTTGTGTACTATATAGAATTACCATTTCTTTAAGTCCTTTATAGTAAAAATTATTTTTTAGATTTTTTTGGTGCGTTTAAAAGATAACCAGAAATAAATATATTTTTGGTCACCTAAGGCAACAGATAACAGCAATTCATATATACTGTGCTATACAATATATAATTATATAATATTGCTTTCTATGTTTTCAGCTGGTATTATGTTGTATTGGTCTTCAATAGCCTTGATAACAGTATTTTTAATATGCTTCTTGGTCCTCATGTGAGAGTGCTTTCCAGCGAGCGTGTATTCATGTTGACATGCATCACATATCCATGATTTGTTTAGCATATATCTGGTCTTGCTTTCCTTAATAGCGTTTTGCCTGTCTTCTTCATTATCGTATTTTTTATTTCGTCCCATTATATATACTATATATTATTTCCTTAAGTGTTTTTTATAGTGCGTTTAAGTGATAGATATAAACAGATAATTATTTTCTTTATTAATATATATAGAATGAGTGATATAACATTAAATATCAAACACCTACTAGAAGCTGATCAAAGCTCGAATGATATAGCCTTCATTAATAAAATGTATTGTATTCAGAGCATCCTTAAAACAAATATTTGTATTATTAAAATGCTATCTTCAGACCTTAACAGCAGATCTGAAATATCAAATGAAGACAAAAATCATGCATGTTTAGAGTGTATACCTGAAGACCAGAAGCGACGACGTGGAAGGCCTCGTAAGGATCAACATTAAATACATAATTATTCAGTTTACGGTTTTAGCCATAAGTTATAAATGATTAATGACTAAAAAAGATGGTTCTACAATGTTTACATTAGGGTATTTTTCGACTTACGCGTGAGCAGATATTTTTAATCAACCAGTCTTTAAAAAGGGAGTTTTTTGATGAATTACGCGTCAGCAGGTATTTTTAATCAACTGATCTTTGAAGATGACGGCTTCACAAATGCTTCCTTAAGGTTCTATTATGGTGACAAAAACATAGCAACTCAAATATTTACTTTAAGTCTAGACATGTCTGGAAAAACAGGAAATGCGTCATTGCTAATAGCTATTGTTTGGGAATCACGAGACACTCGTACGATCTCGAAAATTCCCTGAGCATATCTTTACAAGTTGTTTAGTTAAAGAAATGGCGGGGAGTGAAACTGGTTTAACTGATTTGATGGATGAAATGGATTTAGAAGATGTTGTTGACACAGGTTATGAGAAAGATATAGATGTGGAGGTCATAGATGGTTTTTACCATCAAAATGTGGTTTTTATGAACGATAAGGTCCAATTATTTGCTGAGTATTGGATGAAACTTTATTCGAATTGCTGTCTACAACGAGACTATGCAGTAGCATTGCTAAACGATGGAAAACCCGAAGAAGCCAAAACTGTTCTTGAAGATTGGCCTGATACAACAGGTTCCCCAAATGTTCCGCAGTTATTAGTTGAAACACATCCAGAACTAAAACGAAAGAAGCTATCAACGGCGGAACGTGAGTGTGATGCTTTTTCACTCATCAAACAAATGCAAGATAATTATATCAGAGGAGAGAGAGTGCACATTGATGTTCCTAACACATTCCCAGAAGGTGAAGTCTCCTTAGCTATGTATGAAGATTGTATCAGACTTTGCGAAAACTCTTTTAAAACGATTGAGAATTATGTTGTTCAGAATGCTTTTTTTTATGGAATGTGGCTGAATCAAGCATTTGAAAAGTTCCAACAGGAAAAGTGTATGAAGCGAGTACTCGGTAACTTTGACGATTGGGTTAATTTGCGATGTAGAGTTAAAAAAACACGAGCACGACAGCTTAGAAAGTTTTACAAGCTTTTCTTTCCTTACAAAAAAGTGTTAAGGTGTAAGTTACCATTTTTATGGTTTGTAAAGAATGGCGGTGCTGTAGTGGATTATTTTAGTAGTCACCAAGAGGTTGCAGAACCATGGACACATAACATAGACTGTGCTTGTGGCACTTGTGAATTATAATGACCGCCACAGTTGTGGCGTGACGTCATTCGGACTTTACTTTTGAATAAAGGCATGGTTGGTGAAGTTATGTGTGTTATATATATATATATAATGGTTTGTAATTCTGAAATCCACGATGAATTAAAAATTTTAAAAGAACCTATATGCCCTTTCTGTGATCAACTATTGATAAAAGGTAACAAGGATGCTGAGCCATGCTGTAGTAAGCAGGATATGTCAAATCAAAACGGTATAAATGTTTGTATTAATTGCGGTTTGGTTCATGGTTCTATTTATTACAACGAGTATTTCGATTTTTACGAGAACATACACAAGATATGGCGTAAAAGCATCTATCATCGTAAATACCACATTGAGGCTGTTTTAAACGATTTATGTATTAAAAATAGAGTTCAATTGTCTCATAATCAGCGCGATAAGATTTACAAAGTGTTTCATGAGATTGATACTATTCTTCCATCTATAAATAAACTCCGAAGACGAATGATAAGCACTAAATATATCCTCAGGCAGTTATTTAAATTGCTTGATCTTCCTTTTGAGTTTATAAAGGTTTCAAAATCGAGAAAAACGCTTGAATTTTATAATCGATATTGGGCAAAGATTTTAGAATTGAAAAATGCAGAGATATTGCGCCTTATAAAGTAAAAATTTTATCATATTTTACCATACACTTATCTATAATCGGGCTGTTATCACTTATGTAGTCGTCGGTATTTTTCATCGTTATTAGGATATTGGATAGGTCGAATTCACCCGTTCGCAAAATAAATTTTAGTGTGTTAAGTATATGCATATAGGATTGGGTTGCATATATACAATTTTGAATTTTCAAATCGAGATTTTGATGTTGAAGCCAACCTTGTATCAATAAAGCTCCCGTGCTGATTGCAACTAGGCTGATACCACCAGTTGAAACGGATGATACTATGCCCCCCGAAGCAAATAAAATAGCCAGCGAATTGCCTATTAATTTAAACCTTTTAAAGGTTTTTGTAGCTTGTTTATAACACCAACACTTCTTATGGTATACTTTGTAGTATTCTTTCAATTCTTGAATTTGCGCTTGATTTAACTTGTCACTAATATGATTCCATTCGAATATATTTTTGCGTTGTTTCGGCATATATATTATATGCTTAGACTATGTTTTATTTCTATTTTTAAATCTGTTGTATAATTTTCTGATATTTTTAATCAACCGTTGAATAGTTTTCAGCATCTCATGTATTAAATCTGCAGTTTTCATATAATAGTGAGTTAGATAATTTATTCGAAGAATATACCCATTGTTTTATCTAAAAATTGGACTTTGTGATACTCTCGACTATTCACTGACATTGCTGTGTTACTAAAACCGATTTTTTGTACAAAGTAATCTGAAGAAATTTTAATGCTAGATGTATTTATATTAAACCCAGAAAATGTTTGATCAATACTCATAACATTATTGCAAACAGCGATTCTAAATTGATTTCCTATTTTAGTATACCAGAGGTTTAAAAATTTAGTTATATAAACATCTCTGATTTGCTCTGTATATAAATCTAAATCATATTCAAGTGCTAACTTATTATTCTCTACTTTAACCCATGGAAATTCAAAACTACTACCATTAACCATTTCTATTTTAATTCTTTTATTATCACCGGTTTTATAGTCATATTTAAATCCCATATATATAGTCCAGTTATCGGAGTGAGTGATATTTGTATTTAAATTAATTTTAAAAACACCAAAAAAACCATTCTTCGGATCAAAATCTGCTAGCATTTTTGATTGGAAAAACACAAGACCATTATTTAATCCATGGATTACCGATCCGTTTGCATCTGCCATGATGAATTCAGATGGATCCGTTAGATCATAAAAATACTCGAAAATTTTATGGTAATACCTGATGTTTCTTTTTTTAGCCATTTTTAATTCAAGATCAGACTTCAAATCGTCCCGAAAATTTTTTAACTGTTTATAATTAACAGCTTGATCATCAGTAGTACCTTCTGCAATACCATGAATGGCCTGTGTTTTCATATCAATTGATGCATTGAAAGCTATTCTATCATTTTCAACATAATATAGCTGATCGTATATACTGGGTTCAACATTACTTTCATAATTCTTAATCCCATATATTATAATATAAGTTTGCAGTTTTGGTACATACGAGTGTCCTGACTTCATTTTTAAAACGATATCGACATAGAGATAGTTGTTGTTATGTTGTTGATACTTATGAACTTGAGCTATTGTTCGACTATAACCGTTATAAACTCGTGTAGTTACTTTATTAACAGTATCAATCAATGACACAACACTGATATCAACACTATTCTCATCTATTTCAACTGGAAAATAGAGTTCAAATGCCATTGTATAATAATTAATTGGTATAGGGTACATGTTGATACCTAATCTGCTTGAGTAGTAATTTTTCGAACTATCGAGAAGTAATTTTGTATCTATTACCTTTTTATTGATTTGATGAACAGGATTTGGATGATGAATTAAATCTCCAAGCTCGATATCATTCTCTTCACTAAGTTGATTATCACTGTCAATCATTATATTATTGAAAACGTTTCCTTTATCAATAGAGGTAATATGTGAACTGTCAACATACAATTTATTTACACCATCGGTTCCATATATTGGTTTGCTTAGATTTGTTATGCGATTATCGTTCATATGGAGATTTGCCTGCATCATGTTACTACCGTGAATATCAAGCTTGCTTAGAATTTTTTGAGTCAAAACGCGTCCTACGACCTTCTTTAAAAAAGTGTTATCAACGTACGATTTGTCTGCTTTGTTTTGAAGGCTTTGAGCTAAGACACCTCCTGATTTCTTTGTTAAATATGTATTATCAGCGTACGATTTGTCAGCCTTAGTAGCAAGTTTGGTATCAATTTCAGTCCTTACTTTGTTATCCTCAACACTAACATAGCCAACGTTTGGTACAGATCGATCGTTATATAAACTTGGATAATACACTTCGGTATTTTGCAATGAAAGGCCGGCACAATCAAACACTGTTTCATTTCTGTTCTTTTTAAGGAAGAATTGGTTAAGATATCGTTTATTTACGGCCGTCTCGAGATCCCTTGAATAATTTTCAATTGAATCATCGATCGCAACGTCATCAGGCGTTTTTAGCCCTATTACTCTCTTTTTGTTCAAATTGAAATTACCTTCAGGCGTAACATCAAAGCCGACTCCTGGGTCACCCTTTTCACCTCGAGGGCCTTTAATTGGTGTAATATTAGTGTTATTTGATTGTAATAAACCGTTTGAGTAACTCATATTATATCAATCAGTTATATTATATTATATTTTTTCATTGAAATTCTTAGTTACGAATTTTCGTGGCTTATCGATATATATAAAGCTAAATGGCTCTTTAGTTGCTTTCTCGTATAGCTCTTTTGGAATACTGTTTTCACGGCATATTAGACTACTCTCATTAGCACTTGGGAATTCGTATATAGAGAAATGTGAACAGTTTAATCTTATGTCTTTTGGTGTCTTATAGTAGCTTTGACTCAGATATATCACGCTACAGTTCTTATGCCTTCCTCGTATAAAATAGTCGACTAATGGTTTTTGGTTTTTATCACATACAAAATCGTCAAAAATGACTATTTTCTGAGAGTCACCATCAAGGTCTCCAACGGTAATAATCTCATCATTGCGTGCTTCAATAACATCATAACCAGCTTCATTACTTATTTGCTGGAACATATCCATAAGATCCACAAACTTGGACTGCTCTAAGTTTTTTGCGTATAAATAAATTTTATCAAAATATAATAGATTGTATATCATATGCATTAGTGTGTTTGTTTTCCCCGAACCGCTTGGACCGCAAACCAGCATCCGAAAACATTGATTTGGCATGAAATCGTATAGTTGTCTAAAGTTTGAGGCCATATCGTCTTCAGTGTCATAATTCGGTATTCTCATTATATTATATGGGTATATTATTTTCAGTTCAACAAGGTGTTCAACACGGTGTACATCAAGGTGTTAAACGCTATGTTAAATGTTGATTTTTATATTCAATTTTCATTTTTTATGTAACGTAATAATATAAAATAAAATGAGTTTACTTAGATGGAAAGAGCTTGCAAAGAGTAAATCTGATTTGGGCGATAAAATCAATTATGTTAAAAATGCAATCACACAAAATAATATCGGTCAGCAGACAAGCCAAGAGTCATTTTCGAAGGTATTCAAACCAGTGACAAGTAAATTAGATGATGTAATTAAAAGTAATTTGCAGATAGCAAAAGTACCCAAAAATCGTGTCAAAAAGGGGATGAGAGGTGAAATGGAAGCTCCAGATTACTATCCTGAAGTTGATCCTTTTGAGGATATGGACGTAGATAATTTATTTGATGAGCCTGTAATGCCACAAAATGAAAAACAGATTGTTCCGAAACCACCAACATATGAAGAATCTTTAAAAGATCTTTTAGAAGGAAATAAGGAGATTTATGTTGATCCCCAATATTATCCTGAATATGTAGATGAATTACCTCCTGAATACGATGAGGATGAAATTGATTATGCTTTAGATGCTGATGATGAAGTAAGTGAAATACTAGATGACGTTGGTATCGACGATTATGATGTAGTGCAAATGAAATTAGATCAGCCTGAAATGACACCAAAGAAAACCAAGAACTATCTTAATAAGATTTTAGAGAAAGCCAAATATAAACGGAGACAATTGAAAGGTTTCAAGGCGAATGTTACTAAAGAATATAATAGGGGAACTATATCTGAAGCGGAAAGACAGATTAAAAATAAGAGAATAAACAATGCAAGAGTTGCATTAAATGACTACATAAAACATTACGAAAGTAAAGCCAAAACGATAAAAGGTTCTGGTATTCGAAAAAAACAGAAAGGTGGAAATGTTATATTTTTTAACGATGTAAAACAGCTTCTCAAAAAATTGGAATTGATCATCGGTTCAATAAACGCAGGAAACACATCAGTTAAAATGCGAAATATGGGAGTCGCTATATTAGACACACTTTTAAAAAGGTCTACTATAAATAAACAACAATATAAACAGATATATAATCTGTACTTTAAAGTCTAATTTATGTAACTGTATTATATATATGGATCGTGAGTTAGTATTATCATCATATAGTGTTAAAAATCAAGGGAATAACACTCCTCAAAATTTTACAACTAAATTCAACAGGCCTATAACATTGGATAGCAATTACCAATATATGATAGGCCTCAATCGTATTATTAACATGTCATTTACATGGTTTAATGTAAATCCCTCATATGGTAATCAGCTCATTAAATATAGTTCTGATAATGGGAATAAATTTGAAGACATAACTTTCCCTGAAGGTGTTTGGAATTATTCTGAATTTGATGAATATATTAAAGAGATTACCAAGACGGGAGATGATGATAACCCAATATATCCCATCTCTATTGATTTTGATTCAACAACATTTCGAGTCACAATCACTTTATCTCAAAATTATCAACTTGATTTGACGCATAGCAATTTCAACGACCTTATAGGGTTTGATAAAAAGGTATTAAAGGATGCGGTTAATATTGGACCAAGAGTCCCAAATCTAAGCCAAGATACCGATATATTAAATATACATTGCGATCTAGTCAATACTTCTTTAGTCGATGGCGAAGAGTCGGATATCATTTATACTTTTTCGACCAGCGTACTACAGCCGAGTTATTCGTTTACAATCGAGCCTCGTAGGGTCACATTTAATCCGGTTAATAAGCAACAGATAAGTAGCATTCGAATATACATCACAGATGGGAAGAGACGGTTAATTAACCTGAATGGAGCGGATACGTCTTTTTCATTAATTTTGAAAAGGATAGAATAATATAACATAATAGTATATAATGAAACCATATGAATTCAAGAGGTTTTACCATCCAAAATTTGGTAAATTTGTATATAAGCACAAAGGGTCAGGGATTATCGTTGATAACATTTTCAAACCGATGAAGAGTGTTATGTCGTCTGTTGTTAAAAAAATTGTCAAGCCCTTAGGTAAGAAGGCGATAAAATCAGGTATTTCTCATGCAGGTGATAAACTGGGTAAAAGGGCATCAGAAAAAGCCGGAGACCTTATAATGGAAAGGCTTAGGAATATGAGGAAGGGAAATGCTGGGCAAAAGGCACTATACCCAATCTTACAGAAAGTAAATACCTCACCTGTCAGACACCAACAGAAAAATGAAAGTACTGATATGATCATTAATAGATTAATATCAGGATCAGGTGTAAAAAGAAGGCGTTGAGTAAAATGAATAAAATGATTAAAAAAATTGGTACATAATTGCAAAATTATGTAACATAATAATATATGTCTTTTAGAACAAGCGAATACTTACAGAGGTCCGAGTTGGTTCGATTTCAACTCGATGATGTTATTCGAGTCCCAGCTAACGGTCAGCACCAACTTAAAAACGGCTATAAGTTCACGATTAACGATAGAAGTTCATTCTACGATTGGTATAATGCGTATTTCGAGGTGCAATTTCAGGTGCAAATGTTAGCTGATGGAGCAACCACGGGGGCGAATCGTATCACAGTTATTAATGGAGCACATTCATTGATTGCCCACATGATGATTAAATCAGCAGGAAAAATCGTTTATGATACCGATAATCTCCATAAAGTTACTTTCGTTAAGAACCTCCTCGAATATAGTGACGATTTTAGTCGCTCAGTAGCAAAAAATAGTCTTTGGTATCTAGATACCGACCATAGGATAGCAAATGCTAATCAGAATGCAGGGTTTGAGGCTAGGCGACTTTTGACGACAGGTCTCAATGATGTCAATGTTGTTATACCTCTAAATCGTTACAGTTTCTTTGAAGAGCTGGAAGGTCGAATGTTACTCCCAATGCAACTCCAATTCAATATACAGTTACAGAATGACGCCGAATTACTTAAAAAGGCCGATGATGTAGCTGATGGACGAGTGGTCCTTAATAGATTCCTTCTATGGGTCCCAAAATTGACTCCAAAGGACAGCCTATATGATGAGTTTGTTAGTTCCTTCTTGGTAAAGAACACTTGGACGTATATGCGCGAAATGTATGAGGTTTCCGCACCAACGAATAGCAGTGGATTCTTCCAGATATCATCCAGTATTGATAATGTTAAGGCTATCTTTGTATATCTACAACGAGCTAAATCAAACAATGCAGATGAAAATCCCTATGAATTTGATACCTACAATATCAATCTTGACCGTGGGAATGGTAGTTATTTGACAACATGCCGATTGGAATACGGCAACGGAGTGTTTTATCCTGAGACCGAATATGATAGTGAGTCCAAAGTTAGGATCTTCAATGATTTGATGTCTTATGGTATGAGAAAGAATGATTACAACAGCGGTACACAACTCAACTTGGCAAATTACAACTCTCTCTATCCTATTATCTTTTTTGATTTATCATATCAAGCAGAGCGAGTAACTAGAGACCCAAAGCAGTTGATATTCAGATATAAACTAAACGCTAATAGTGCGGGAGATAGTCCTTTCAACGTCCATGCCATCGTTCTTTATGATGAGACAATCGTCATTGACAAGGTGGGGAATGAGCTGGTTATTGTATAAATCAATCAATTGAATATTATGTATAAACCATTCTATTTTGTATACGTTTTATAAACAAGAAATTATATAACATATAATATATATACAAGTAATGACAACTTATCACTCTCATAAAGTGAATCTGTCAGAAGGACAGCGAAGGAAGCTTTTGACTGCTTATAGAAATAAAAGTGAGATCACTATTCGCTTAAGCAATTCAGATATGACTGGCAATGACAGTTTAATGCTAACTCAACGACAAATCAATAAATTGAATAAGGCTAAGAAGTTAGGTGTTGGATCTGATTTAAACATCTCGAAGACACAAATTCGAAAGGTCATTAGGATCGGTCATGGGGCACCGCGAATTGGTTTTCCAATGATTGGAATTAGTGCTCCGAAAACGAAAACAAGATCAAGAAGGTCAACAACTAACAAATCAACAACTGATAACACTTCAAAGAAGGATGGGGGAAATATTAGACTACCAAGTAAGAAAGATGTATTAGCTTACACACCGCCACCATTCATTGGTTCTTGGGATGAATATGATAAATTTCTTAGAACAGGTGGATTGGTGCTTCCAAAAAAAAAGATCTTAAAACCGAAAAGAAAGTAAGAAAGCCAACATTCCATAAGAATATACCAATGAGTAATTTTGATTTAATAAACTGGTGTTTATATTTGAATATACCGATAAAAGATGTACTAATGAGAGACGAGACTGTGCCACATAATCACAAATTAGGAATATTCATTTACAATCTCCAACCGTCATATCTGAGTGGTAGTCATTGGGTTGCAACTTATGTAAAAGATAAGGTAATCAATTATTTTGATAGTTTTGGTATGCCTCCATTTCAAGAAATAGTCGATCACGCAAAAAAGAAGAATTTAACATTGATACATCAAAACAATCAGATACAGAGCATAAAGACTACCACCTGCGGATACTTTTGTCTATACTTTCTCAACGAAATGAATAAGGGGAAATCGTATTATAATTTATTGGAAGTGTTTGACATATATGACACAATGAAGAATGAGAAATTCATTCAACATTATTTCAGAAATATATAACTTATATATATAATGGTAAAATCTTATTGTGTAAAAGACAAGAAACAGACTGAATGTATACCAGAAAGTGAAAAATATGTTAATACCAAAAATGGACGACTTATGATGAAATGTACATGTGCTGTATGTGGAATCACTAAAACCCGTTTTGTGAGCGCCCAAAAAAAGACAAAAGGCCGAGGAGTTGGTGAAAAAATTAACAAAAAGATCGGCGATAAGATTCCGATGTTTCAACAGGCTCAAGATATTGCATCCTTCATTATAGGTGCTACTGGAGGTGATAAAAAATTGTTTGATAAATACTGGAGTGGAGATATCGCAAAAGGTGCCTTCAACACGAAAAACGGATTATTCTCAAAGAAATTCTGGACATCTCCAAGTGAGCATCAAGATCCGTCATGCTCTGGAACCGTTTGGGATAAAAAAGCAGGAAAATGGAGGAATAAATACTGTGATTAATATCTAATCAATATATATATAATGTTTAAATCATATTGTGTAAAACAGAAGAAACAGACTGAGTGTATACCAGAGTCTGAACAATTTGTAATGGCTAAAAATGGACGTTTAATGCTTAAATGTAAATGTGTTGAATGTGGAATCACTAAAACTAAATTTGTCAAAAGTCAAAGTGGTGGAGCTCTTGCTCGTTATAAAGGACCATCTACAACTGATAAAATAGCATACATGGCTTCAAATTTTGTTACCCCAGCACCAAGTTTTGGTGCTATGGCAAGACTTTTAGCTGGGCAAGCTTTCAAAGGAGTGAAAGACAATGTTGATTACTTCAGAAAGGGAAAAGGTATCGATATCCATAAAGCTATTCTGAAAGTAGCACCCAAAAAGGGTTTTGTTATTCCAGGGCATAAATATACCGGACCTGGAAATCCTCTTGAAAAACAGGTAAAATGGGATCCAAAAACAGGTAAAATACTAAAAATATATGAGCAACCAACTGGCAAAACAGACGCTGTTAGCATGCAACATGATGTAGATTATTCTGTATGTGCTGACAAACCATCAAAAGATCAGGTTAAATGCAAAAACGAAGCTGATAAAAAGATGGTAAAAGCCCTTGATGCTATCCCATGGAAGGACAGACAATGGGGTCATGCTATTGCTCGTAATACCATTGCAACCAAGGCTAAAATAGGTATGGGTGTTAAAAAGCCAAAAAACGGAAAACGGCGTTGAGTAAAAATGATTGGTCTCAACAATTAGCCGATGAGTTACATAAACCAATCAGACGAAAATTTAAAACTAGAAGAGTAATATCAAATGGAATTGACGACATATGGTCTGCTGATTTAGTTTTTATGGATAAACTTTCAAAATGGAATAAAGGTTATAAATATCTATTGACTATAATTGATGTATTCAGTAAATTCGCTTGGGCTATACAATTGAAAGATAAGAAAGGTGCATCAATAACTAGCGCTTTCAACAATATTATCATTAATGACAAGCGTAAACCTGAATATCTCTGGGTTGATAAGGGATCTGAATTTTATAACAAAACGTTCAAGGAATGGCTAAAGCAAAATGATATTAACATGTATTCCACTTTTAATGAAGGTAAAGCTGTTGTTATTGAGAGATTTAATAGAACTTTGAAAAATAAAATGTACAAACAGTTTACTATTCAAGGTAATACACAGTATCTTGAAATACTTCCAAAAATAGTAAAAGAATATAATAATACAAAACATAGCTCTATCAAAATGACACCCACAGAAGCTTCAAAGAAAAAGAATGAAGGAACTGTTTACTTTAACCTATACGGTGATATGGAGCCATTATCAGCTAAACCAAAATTTAAGGTTGGTGACAAGGTCCGAATATCTAAGTATAAACGAATTGTTTTCGATAAGGGTTATACACCGAATTGGAGTGAAGAAATGTTCGTAATTACTAAGATCCAACATACTAATCCCATTACATACAAATTGAAAGATCTCAATAATGAAGACATACAAGGAAGCTTTTATGAACCTGAACTGTTAAAAGCAAAACAGGATGTATTCAGAATTGATAAAGTCATTCGGAGGGATTATAAGAAGAAACAAGCTTTAGTGAAGTGGAAAGGATATAATGATGATTTTAATAGTTGGATACCAATGAAGGATCTACAACATATATAAACGCACTATAAAAATTTTGAAAAAGTATAAGAATTTTTTTGATAACCAAATCTAAAACCAACTTTGAAACCAATTTGAAAAAATAATACATTTAAGAAACAATTTTGACTAAAAAATGAAAGTTATGATTGGTTGACATACTAAACATAGGGCAGATGTTCAAGGTGTTTAAATATTAATAATGAGACAACTCAGCGGGGTATATACCTGATTTTCCATATTTAAAAAAGAGTATAAGAGATTCATGAAAAAACGCATAAAAATAAAAACATACACTATATATAGATAAATGACAAACATGAAAATAAACATGGAAAATTTAAAGAAAATATGTTTCAAAGCAAATACATTCAAAAATATGTCTGATGACGCAATAAACACACTGAAGTATATCGTAACATTAAAAGAATTATCAAAACTCGGAGATTTGGTATATGAAAATTTAGACACTTTAGTATATTTAGATAAAAAACTAAAGGAAGATGGACATTGCAAGCCATTAACAAAATTATTAAATGAAGAAAATGAAACAAGCAAATACCTATGTAACATTTACAATGATTTAAACAGTGTATTATCCGACCTTGAAAAAGAAAAAATGAATTCAAAAATAACAAAAATCATAATCGTTTTAGAAGATAATTCACAACAGATATTCAGTACAAGAGATTTACCATGATAATAACAACAGCATAAAAACTCGGCTTGTTTAAAAGCACTGTATCCAAAATTTTGAAAAAGAGTATAAGAAGTTTTTTTTTATTTTGAACCTAGGGTTGAGTTAGGGTTGGTTTTTCAGGCTTGGTTTTACAGGCTTGGTTTTCAAACTTGATTCCATTTTGGTTTTCAGTTTGGCTTCGAGGTTTGGTTTCATTTTTGATTCTATTTTTGATTTCATTTTTGATTTCATTTTTGATTCCATGTTTGATTCTATTTTTTGATTCTATTTTTGATTCTATTTTTGAATCCAGTGCTGTGAGTAGTATAGGAGTTGGGGATGTAAGAGATAATAAAAATTTTTATGATCTCGTACCCCCAACTCCTATACTACTAACCGTGTGTAAAATCAAGTTCATAGTTTCTGATTTCTGAAAATTGTCGTTTGGCATTTTAATAGATAACGCTGCATTTCCACTGACGCGTCATTTTTTACGTGCGTTTACGTGCGTGAAAAATTTAGAGACAATGAATGAACAACTTGAGTACATGTTTACGCAAGTCGTTTATACATCGTCTCTAAATTTTTTCACGCACGTGAACGCACGTAAAAAAAAATAAGCGTCAGTGGAAATCCAGCATTAGTTCGTGAGCAGCACGTAAAACAGTATACCGTAAAGTTCCGAATGTAACGACCCTCTTTACTTTTGGATTTAGCAGCCTTTTCGTATCGCACCTAACAGGTAAGGTAAGGTAAAACTTTATTTATGCAGGGTGGCCCATTCAGCACAGTGGCTGGTCTCCAGAGGGGCCCTGCTAAATACAATTTCTAAAAATATAAAATATCTAATTGTTTAAAATAGTTATAAAAATAGAGTTAAAAGCTAATGTTTAGTAATTAAAATAGTTATATAAAAAGAGTTTAAAAACTAAAACGAATTACAAGCATGAACTGGTATATAAAAAGATAAATATCGTAAATTAGGAGCTATGAAAAAAAGTGGGCTTTAACAAGATTCTTAAAAGAGGAGAGAGATACAGCTTGTTGAATTTTTAAAGGTAGTGAGTTAAAAAGGGCTGAGCCAGAAAATCTAAAAGTATGCTTGCCAAGGCTAAGCTTGGGTTTAGGTAGATGGAGGTCAGCCTTCCTTCGAGTGTTGTAGCCATGTACATTGTAGTTCCTAATGAAATAGTTACTTAAATACTGAGGAACTACATGTAAGTTATGCAGACATTTATAAACTAAAACACATAAACAGGTGGACAGAGGATCACAGCTTTTTGGGGTTTTTTGGGGGGGTTCGATTCTTTTGGATAGCTCAAACGTGTACTTTAAAATGTTTTCAACATCGAGGACAAAAAAGATAAATCTTGCTGAATTGAAGAATTTATAGAGCGGTTTTCAATTGAGTGTAAAAGTAGTTTGCGTTTGCTTTGTTTTTGCATTACTACGCTAAGTGATTGGTTAAAAAATCTCGCGCCACTTTCTCAGCCAGTCAGAACTAAAACCAAAACCAATCGTGACTCGCTCGCGCACGTTTTCCCGCGCTTCGTGCCGGCTACATGTATTTACTTCGAGTTTTGATTGGCTCACTGGATTATCTGTGTACTTTGTGATTGGCCAGAGTAATTACTTTGGTTTTGGTTTTACGACGCTCAATTGAAAGCTGCTCTATCATATCATCACATCACAAATGGGTAATCGAAATCAAATATCATCTCATTTTGTCCAGTTTGTATCCGTTATTTCCACTGTCTCTCATACGAGGTCAAGTTAGGTTTGAGGTCACTGTTTTCTGGGTGTCTTTTTTTCAGAACTTATCGGTATAGACACTATTGACCATGCGTGTGCAAGTGTCCAGTTTTATCGCAAACTAAAACATACCTGCAAACTTGTTCACAGATAGCGGCAGTCTCTGTTTCATCCTCTGACTTCCCTTCATGAACCAAGTGAATCGTGATCACACTCTTGAAGCACGCAAATGTCAAGTTGTAGTTGTTTTTCTTACCAATAAAAAATCGGGCTGCATTTGCGAAAAGCTTGGGAGGGCTGGCAGAAAGGTCGTGAGAGGCGTACTGACCAAACAACACAAGGAATCTGGAAAACAAGCCATATGGAACATACCCAGTGTGGAACTTGATGTAAATTGGTCCAACTGATCCTTGTCCAATTAATCCAGATATTTCCTCATCTGGCTTAGCTGTCAACATCGATGGCACAAAATAGACCACCTTTCCTTTCTGCACAACCCAGCGGCAAATGAGGTTGGATTTTTCCATGATGGAAAGAAGTGAGTCTTGGGAGAGCTCGAGGCCGAGGTTTTGACAAGCATAGTTGATAAGTTCTTCTGACAAGATGCCATCTTTAGCAAGACTTCGACGATGTTCACGGATTCGCATTGGTTCCTTTTTGCTTGAAACAACTGTTATGATTTGACAAAATACGTTGATTAACCACTGTGGGTCCAGAATAACCAGACTGTTGGAATGGTCGGCCTCGTTGAAATAAAGAACTGCGCCACAATCACACAAGAAATGTAACAGCTCTTCACTGTCTTCCTCTATTTCAAATTGACATATCTTGTTAGCAATGGCCTTAAACTCGGGTTTGGTGATGTGCTTGATTCCACTGCTGGCTAGGCGATGTAGTACTTTCTCAACACGAAGCCACTGCAGGGGAATTTCTCTCTTTGTGTGAGGTAACGTTGAGGCCACGGAAAGAATTTTTTTCCTCAGCCTTTTGACATTTTCATCTTCATGTTGAAAAGGCTGGCCAGCACGAGTGTTGTCAACAACAAATTTCTCTTCAACAATATGCGATGAAAAAGCCTTTCCTTCAAAACTGTTTAAGATGTCATTCATAACGTCCCATGGATCTCCGACTACTTTGTCTGCATGAGTCCCAACTAAGATGACGGGTGGTTGAGCAATGCCTGAGGCTTCCACACTGCTTGGATCGTGAAATGAATGAACCAAATCCATCCATCTCATCAGATGATCAAGACCCGATTCTCCTCTGTTTGAAATCTCTTCCCTTTGCTCAGTGGATTGTCCAGACTGTTTCACACGAGTGTCTGCTCTCTGGAACAGGTCTTTGCTCAGGTCAGATATCAGTAAATACACAGCCTCCCGTGACATGAAGATGGGATGTATGGCATGATAAAGGGATTGGCCTGCGAAGTCCCAGATCACTGGCCATATCTCGTCTACGACAGTCGATTGGTGATCTTGTAAGAGAATGCCTTCTACTAAGCTGATGATCTCCTGTGGCAGATTACCAAAAGGCTCAGAATCACTCGTGAAAACTTCATCTTGAAGAAGCGGCGAAGTAGGCTCTATGAGAACACCTCTTTCATCCATTGCTAAAGACAAGGAGAAATTCATGTATGACAACTGAACACGTTTTTAATAGTACTTTCAACAAGCAACTATTTCAAAAAAAAATAGTGATGTTGTTTTCTAGATCGTGGAAGGATAAGAATGACATGGAACTTCTTAATCTGCCCTTCCGTGCAGCGTGTCTTTAGTACAACGTGTTAAAATTTCGGTTACGGGCGTTTTTCTAATTGTAAAGTAACCCCTACTGTGTAAATAGTTCACTTCGAATCCATAACAATACCGTTTCTTTCCTGAGGAAACGAAACAAAAAAATAATGCTGACAAATAAAATGCTTGCAAAGGCTCCATGAGATTTACAATACCTAACGAACGTAAGAGATGTTTCCTTACCTGGTCATTCCATATAACCGAAAGGTTTAATTTTTAATTACTGTACAACTGAATAAAATGTTTAGTACCTTCCCTGCGTTGGGACGGTGGTGAGTCTTGAAAACTTGACTGAGAATGGAGCTTTTTTAAATCAACATAATATCCTGAGCTTTCTACTCCATCAGTTTGACACTTAGCAGTGGGTTTGGTGGGTGACTCTTCCAGTTCATCTGAACCTCCTGACAGCTGCCTGGCCACAAGCTGAGCACTTTTGTGATCAAACACAGTGGTGGGTTCATCAGACTGGGATACTGGCTTCCATGGCTGAACTCCAACCCTTAACAGCGGTGGATCCATCTGTACACCTGCTGTGCTAACTTCATCTTTGTTAAACTTGTCACCCTTGAGGGATCTCTTAACACTTGTCTTGCCTGCATTGTCCTTTCCAATCAGCATGACTCGCACACGGATGTCGCATGTTTTACCCTGATCTAATGCTCGTCTGTAAGCTGCTTTAGCTTTGGTGCCTCTTGCAAGAATGGCTGGTGGAATAAGACCTGGGGAAGAGAGAAGTTCCTAGCTTGAAAATAATGATTGCTGTTTCTACTAAAAGCTCTATTGAGTCCCAGGGGCTTATTTCTTTTCAAGTCCTTTTGACGGGGCAGTAGGGGGGATTAGTTTCACAAAATAGCGACAATGATATTAAGTAAATGTGGTGGATGAATAACTTTAACATCGTTGAGTTGCCATGTTTCCTTGCTCATAAAATGTCATGATTTACCAGCTAGAGTGAGAGAGAGGAGGGGAGAGAGAGAGGAAGGGGGAGCTTCGTATACTTCTCATGGTGGCTTCAGGTGAGGTAAAAACGTCGCTTCATTGCACGAAAACCAAACGATTTTGTCACTTATTAGAGTGACAGTTAAATCACGCCAAGTCAATAAGAAACATGCATTTGAATGTTTTTATCAGTCATCTCCGATCCTAGTTCAACGGCTTATCTGTAGGTAGATTTTTTGGAAACAACTAGGCCAAAATAAGTGTATTAAATTCTTTGGGGCTACTTGGGCGCCAAACGGTGGATGCATGTGCCTATAAAAAATGGCCACTTTAACTAGCGGTTCTATTTACAGTATTCTACTCAATCAATCAATCAATCAATCAATGAACCAATAGAGCGAGCGAGCGAGCGTGCAAGTGAGTGAGTGAGTGAGTGTCAGCAAGTAAGCAAGCAAGCAATCAATCAATTTTATTTAAACATTTAAACTAATAGAGTAGCAAATCCATGCTAGTGTCCCCGAATGAAAACAAAACAAATTAAAAAGATACGCTAAAACTATTTACATCAATAATGATAATAGTTTTGTGATCTTGATAACTGGCTACTGCCCTACTTTGTAGGGGTCCTGATTGTAAATAATCAAAATATAGAGGATAATGCATGGTTGCACAGAGATATGACTTTTTTCTTTTGTTTACTTTATAAACCTACTAATAACAAGGTTTTTTGCGGTTTTCCGAAGATTTCCGACCATTTTCCGAAGATTTTCAAAATGCTGTCCAAAGGTCATGGGAATGTTTCCAAAACATTATCTGAAAATTTCTGAAGATTGCCGAAGATTGATTGCAAAGGAAGATCAAAAGATGTTTCGACTTAATATTGATAAACTTTGGCTCATTCAGCATTGAAACATGGCAAACTTGTCAGCAAGACACATATGATTTTTCTCAGCGAGAGAAATTCTGGTAATTTACTCTAGCTCATATAATAAAAATCTTTATTTACCTCTCTGTTCTTTATCAAACTTCACAGGCTTGGTAAGTTGGCTTTTCAGAGAGCCACAGTGGTGTTTGTAATACTGGAAAGGAAAAAGTACTTCGGTCAGTACATGTTTAATGTACAAACATAACCAGTGTTTCTGCTCTCAGCTGCAAGGTGGGGAAAGAATCCCATTCTTGCCTTGTTTGCATTGTGCAGTTCCAGAAAATGTCCATACCCACCCCATGGAAGGACATTGGAAATTCCAAGGGGTTAGAGGGTCTTGAAGGCCAAAATTTGTAAAAGAAAGTATCAAGCATAACTGGATTTTCCAAAGGGGTGGGGGATTCAAACCAAAAAACCTTCTGTGAGAGGGGTATGGATATTTTCTGGAACACGTTGTCTTAAGGAATTAAATGTACATGTACCGGTACATGTTTTTCTCACATACCGTAAAATTCCGGTTATAAGACCCCCCGCTTGTAAGCCCCCACCGGTTATAGGCCCATCTAGCTGGAAACGAAATAATACATCCGATTATAAGCCCCCCCCCCCAGATATAATCCCCTCTGCCGGATGACCCCCCCCCCCAGATATAATCCCCTCTGCCGGATGACAGAACTGAACAGGGCTAAATGTTTCTTTATTATTTGTTTTTAACTTAAAAACGTATTTCAATAAACACTCCTATGGCTCGTTTCGAAGGTTTTTTTTATTCCGCTTATAAGCCCCCCCCCCCCCCCCCCCGGATCTAAGCCCCTCTGCTTATAAGCCCACCCAAAATCCCTTACGAAGTTGTATAAGCCCAGGGCTTATAACCGGAATTTTACGGTAGTCAACTTTTAGATAATCAAAGCTCACCTCAACCAAATCAGGCAGGCTGCTAAATTGCTTCTTGTTATCAACAGAGAAAGAGTTTTTCTTGTTTAGCACTCTATAGTGGTATGACTTGCCTTTGTACCTGTAAGATGCAATACAAACAGTTTGAGGTGACCAGCCCAGTACTTGGAGCAACTTAATGGTTCAAATGCTTGCTTCCAATCTATTCTAGAATAATTTGTAAAGTAAGAGTTCCATCATGTTTTGCTTAATTTGTAATCACATGATTTCGAGTGCAATTTGAGATAAATACAGTATTTATTCGATTAAGCGCCCACCTCGAATAAGCACCCACCCTGAAGGCAGAAAAAGTTAAGCGCCCAGCCTCGAATAGGCGCCCACCCCCTTCCCCCTAAAAAGGATAGGTGATAGGTTGATAGGTGCCCAATGAGATTGAAATTGACTAAGTCAGTACTACTAACTTAAAAAGAGTTCCCCAAAGACCGTGTTTTCTTAGTATTTTACAGGAACTTTCAGCGAACAGTTACAATTCTGCTTTGGTACATCTTCAATTTTTGTTGTTATTTGTTGTTTCGTTGCAAAATAAACTCACTATTAATTTTACTGAAAAATAGTGAAAATTTAATAAGCGCCCAGCCTCGAATAAGCGCCTCCCTTGAATAAGCGCCCACTCTCAAGGTCCAAAAATTTAATAAGCGCCCAGGGCGCTTAATCGAATAAATACGGTAAGCACAAGTAAATTTCGAGTGCTTATTTACCCCAAATTGCACGAGAAAAATCATGTGATCACTTATTAATAATATCCATGAAAAAATTGTGAGAAAATAACATGTGCAAATCTCGCAAAAAAATTCAAAACAAGGCCAAAGCACAAACAACATACAGGTTTCTCAATGTTTTAAAAGTTTTTTAGCCGAAAAATCTGGCTAAACAGTCCAACGAATTGCCAGAATAAAAGATTCTTGGTTTTACCTCTTCCAGACATTTTCTTATACTTGTCGAGCTTTGCTTGGGCGCTTTCGACTCGATGGCCAGCCAAGTGAAGCTGTTTCGCTTCCCTTCGACACTTCCTTGGACAAAGCAATTCCCTGTCCCGTACAACAGAAAGCCTACAATTTGATCTGGAATCAGTGGGATCAAGAAGAGCCACCTAGTAGAAGATCCCACTGTAAATTCCCATTTTTTTTTTTCATTTAAGTTCTGTTCTCTAGGTACAGTGTCTTTCAAGCGATTTGTAGTCATTACTTTGAGGCTATCTGGACCACAATCTTCACCAATGTGTTTGTTTTTGAATTCGGCGATTTGGGGGAAATAAATTCGCTCAAGCAAAGCGTGAAACTTAGTCGGCTTGTAGTTTTGATTTCGTCGGCAATTTCCTTCTTGAGAAACCAGTTATGCAAAAACGAGAACCAAAAACTAGTGCTTTTCAGTGCTATGGTATTTAGAGCTGTCTTCTGGTCCTCTACTATGCTCAAAACGCCAGCCATTTTTTTTCGCGTTCGAGAAGATCCAAACTTTGTGCCATTCAGATCGTGTGGAAGCATTTGTCATTGGCCCTCTGTGGGTGCCTTTGTTTATTAACCAATCAGAACACTGTTTATTTCTCTTTTTTGCACTGAATTTCCTTTTTTCTGCACTATATTTACTCATTTCTGCATCGAATTTACTAAAAACTGCATTTCTCTAAG
Organism: Oculina patagonica; assembly: GCF_052425735.1. Taxonomy (NCBI): domain Eukaryota; kingdom Metazoa; phylum Cnidaria; class Anthozoa; order Scleractinia; family Oculinidae; genus Oculina; species Oculina patagonica. The sequence continues at coordinate 20,736,332 of NC_135763.1, read as the reverse complement.
CCAATCAGATTTGAGAAATTTTTTCATGTATATTATTGTAGAAAAGATAAAGAAATCTATTAACTTCCTGAAATTCATGTGCCATGGTTTTGACTCACCAGACATAAAGGACATAGTCTCCTGGATATGTAATGCTCTCTCTGACGAGGAACATCCCATCTGCAGCATCACTGAGCTCCTTGACTACTGATTCAACATCACTTGCTGACATTCTACCAACGTACCAACTGAATAATCAAAATAGCACAATGACATTATTTCATTGCCATGGATAAGAGGTTTGCAATGTAGAGGGGTTTTCAATTGAGCATAGATAGTAATCATGCATTGGTTTGGTTTTGCTTTACTAAGCTTTATTTGCTCTGTGATAGGTTAACTTGTGCCAGCTACTTAACCAATCAGATGCAAAACCAAACCCAATTGCCACTTGGTCACTGGTATTTAAATTCCCACACTTTGCACCAGTCATGTGGCTTTGCCTCGGTTCTTATTGGTCCATTGCATTGTTCGCATTTTCTTGTAATTGCATGGCCATTGTAAATGTTTTGGTTTTGGTTTTATGACACTCAATTTAAAACAGCTCTTTGATCACATCTGTTTTTATACAAACTACTAAAGCCTATATAAATTATCTCTGGATTGCTTTTAAAGAAAACATCTAGTAACTGGATGATATTCCAGTGTGTCCAATAAAATTCTTGAGTTGCTATACCACTAAATGTCCTGATGAACCAATAGACACTCTTTTAACATTGGATATGAGAAACAAAAATATTTTAATATAAGACTGGGATAAGTATAGGTAGTTTAAAAGAGTTCACTGGCAAGAGGTGGTCACACAGGGATGTTGACTGTAATTCGTAATATGCATGAGAGACTGTAATGCAATAATTGTAATGCCACCCAGCACTCACTCTTCATTCCAAGGGTGAACTTGAACATTGATTGTTGTGTTGTCCATGATGTGATAGTCACCAAGCAGAAAAGTATTCATCACCAGTGGCTTGCCATCCAGTTGTAACAACTGACACTCTGCAGGCACTCCACTTAATTCTTCTATCTGCTCTTTTAGAGTATGCACTTGATTAAGAGGACTTGTGAGAAGAGAGAATGTTTTTGGTCCAACTATCACACGAAGCTGGATTTCTGTGGATGGATTTGTTTGCAGTCTGCCTCTTGGTAAAGTGTTGTCTGAGGATGAAGCAAAACATCTAAAGGTAACTTAATGTATTGTGATTTAAACAAATATTCCATACAATAACAAAGACAATAAGTATTGTAATTGGTCGCTACAGCGTATATCCCTGGACACAGTGAAGGGTGGAGAGGTGTTTAGTAATAAGTTGGCTTAAGAGTCCATGCACTTACAAAGAATCCAAGAGATATCTGAATTTTTCAATTGAAAACATTTTGAAAGATTGTACCAGGTCATAGGAGCATTTCTGAATGATAATAAAGCATTGATAAACTGCACTGTATTTTTAACTTGGAAATTTCTGAGTTTTGGTGATGAGGACAATTTCACTCCTTCCCTTGATTCCTGTTAAATACTTTGATTGAATAATTAATTAAATGAATTTATCAATTATTAACCTTGTGAAGTGGGTAGAGGAAGGGGGCGGGGGGCACACGACTGTGTCCGGCACTGGGCAAAACTCATAGCACATCTACCTTATTTATTCGATTAAGAGCCCAACCTCGAATAAGCACCCACCCTGAAGGTAAGAAAAGTTAATAAGCGCCCAGCCTCGAATAAGCGCCCACCCCCCACCCCCCAAAAAACTGAAGTGCACAAGAAGTGCACAAGTATCGATTAGTATTTTTCTCCGGCTTAGAAACCCCAAAATTCATTGTAGTGCTAAGGGACCTACCCGAAGACCGATTTTTCTTAGTATTTTACAGAAGCTTTCAATGAACAAAATTCTGCTTTGGTACATCTTTACGTTATGTTATTATTAATTGTTTTGTTACAAAGTAAACTTACTACTTGCTGAAAATAGTGAAAATTTAATAAGTGCCCAGCCTCGAATAAGCGCCCACCTCGAATAAGCGCCCACTCTCAAGGTCCAAAAATTTAATAAGCGCCCAGGGCGCTAAATCGAATAAATACTGTATGTTACTGTAAATGAAGTACCGGTACACAAAGTCTATATATTTGTTTCTGAAAAACTTCTGCTCTCCTTATGGTGCTATCTTTCCAAGGTCACGGATGTATGGGCTAAACACATGCGCTGAAGACTTACAGAATCAAATCTTGCTCAAACACAAGAAATAGACTTTTCTGTCCAGTGCTAAACACTAAGATGTAAGGTGACAAAAAGTCACTTCGTTCAGGCCATGATTAAAATCTACTTTTGTAGCCTCAAAATGAGAAAGAAATATTCTGCACAGATCTGGACAACAAGTTCTTCTAAATGGCGACAATTTATAACAGTCAATGCCACATGCTACCATAAACCCCTCCTCATTTCCTTACAATGTATTTTACATATTAACACCCGCAGCATTTAAGTTTCATAAGTTTTAATTTGAGTTCGTAATTTGAGTCATAAATGAAATACTCGACTGCCAAAAAATAATGCTCATCATGGTACCATAAATGACATTTATAGCAAAATGATAAAACACATGTATGTGTTTAAAAACAAATGAAAAAAAAGTGAATAAAAATAAGATAAAAAAAATACTCCAAGTGGATTGAAGGCTCGAACGATGGCCCTCAGCATGTTTGGATCTGCTGGCAAAACACTCACGCATTGAGCCAAGTGACTTTCTCATAAAAAGTATGTGCACAATCACTAATAAACTAAAGCTCAGGTAAATTGTAAATACATAGTCATGGCAAACTTTCGCTGAAGTGTTGAAGTGATTCTTTATTTTTTGGTCTTTTTTCGAATGTTATGAGCTTAGTGGAGCGAACTGAAGTGTGGAAAGTTAAAAATGATTTCTTTTGACAAATTGTTGTACGTACAAATTGTAAAAGATTGTGGTTTTTTATTCGTTCTATTTTCCGAGTTCTGAGTGAGTGGCTCATAGCCACCCTGCTACCGGTATATTACCATATTAAATATACCGGTATTTATTAATAATTAACTTATACAAACTACAGTGGCCCATCATTGAGGATAGTGGCTTGTGTAGTTATACACTTAACGAATTAGTTAATGTTAGTTACCTTCCCCTGTATGCAATGAAGAATCATCAGCACTGCTGTCAGTGAAGTCGCATCTACTGACAGGTTCTGTTAGTTTGATTGGCAGCTGTCCAGTGTTGGTCTGGTAGAACTGTTAACATCAAAATTCACAACAAGGCAATTTTCAATCAACTTAGATTTAGTTCTCTACTTTCCAGCTTCTTAAATCAGTGCTGCATGGCACAACATTACATGTACATTCGCAACTGTGCCCTAAATATCTACCTTGCCACAATTCACCACCAAATTACCTAAATGACCTGCTCCTGTCTGGCCATGCAGCTCAGTCTGTAGAGTAACAGTGATCTAAACTGCACACTAATGACTGAAAGTGTATGACAGCTCAGCTACATAAGCAGATTACTGCATTTGCCTTACAACACTAGTAGAATTCTACTAATAATAACATTTAAAAATAATAATAATAATAATATAATTATTATAAGATTATTTATTACCGTCACCATCTCATTGATGCTGTCAAAAAACTCTCGCTCATTGGTAGTAAACATCATGTTTCTTTTACAAATCACTCTGTAATGCTTGGTTTTGCCTTCAACACTGCATAAAAGAGAATCACAATCAACTAACTTATAATCATTTTTTTGTTATATTGTATATGTCGTATATTTTTATTTGGTTTAAAATTTTTCAAACCAGTTTCACTTGATTTTTATTTCTTTGTGTCCTGTCCTTTTCATGGCTGCTAAAAAGGTAAAGAAGGTCAACACATTAGATAAATGGTGTCGCTTAGAGGCTTGGCCTCTTAGCAAGACTAGTGATTGAAAGAACTGCAGTGGCATCAAAAAGTGAAAAAAAAGTTTACAGATGCTTTGGAGGGGGATTGTTTATGCAATTTATTTGCATTTTGTCCTTTTTGGAGCCTGCAAATAGATTACCAAGGTGTTTTATACAGCATTTTGCTTACAGTCCTATCTAATATTCCTATCAAACTGGTTCAAAAAATTTTAAATCAAAAATGAATTTTAACCATAACATAATACTCTCAATGTACATGCACCCTAAATATGTATCTATTTTTAAATGATTTCTTTATCCAATACGTGTTTTTATTTTAATTTAATTGCCTTGCAAATTTCAATTTCTTCCTATTCATATCTATAGTAATAATAAACACTAAAATATTAGATAAGCTTACCAAACAAAGAGTACATAATCACCCGGGAAGTTCACACTCTCTTTGATAAGGAACTGTCCATCAGAAGCTGATGACATGACATGTTCAGCCTGGTCACGAGTTATCTTCCCATGGAACCAACTGTTAAAAATATGATTTGATGATTTCAATTTGCATCTTATCAAAACACAGATTGATAATGGGGACAAACATGTGAAAACAACATGAATTAATTTCACTCATGAATATTTCTAGTTAACAAGTAGATGACAACTAAACATTTAGAGGGCAAAGGCTTGGTGAACCTAACACACATGTAAAAATGTATTGCATAAAGGGAAGATGATAAATTTCCAAGAAAAGATACTTGCTCTTCGGAAGTACAGCCGAAGAGCTCTAGTTAGTGACCACATGCTGAAACAATAGAGGCTGCTTAAGCTTGCTTAGCTGAGCTTTGAACATAAAGCTTTCTTCAGTCCGACCTCTATTAAGCGGCCACCCTCGGGACTTTGAAAAGTGGCCGCTTAATAGAGGTTGGCCCGTTAATAGAGGTACAATATAAATTAAATAGGAATGGCAGTAAACATGACTTTATTGACTCTATATAGCAAAATGCTTTTAAAAAGCCAACATAATTATATGAAGATAAATCCAAAATTCATTGTAACAAAAACATTCCAGCCCATGCATAGTTCTAGCTCTAACACACAGATATGTCCAGGATTGAATGCTAACGAGATGCGCGTTCCTCATGACAGGCATCACATTTAGTGTCCTCATAATAAAAGTTCCCCAAAACACACCAAAATCCAAAAGTAATATGGAAATGTCAAATAACACAGTCAAACATGAAGTACTTACTAAACAATACTTACGTTCAATCCTGGACATAAGTGATTTTGCATCGACAGTTAGTATTTGAAAAAATTTAGCTCAAGATATTTCACGGACAATTTATTTATTTGTCACCATTTCGCTTGGAAAGATAATTTGCTGGCCGCTTAATGGAGGTAAATAACCATATAAATAATACACTTGCGACAGCAAAAAGGTGGCCGCAGCCGCTTAATAGAGGTGGCCGTTGAATAGAGGTATCAAATACAGCAGTTTACTGACTAATAAATAGGGACTTTGGAAAGTGGCCGCTTACTGGAGGGTGGCCACTTAATAGGTGGCCGCTTAATAGAGGTCAAACTGTACCTCAGTTTGAGGTAACACTCTTTCAACAACCCAGTAAATTATCTTGAATTTTAATTCAAGATCTTTATCAGTGAACATTATTATGCAATCATGATATACTGTATTACACTAACTTCCTCAAACTCATTAACAATTCATAAAGTTAAAACAATGAAAATCATAACTGTGACAGTGGTTTGGATACCCTATCTTAATTAGCATAGTTTTTTATGATTTTATTTCTCCGTTTACTCCTTGGTTTTTGTTTCGATTGAGAAGACATATCAAACACTTGAGACAGTATTTCATCGGCTATCCAAACACCTCGAATTTCGTCAAAAAACCCCCGCTGCACGTCTTATTTTCAACTCTCTTCTCAAGAGGTGTTTGGATATCCCAATGAAACACTGTCGCTCATATTTGATACATTACATGAACAACTTGTGTATTTGCTATTTTAACCGTTCCCGTAATACGGCTTGTTTACCCGAAAAAAATTAGCATAAGCATTGTTTTCAAATTCTCTAGGGATTTACAATGACCTACAATCATCCCAATAGACTTGCTCCAAGTCGCTCATTTCGTGACGATAGAGTAACGGTACTTGAGTAAGTTCGCTTCACAATGTGGTTGTAACTAGAGCTGGTTGCTTATAATTATGTAAGTGGTTGCAATAAACTACTCATTAAACAATTTATTAGTACACACTATATGAATCCTTGTGTTTTCAGTTGATTAATGGCTCACATGTTTGAGAGAATGAAACAAGACAGAAAAACAATATCTTTATTTTACAGTACAGACCTTGAGCTTGATTAATCAGAGGTATATCAGGGTGCAAAGAAGTTAGTGTCCACTAGCTAGCCTGGGGCTTGTAGATTTTGCAGTTGGGCTAGTGAACTTAATGAAGCATTATAAGCATATTTTTAATAGTGCTTATGAGAATTTTGGGGGAGGACAGTAAAAAATTATTTTTGGGCTAGTAAATCCTTGCTACAGCTTGCCCAATTATGTAGAACATTCATAATTTTTACAGTAAATTCCCCTTATTTGTATTTTCAAGTAGGCCAACAGGTTATTAATTTACCACTCAATCTTGATAAACAAAGTGTTATGTTTTAGTAAATTGTTTAACTCTTTCGGTGCGGTTGTCGAGAAAACTCGACATCTCATTTTGTGACTCTGAGTGTGAATGTCGAGTTTTCTCCACATGATAAACAATCCCAGATTTCCTTTCGAAACTTTCTTCAATAGGGACGCCATGATCAATAATTACTTCACATACCCTCTAGGAGAACGGGAAAGCGTGACGAGCACGATCTTTTGCCGTTTGCATATAATGGCGGAGTATTATTGAGAAGTTCATGTTACAATGTTGCTGTTTACGGCTAAAGGACATTTAAACATGGCGTCAAATGAGAAATTTTCAATCGAGGAGTGCTTCGGAGAAGATTCTAGCCAACTTTCGCCGAGAATATAACAGTTGTGGTATACGAATCAAGTGATTTCAATGAACAGATTGAGTATTTGAGACGCGGCTATTGCAAAACAATGGTTTCAACCTTCACGCTTGGGAAGGAAGCTATCAGATGGCGAACGAAATTGCTGAAAGGGCCAAAATGCAATAGATTATGAAAAGGTTGCTTTTTACGATGTAGAATTTTGTTAGGCACAACTCCTGAAAATCTTAATTAAATTGCTTGAATAGAACGAAAGATATTGTTGAATATCATGCGTGACTGTGTGATTCAACGCACTGTGAAAACAATGCAGCACTGCGGGGGAGTAAGGTCAACAGAAAAGTCAGCACCGAAAGAGTTAAAGATCGTCCAGGTGAGAGCAGTGCTGAAAAGAAATGTTGTTGGTCACAACAGTTCCTTTTTGAACTACTTTCACCCTGATGATCGCATTATACGAAAGTAGTATATTGATTTCAATCTCTTTTTTGAGTAGAAGATATGTACTGTATGTAAATTTATGCCCTAGTAACGATAAGGTCAAAATGCACCGGTAATACACCTGTCATTTGTTGTTTCAGTTACATACATACATACAAACATACATCTGAGAGGATTTGCAAAAACCTGGTCGCCCAGGTTTTCGCTTGGACTGGGGCTTTTGAATGCCCTGTGAGGGGCTGTTGAATATTTTAATTGACATTGCTTGAGGGTTCCCTACTGAGAATGGACCTGGCTACTGTGTCAGGTGTCACGTGGGCTCGTGACCTGCCAATCTCTAGCCAGGGGGGAGGCCTGGGGACTTGTAAGAGCTTGGAGTGTTAAATTTTCAGTATGTTTGTGTTGAATTTTGAATGCCCTGTGAGGGGCAGTTGAATATTTTAATTGACATTGCTTGAGGGTTCCCTACTGAGAAGGGACCTGGCTGCTGTGTCAGGTGACATGTGGGCTCGTGACCTACCAATCTCTAGCCAGGGGGGGGGAGGCCCGGGGACTTGTAAGAGCTTGGAGTGTTAAATTTTCAATATGTTTGTGTTAAATTTTGAATGCCCTGTGAGGGGCTGTTGAATATTTTGATTGACATTGCTTGAGGGTTCCCTGCTGAGAAGGGACCTGGCTGCTGTGTCAGGTGTCACGTGGGCTCGTGACGTGCCAATCTCTAGCCAGGGGGGAGGCCCGGGGACTTGTAACAGCTTGGAATGTTTTGGCTTGTGGGCGACCAGGTTCTTGCAAATCCGCTCACATACATACACCTGTACATAAGTTGTGCTGCAAAGGCACCTTTTTTGTGTGTGGGGGAGGGCCCCGCCCCTTGGGATATGCATGTATATCAAAGTAGTGAAATTATGTAAATAAAAATGTCAAATGAAATAGAATTGGGAATAAAAGGGAAAATTAAAATGGAAATGGATGGACGTCAAAACGAAATTGTAAATTACAAAGGAAAAAATTAAAAAAATGTTGACTTAAAACATGTATTTTCTTGGTCTATACATTGGAGAAATGTTGGCTCTTGATCATTCATGTGTAATTTTTTTTTTTTTCAGTTCATGGACCACCTAAAGAAAATAAATTACTTTTCTCATTAAACAAAATCTCAAGTTGACTAATTTGCATTCAGGAGGTCACGTACTACAAAGACTGACCTAACTTTATAATAAAGCTCTTCTATATAAACAACTTACTTTTCTTTCCATGGATGAATTTGTACGTACAAAACAGAACCACTGCTTACACCACACTCCTCCAAACTGTCAAATAATGCCACTAAACCCTTATTTACAAAGCGCGACATGTCGACAAGGCGCAGAAACAAGCTCTCTGCCGGCAGATCAAGCATTGTCGATAATTTGCTTCTCAAGTTATGGACGCTGGATAAATTCCCTCCTTCAGGAGTTACGGTTAAAACTTTTCCAGTTCCTGTCACTGCATTCACATAAAAGGAAGTTGTTGAGGCATCCTGCTTGTAAGTCAATTTGATCAACGTATTTGGCTTTATCAAATCCCCCAGATAACGACAGCTACTTTCAATCTTAGCGCCATTTTGCGAATGGAGCGATTGCACAGACAATGGAAGTCCAGTCGCTTGTGAGATCGTGTTCTTTAGGGTTTCCACGGTATCCAAAGGCTTCACCTCCACTGCAATCTTCTTTGCATTTAATAAATTCACGAAAATCTGCATGTTGAATCGTAGAATCTTTCACTTACCAAGTAAATACACGCAAATCCCAAACTTCAACTCAGCGAAACTTCCATTCATTCATTTTCTGACTTAACTTTGTTACTTGTCGACTAACTCTATTTCATTTGATTCATGGTGACGATCATGCAAGAAAAATAAAATAAAAAAACTAAGCAGCTATTTTAGCTTTCACTTCCGTATGTACAATATTTCGTCAAATGAATCTGGCTGCACATTGACAACGTCCATGTTTTTCCGCCATGTTTGTCCTTGGCCTTTCCAATGACGTCATACACTGCGTTGTCTTGAACATTTTTATGGCGGGAAAAGTACTTCCGGTAGAACAGCTGGCTGGAAGTAAATAGTTCTGCTAACCAAACGTGAAAGAAGACTTGAACAAATAGTAGCAGAGTGTAGTGAGATCTTTGTGTATATGAGGATCTAGACTGCATACAGTGCTCCCTTTTCAAATGTCTTTTTTCCCGGGAACGCGTTGGAAAAGATTGCGGTGGAACCCCGGGTGTGAAAGTTTCAGGCTTCTTTTATTAAAAAGGATGGAGACTTCTAGCAAGAATAACAGAGCGCAGAACACATGAGGTGCCGTACATCAGCGCTGGGTACAATTAGGGAGATGAGAGTCAGTGCTGATTTCTTTGGAAGCGTCGATCCAGGTAAGCTCGGTAAGTTCCGTCTACCGGTCTAATCTCGTACCCAGATTCCTTGAGCCCGCGATCTTGCAAAAAGGAAAATCGAAAAATATGGATTTGGAAAGCAAGATATCTGCTCTAAAAGATTTTGCTTCTTTTGGATCCAGATCGAAAAATGGCTCGTCTTCCCCCGGAAGTGTTCAGAGCAGTCAAAGTTCTAATTCCTCCTCAGCAAATGGTTGGGGAAATTGGTTTGCAAAAGGAGAAAAAGATCCAATTTTACCGTCATTGGTAGGCCAATTTTGAAATTGTGCCATTGAATTTATAAATTTAAATTTAATAATTTAGCTTACGTAGCATTGCTGGTCTGAGTTGTCTTGAATTAAAAAAAGAAATAATTGTACAGTAATTCTTTCTTTCCCATCAATATTTATGACTTTGATAATTGTAGCAGTGTTACTGTAACTGCAACAAAACAAATACCGAAGCTTACAATTAACAATTATTGGATGAGGTTGAGCATGATAGCGATAATTATCAAGGCCAAAGTTTCTGTTATCTGCCGAAGACGAAGGCTGAGGCGGATAACAGAAACTGAGGCCTTGATAATTATCGCTATCATGCGAAAACCGAATCCAATAATTGTTTTATTATGCACATTCCTGAGCTGCACTTGTAAAGACAAGAGCGCGCACAAAATCTGCACAAAATCTGCAAAATCTGAATGCATAAAACTATTGTCTGTAGGTATGACGTCACTTCTACATATGTAAAATCTAATGTCTGTAGGTATGACATAAGAGAAACAGCAAGCAAGAATTAGCTGCGTGCTTATAGCCAATCAAAATCAAGCTGGTGACACCAATGTATAATAATAGGTGTTGTGGTTTAAATTTATCTTTGGTTTAAAATTTTTCAAGCCAGTTTAATTTAATTTTCATTGTCTAAAATTTATTATCATAATCCGAAACAAAGGGAAATGAAAATCAAACTGGTCTGAAAAATTTTAAACCATGGAAAAATTTAAACCACAACATATGCATACATCAGTGATACATGTATGCTTACATCCACACGTACACCCAATTTACCTTGTAGAATATATTATTTTTACTATTATAAATTATATTTTATTTTTTTATTGATTTTGTTGCAGTCTCGAACTCAGAGAATCATAGGTTTTTTTCTCTTCCTCTTGATGGGAATTTTCTGTTTTGTAATGGTAAGTTAGTTTTCAAACTCTTATAACCTTAACACAGAAACAAGGCCCTGTCAGGGGGGGATCCCATGTTTGTTGTCTAAATTTAAAAATGCCTGTGTCACTGTTTTATCACACTTCCCGTTGCTGTCGGTAGTTGAATTAAAGGAAAATTGCTTGTAATTTTGTGAAGGAAAGAACTTTTCTGTTCCACAACTTCTCATATATGGTGCAGAAACAGTGAGTGGCCAAACAAAAAGGGCTGCAAGTTAGCTACACAATTTTGATTTGCGTAAACCGCTCAATTTTATTGGACTAAATGTGAAACTTGAGACAATGCTGGCCAGTGCTCTCTTTCACTAAGTCTGGTTGCTGTAAGGCCTCGGTAAAGTTGCAGCTCTCCCATTGAGGTCTCACCATTTTGCTTGTGTGTCTTTATTACAGGCTTGGGAAACCCTTTTGCTCCCATTCCTCCCCTCCCTCTAGGTGAGTCCACTGAGAAATTCAGTTTGATTGTACCAGTTGCCGCTCATAGGATCATCATTGTTTTTACCTCCCACACTTGCTTGCTGCTCCCACAGAGCTTTCAGACACCTTCCCCACACTCATCTATTGGTGATAAGTTCTAGTGGATGTTATGGTCGAAAGATCTGTTGGCAGTATATGTGAGCATTCCACAATAAACACACTTTGTATGTGGAATCAAATGTCTGCTTTGGTTGCTAAAAAAAACTCACAATTAGTGGTTTACTTTAGGCTGGCTTTGTTGCACCCTTCATGCTATTAAAGGCAAGGAAGTTTGTCCTTCTGTACACAATGGGGAGTTTGTTTACAATAGGAAGGTATTGTAATGTGCACAAAATAAAAATATACCACTTGTAACCCAAAAACTTGCAGATAAGTGGTACCTTTTTTATCCAAAATTTTTGTTCCAATTTGGGGGTTTGGCTTATCTGCAACAACATCTTAAAAACATTTCTTAAATGTTTTCTAGATAACATGTTAAAAGAAAAGACTAACAAAATGATTAGCTGTATAAACAAATAGACTTAATGAAACTGTAAAAAAGTAAGCACTAGTCGTTGCTTGTGTTCATGTAAGTGTGCAATCCTTTTTACAACTAGATGTTGTCTGTGTTTGTGTAGTAAAGGGCTGCTCATTTCTCCTCTGTTTTGACTGTACATTTCTTGATAGATTTTCAGTAATGGCTTTTAGTAAGGATTTTCTCTTTAAATGGCATCCCAATGTCCTTGTAGATACACGGGTATAGCATGGGTGTGTGTTTTAAGTCTGGTTCTTTGGGAAAAAATTCTTGTTAACATGAAACTTCCACATAAAATGCCCTTCTTAATTCAGAGTGTGGTTTATCTGAAAGTGTTTACAGTCAGTAATAATGTTATCCATTTTTTATTATTCAACAAATTATCACGCCTATGCCAATATATATGGCCAAGTCACTGTTACCATACATAAAAGATATCCTGTACAATTCATACTGTCATGTAGCTTGTCAGACCTTGCAAAGTGCTGTAGAACCACAATTTTCTAGCTGTAAATTGTGTTTTGCTGACGATTTGTTGAAATTTTAGTCAATCCTGCAGAATGTCATCTGATTTTAGCCAACTCCCCCATTCAGCTAAGTTTCAGGTGATATAATTAACTGCGCAATTTGGCAGGAACATTTGTGTCATATCATTGTGTCAGAGCATTTGTCAACCAATTTCAATTGGGCTCATCATGGCCAGTGGTATTACCTTCACGTGAAGTCACATGAGATGTCTTGTCTTAAAAACACTTCAATTTTGTGACCAAACTTTTTCTAATTTTGGTGACAATTTCGTTAAAGGAAGTCACCAAGAGGTGACTTCTGATTAGAAAAACTTGAGCTTAGAGCACTGTGTTGATATATATGTGTACACAATGTGTTTACAGCTTCATTTACTATCATATTGCACAGTCATGTGACATGGATAATTTAGTCTTCAGATGTGAGCATTGAACATTTAGTTTTGATATTTAGATGGAAGTTCATTTCACTGTTATAGGTTTTTGTTTACAGCACACTCTTGTTCTGTTTTGTTTCAGTTTTTCGCTACTGTGGGGTCCTGTTAATCATGCCAAGCATTTGTGCTCACTTGAAAGGCTTCCTTTTACTGCCGCTTACTTTGGATCAATGTTTGCTACACTGTACATGGCTATGATTGTAAGCAGTTTGTTAAAAATTTATAATATGGCATATATCCATTTTATTTATTACATTGTGTAATAGCTATAGTTATAATTAGTTTTGTGTAATACATTTTATTTGATTCTATTGAATTGTTATTTGATTTTTTTGTAGTACTTTTATATTCATTTAATTTACTAAGCAGTAGTTTCTTTTCCTCAAAGATATTACCGGTATTTAAAATGTTCTGATAATGGAAGTTATCACCCATAGCATTTTGCTCTGTATGCAAGTGTAACAATAATTATTAACACCAAATTATTGACATCTTTGCTTGTAGCTTCAAGGGAACTCAGCCAAAACAGGTGTTGTGGGTTACTCAGTATTCTCACCAGGATATTGCCCTGGGGAATCCAGGGCCCCCTCTGCTGAAAAATAGGGGCCCTGTTACAACATTAGGGGGACAAAGTTACTCGCAAATCATGGCTGATGTGAAAAAATCCTTCGTGATTTCTCTGCCTTTTAATCATCAATGCATGTTTAAATGGGAATTAACTCTTGCAATGGTGGTCCTTCAGCTGAAATTACCATCAGTGTGTCCAGCCTCTCTGCTATAAGTCTTTTTCTCTGACCTCTGACAATTTTTAAGGTTATTTTGAAGTCTAAAACCTCTCTCATAGTCTGCATTATGAATGGGCAAATTATGTCAATGCCACAGCAGCAAGTTTATGAAAATTAGAAAATGAATCCTTGTAAAACTTTTAAATTATGCTCTTAAGCATTCCCATGCTGCCATGCTCTGTTGTGCCATGGTGTATCAACTGTGTCAACAAAAATCATGTGGTACGAATAACCTGAGCCCGCACTCCAAATGATGTGTTACATGAAGTACAAACTGATCCAATATGGCGGCCAAGACGTTTACGATTCAACACAGGGAGCCCAGGCTCACGCTTTGAAAACTCGGTCAAAATGGCGGCGTCAAAATTATAAGGATTTGTATGAAACTTTACAGCAAAAATTTATTTTGAAAGAAAATATAATAAACAGCTAGTAAAGTTCACATTTTACATCATATGTTGTCTCTGTCTTGTTTCTTGATTGTTTTAAAGCATTTAAACCCTGTTTAACTGATATTTTTAATTTTAGTTTACTCTTACCTAAATTTATTCAAGGGTGAACACTTCCGACGCTCGATAAATACCGCTGTTCGACAACAACAAGCCAAAAATTGCTTTCAATTTCATCCGCTCACTCCAAAATTTCGCATGGGTATAGTTCGAAGACCATACTTTCGATACAGTAAGTTTTTGAACCGGCTGCCTCTCTCTGCGATTTAAGAATGCGGAAAAAATAACCAAGGTTTGTACACTTTTGGCTTTCTCCAACACCTTGACTCCGATAGAGTGGACATATTTTTAATTAGCCTTGCCCTTCACGTGCAGCCTCACGCAATGATTGGGCGATAGTTGTCAGGGCGACGACACTTTTTCCTCGTAGGGGAGGGAGTCAAACGAGACCTTCGAGGGTGCTCTGCCTTACACATGTACACTGGCCCGAGTACCCACAGGGTGATTTTGCCTTACGTATAAATCTAGACTCGCAGATGTACCATAAGGGATTTTTGCAAAACCCTACATGTTAATATTAACCATTGTGATGGCCTACAGATTCTAGGTACAGGCACACGACAAAGCAAAAATGCTTTCTCCAATGCCTTAACTCCGATAGAGTGGACGCATTTTTAATTAGCCTTGCCCTTCACGTGCAGCCACAAGCTATAATTGGGAGATAGTTGTCAGGGCGACGACACTTTTTTTCCCGTAGGGGAGGGAGGTAAACGAGACCTTCGAGGGTGAAGGTCACATATACACATATACACTGGCCTGAGTACCCACAGGGTGATTTTGCCTCACATACAATTCTAGACTCACTGGTGTACCGTGAGGGAGGAAGTTTGCAAAACCCTTGCAAATTAAATTCATTGCACGTTACAAAGGAAAACAAGCAACTACTGACAACAACATCATCAACAATGTAACGAAGCAAAGGACAATAGCTCTAGAACTGAACTTTCGTTCAAAGTGGCTTCGCTAAATGAAAAGTCTTAAGATTAGCTTAAACTACATGCGTATTAGCCACATGTTGACACGTTTAATGAAAAATTCGAGCTTAAATTAAGATATCGTAAATGTCTCGATTAAATATTTTAAAAATTGAACAAAGACTGAAGGATTGAATTGAAAGCAAGTGTACGCATTTTTTATTCCAGTGCAAATGTCCTTGGTTATTTTTTCGCATTCTTAAATCGCAGAGAGAGGCAGCCGGTTCAAAAATCTACTGTAGTGAAAGTATGGTCTTTGAACTATACCCATGCGAAATTTTGGAGTGAGTGGATGGAATTGCATGAAAGCAATTTTTGGCTTGTTTTTGGTCGAACAGTGGTGTTTATCGAGCGTCGGAAGTGTTCACCCTTGAATAAATTTAGGTAAGAGTAAACTAAATATTAAAAATATCAGTTAAATAGGGTTTAAATGCTTTAAAACAATCAAGAAACAAGACAGAGACAACACATGATGTAAAATGTGAACTTTACTAGCTGTTTATTATATTTTCTTTCGAAATAAATTTTTGCTGTAAAGTTTCTACAAATCCTTATAATTTTGATGCCGCCATTTTGACCGAGTTGTCAAAGCGTGAGCCTGGGCTCCCTGTGGATTCATTAACAATGCTTGCGCCAAATTTCGCTACATACTTGTGACCAACGAAGGTAAAGACAATAAATTTAAAGGCTTTTAATGTTGTTATAAAGTGTTTTTATTCACTTTAATTAGAAAAAAACTGGGGTGTTCGATTGACCATTAAAACTACTCAATTATCATTCAAAAATCCGTTTGACTCATATCTTGCTCCTGCACCTTAATGGGCGCATCTTCTTAGCTTGTAGTGGGCCAACTCGATTTTTTGTGTGGGAATCCCGCAAGGCCGCAGCCTGGTGAGAACACTGGGTTACATCCCTCAATGACAGTCCTGCTATCATCCATTTACTTCTAAAAGTCAGTGTTTTAATTAATTAAATTAAATACTGTAAAAATTCATAACTTTCATCCACTCTGAATGGATGCCAGCCTGATGTAAAATGAAATGTCAGCTTCCTCAGTTGCATGCTCAGTGACTTGTGACATGAGTTATATTGATTGTAACTTTCTTTTATTATGATATTGTATAATGTACAGTCATGTAATTAAATTAAGGTGCCAAATATTTTAAATTCTTTTTCCAGGTAAAAAGCACAGTACTAACAGCAGTTTTTGCTGTAGCACAAATCCTTGCTCTAATATGGTAAGTATTAATTCAGAGGAATCAGGCCTTCCTATGGTTAATGCGATTCCTGGGCAATACATAAAAAGAGCCACTAAACAACATTTAGTAATATGGTTATTAGAACCTAGCATTACAGGCATGCAGTGTGTGCAGACGGCTATGCAACTGTTGCCCTTTTACGCATTGCATACCTATATAAATTGTAATTGTTGCTAAATTTAGTGCAAAATACACATGTAGTATCCAGCAACAAGTCTGACATGATAATATTATTATCACATATTTCAAGTCATATGCCTTTCAGAAAGGGGAAAATCTGTGTCAATGATATGCTCTACTAACAGGTTTACAAGTCTATCATGTCGGCAGTCTAGTAACCAAAGCCTGATTTGTTTTTCTTCCAAGGTACTTTGTCAGTTACATTCCAGGTGGTACAACAGGCATGAAGTTTTTTACAAAGCTTTTCTCATCTGCAGTAACAAAGACAGTTTCCAGCACTCTTCCTGTCTAACACTGTCCTGTGCATCACCCATGATGTTACTCTTGCCAGGGTCGTGACACCCTCAGAAGTGGTGACTGGGCTTACAAAAAGGACTTCATTCATTTCTCAATTTGGTCTATCGACTCTATCATACCTAGGCCCTTGAATTGAGGGTTACAAGTATATTATGGTGGTGCGACTGGTGAACTGGGCTGAGACCATTTGATTGGTGTTAGCAAGGTGACTGCCAAGCCAAGAGGAAACTTTGTCAACGTTTTTTCAGCTGCAATGTCATGCATTACCAATAATATATGTTTGACACCTACAGTAGAAAGATCTTGGCATTCAGAACTTTTGAAAATACTTAACTCTGAAAGAATATTGAAGTATGAAAGAATCATAAAAATCTTTGGCTTAATTGAGAGCCCCTGTTGACACCAGCTGTGTTTTGAGTCAATAGTGTCAGTGTGGCAAGTGTCAGCTCTGCTACATATGACTGTCACCTGTAGTGTGTATTACAAGTGGGCATCACTTAAAGTGATACTAAAATATAAATATATTATATATGTAATAATTTTACAGAGATGTGTTTAAACAGCAAAGAATATTTATTCTATATTTTTAAAGAGGCAATGTGCCTTCACCAAACAAAGTACAGGCAAACACTCAAGATGTGACTCTCATTTGGGATGCCAAAAATTTCATACTTAACGATAATTTTTCCATAAGTGCACATTGGATATAATAATAATAATAATAATAATAATAATAATAATAATAATAATAATAATAATAATAATAATAATAATAATAATAATAACAGTACTTAGCATGCACTTTACATATGTCTCAGTGCATTTACATATGAAAGTAAAAAGATTAAAAAACGATATAAATTACAATCAGACAAAAATATGCTAAGAACCTGTTGTATTTACAATTGACAAAAAAATAATGAGATGGTAGATAGCCAACCAGATGCGTAGCTACATTTGCATAACTTTCTCATATCCAACAGGCATAAGTCGAATAATTGTTTTATTAAAAACTACCAGACTATTGCAGTATTGGTGCTCCTCTACTGTTCTCGCTAACATATACACCTACCTTTTTTGTAGTCCATGGTATATGAGTCCATATATCATGACCTGTAATCCAATAAAAACTCAGGAATTGCAATATACCGGTACATGTACCATGGTATGTTTTTAATAAACTCCCCTAGCTAATTCCTTTACACACTGAAGGGTTGATTGTTACATTGGGTGAAGATATATTAGGTCATACATTCAATTCTCTTCATCAACGTTCATGATAATTGCTCCAATTTAACTGTGGCATTTTAGCTCATTCTTGTGCCCAAGCACAAAGAAGGAGATGTTACAGTGAAGCGCATGTGGACGGAAGTTGTCGTGTGTAGACAAAAAATGTGTGGACAAAAATAATTGTGTAGATGGAGTTGTAGAACGTAAGTAATTTTACATGCTATTCCTCTGCGTTAGTAAAAGTGAAAAATAACCTTCAGTTGAAGCTCATGTGTAAAGAAATGAAACCATCGTTTAGTGTAATAAATAAATTTACATCAAATCACATTTTCGGAACTTCTTAAGAGTGCACGGTGGATCAGGAAGCCGAAATATTGACACCGTGGGGGCCGGGTCATTTTAACGTGCGCTGACACACGCAATCCGGAAGTAAGTTTACATGGGGTGTCTAGAAAACGAAGACCGGAGACCCAAAACCGAAGACCCCCTAGACCAATAAGATGCCTGCTGAGCTCAGGTTTATCTTCATTGCACGAGGACGCACTTAACATTCGGATGATACTACCAAAGGCACAGTAAGACGCCTAGAAAATGAAGACCTTCCAGAACGCGAAGACGCCCTAGAAAACGAAGAAAAACTAGAAAACGATGACCATAAAAGAAAGCCATGTTTGATGAACGAGAGCTTTGCCAGCCCTTGACCCTTCGTTGTACTGGTTGTATCGAGGTTCTATATCAATCTTAAGATCTGTTGAAGCCGATGAAATAAATTCAAATGCTGGGCTCGCACGATTTGATATCGCCTCGATTGCTTGACCTGACTTCATGCATACGTTATTTGATAATATCAAAATCAAGTTTCTTACCTCAACCGGAAGTCTCCCGAAAACTTAGAGAGAGGGGAGGGGACGGGGAACTGGGCGGTTTCTCAAGCAAGAAGTACGAAAGACTTTTTAAGGGCCGGGTTTGACGTGTCAAAACCACACATAGAATTTGAACTTTCTGTCCTGGCTAAGCCCCAGCCCAAAAGTTTGACGTTTTTAGAACAAACGTGTCTATTGCAATTCTTGGTTTTCACGTGACGTCATCAAAATTCTAAAATCCAGAATCGAAAGACCCCTGAGTTTTTAACCCTCACTGACTATTGGACGTCCGTAATATAAATTTTGTTGAAGGTTCTTAGCTTGATTGCATTCGCCGTCCTTAAAATAGTGCATTTTAAAATTCTGAGTTTCACGACACACGAGACCAAAGATGGACGCCTGAAGGCTGTCACATGTGCAATACTTAAAAAAATACTTCATCTTGAAATGAAATTTTGCGAGAAGTGTTTATCTGAATGTTTACTTGTTCATGATGGTGGTCTGACCGCTTTTTGTAGCAGAAATGAATGCCGGATGTTTTTGTTGATTTCCGGTCGCCATGTTGGTGCCCAAGCAATTGGCGTAACAGTGAAAACCACCTAAATTGCAGAATACAAAGGAGCAGGCCAGAACATAACAGGCCCCGACGGAAAACTGAGAATGAAAGGTCATGATCCTCGGATCGAATGTATTGCTATCACAAAAATTCGGTGGGAAAATTCATCACGTGAGTTCTTGCTAGTTGTGACGAGTTCGAGCTCTCCTTCATAAAACATGGCTTAATGCGTTTTGAAGACACAAAAAGAACTTTTGATAATTCGAGATTTATTTATCGAGCTGCGACAGAACTACTCAAGTCTAAATGTCTTAAAAGTAGAAATTAGAATTACCGGTATTTAGATTGTTCTATGTGCGGATAATTGGTCTAATTTTAAGTTTAAGGTACTTGGCTTAGTTCCCCCCCCCCTCCCCCCGCCCCTTTAAGATTTTAAAATGTACTCGAGATTTGTGAAAAAATAAATTGATCGTTTGAAGAAATGTTTGTTTTTGCTCTGTGTTGATTTTGATTTTTAGTTCTTTTCATACCTGATATTGACAAAAGTGAAGCTTACATTACCTAACTGCCTTTCTCTCGTTGCATCATAATGACCAGCCTCCATAATAATGGTAAGCCTCTGGAGAGAGGACGGCTTGGAACAAATGGGACGTATGGCAGAGTCGTTAGAGATGTGTCAACTATGATTGGAACCCGAAGCAACTCTACGCAGACTTTCATGACAAAATCACCAACAGCCGTATCAAACACTCCCTGTCTCCTAAACTCCTGCGCTGTTCGAGAGATTACGTTTCTGTCTTGAATTGCTGGTTTTCACTGTCACGCAATCAAAAAATAAATTCGAAACCATTCAACCACAGAAGCTATAAATTTCAAATATTTTAGATGATAAATAGATAAACACTTTCTCCAAGTTTCGGGTCTGTGCGGTGTACCGTTCGCGAGTTATTTTCCGAACCTTTCCACGCAAATTTATAAAGCTTAGTATGGAGCCGCCATAACTGTGTCCTGCCGAGGGACACAGTAATGGCCGCCGTGATGTCAGAGAAACCATCTGGAACTCAATTCTGTTTACAACAGCGGCCATCCTTGGCTCAAGGGCTAGTACACTTTCACATAAACACCACTTATTATATCTGAAATGTTTATTCTGCACAAAATGGAAAGGAAAGGCCTTTTTTCAAACAAAACAGCTTTGTCACGGCACTCAGCTTGATGTCACATACGACGGAAAGTCAAATATTTAAAATGCTCTGTTTTAAAAACGAATGACACTATCGATCTGGAAATTTGCAAAAATATATATTTTTAGTTTATCTTTCGCCTAATGACAACGAAAATTTAGCAGGCCTAGTGAATTTAGATTTCTGAATTTTATGACGTAACATGAAAACCAAGTTAATTTTCTTCTTAAAGGATTTCTTCTACAAAGCATTCACGCAGCTTCTTTGCATCTCCTTTTTTTGACTTTAGGAGACCTAGACCAATAAGATGCCTGCTGAGCTCAGGTTTATCTTCATTGCACGAGGACGCACTTAACATTCGGATGATACTACCAAAGGCACAGTAAGTGAAATCCAGCAAGCAGTTGAATTGTGGCGATCCTCTTCATTTTCGATATTGCTGGCATGATCCATTGTTAAGGCATTAGTAATGTTAGACGACAACATTCAATTATCACTGTTAAATGATCTATTGAATTTGTTTTCGGTAAAGGTTGCCAAAATTTTATGTTTGACACTGCTTCCCGCAGGATTTCACGTGCCACCATTTCCGTACAAGCTCTCGATGATCATGGTCTGTTCGACTCAGTTGCCAACTCAACCTCCTGGAAACCATTATCCTCTTTCCCCAAATCTGTGGATACTAACTTTCGGAGAAAAATTATTTTATTAGCAATATCTTCTTATTCTGGGAGACTGGGGAACTCATGAAGTGGATGCACTATCCGCTCCCAAAACTTGATCAGCAGTTGTCGAATCAAGTTTCCCTTTGAATACTGTTTGAATGAGATATTCTGTCCACGAAAGGGACAAGGTTCAATGTTTACTGCCTGTTTACCTTGACTTCTAAAATACCACTGGCCCCCTGAATGGCCTTCACGATTGTATCGAAAATGATTGAGGCCCGACTTATGTGATAATGAAAGTAACCACGGAGCAAGCAAATGCTTATAAATCTGTTTTGAGACATCAGACAGATAAATAGAAACTTAATTTAACCACAGTAAATTTGTTCAAAATTACAACTATGGCTCTTTTTGTGTTTTTTTCACAAAAGCTGCGAACAGAGTGTTTCTTGCAGCCTGAACCAGGTCGTAACCCTTGCAGAGCTACCCTCAAGCTGTCACCAAAAAAGGGAGATGAAAAGATATGGTGCATTATACAGTCATACTTCTTTTCTGAACAAAGTTATATAGTTCCCCCTTTTGTAGTAAACGTTGAGGAGACAGCTTGACCAATTATCAATCCACTTGAAATGTGCATTTGCACCCTTCCAATAACTCATGAAAAAACTTAGTTGCCAGAATAAGCGTTGACGATTGTCAAAAGGTGACCTTTTCTCGTCCTTTATCCCGAATGGAAGTCAATTAGACTCGCAGAGTAATACCACTTATAGCGCCTTGTGCCTTAAAAATCCCCCCAAAACCGTACTGTGTACTCTCCACATCATTCTGGGTTCTCAGAGATGAGCCTTCGGTTTTTAATATTCCATCCCTATATGTCTCTACTTTTACCCACGTATCGGGTAAGGAGGCTCTTGTATTATTCCAACACTTCATAGGTTACTAAAGGATCTTTATGAAAGATTCCCCTTTTCATGACACCGTTTCTTCACGTACGCTCGTTTTCCTGGTACCCAAAGGCGTCAAAGGCCTAGGGCCCATGTTTCTGGTGATAGACCCGATCAAATGAAGTTCATTATACCGAACCTTTCCAGACAGAAAACATCAGTTGCTTAAAAGCGTCGCTTTTACCAAGAGTTTTATGTGAAATACATTTTTTAAGGACTCGTTCCTTTCAGTCAGGTTCTCGTTACGAGTTTTTTCTCAAAATTGGCTATTTTTTCGTATGGGAATATGTTCCGGTTCAAGAACCTCCCATTCAGCCTGTGTTTGGCCCTACAAAATTGATCAAACCTCTTTCAACTTTCTTCAGAGGAAAGTCTATTCAAGTCCTTATAAACCTGGACGATACCCTTCCTTTGACTTCTGAAATTAAAGGAAGTTGTCAACACTCTGATGTGGCTCTCCGCCAGTCATTAAGGTTTACAGGTAACCTTGGAAAATCACTCATATTTCAACATCGGTGTTTACCCACTTACTGGGTTTCATAATTGTTTTTCAATGTTTGTGATTTTATCATTCCGTCGGGAAAAAGCAGCAAGATTCTAGACTGTTCTCACTGTCTGCTAGCTTCGCGGAATATCACATCGCGAAGCCCATGGCTATCAAATCTCATCGTTCCGATTCTACTAGGCATTTGGTGAATGCCTGTACATTCCCGCCAATTGCGTTCTGGTCCTAATAAAAGCCTACAAGTGAACCGGGCGAATACCCAAATATTTGTTTGTTTCTTTGTTTGTCACATCGACATTAAACTCAGGGACTTAGGACAGTATCCCGTCGCATTTATTTCACGTTTGGAAGCAGATCATGAGATAAGAAAATCGCTTAAAGGGTTTTCCATAACCTCAAAGACCTTCCCCAACTCTCTTAAGCCATAAGCCCTTTAAGTAAAATTTTCCATCATCATTATTACGTAACGCTATATAATATAGGAATAAGAATATTTAACATTTCATTCACGAAGAGCCATTATTATTATTATTATTATTATTATTATTATTATTATTATTATTATTAGAAAACTTCAAGGTTTAAGTTGACATTATATGCTGGAATTGTAAGTGCACTTGACTCTGTGTTTCGTTGTGCATTGCTCTGACCCGGGGCAATGCTGTAACCTTGAGGAAGGATCTTTTCTATCAGTGCCCCTCTTAAATCAGGTGCACAAAAGAGTACTGGCAATTTTAAGGTCACCCAAACTTTCGTTTCACGTTGCTTCTAGTGCTTTTCATTTCTGACATGAGCTGCCAATGTCAGTTGTGAATCACACTGTGGCTGCGTGTTTCAGTTTCGACCTAACCTGCCCTGTCAGAACTGAAACACCCTGGGGAAGGGGGGAGGGCATTGGTGTGTTTCAGAACAGACCTGTGTTCGTTTTGGCTCGGTTCGGTGCGGCTTTGGTTCTGAAACACACCCCTCCTCTTCCGCTTTGTGTTTCAGTTCTGACTGGGGTTCGGTCCTGTTGATTCTGTTTCACATTGCCTCTAGTGCTTTTCATTTCTGACATGAGCTGTCAATGTCAGTTGTGAATCACACTGTGGCTGCGTGTTTCAGTTTCGACTTGACCTGCCCTGTCAGAACTGAAACACACTGGGGGGAGGGGGGGGGGGGCATGTTTGTTTTAGAACAGACCTGTGTTCGTTTTGGCTCGGTTCGGTGCGGCTTTGGTTCTGAAACACACCCCTCCTCTTCCGCTTTTTTTAAGTTCTGACTCGGTTAGATCCTGTTGTTTCTGTTTTACGTTGTCTCTATTGTTTTTCATTTCTGACATGGCCGGCCGTAAATGCTATTTCTCCCCTGTTAGTAAAAGTCATATAGTATAAAAAATTAAATAAAACTGTAATTTATGTGATTTATTTACCCACGTGACACGGAAGAGCTCTGGAGCTCGTTAAGACGTGTACGCATCAAGGTCGAATCTCAAAACTTCTTAAAAGTGCATCGCGGATGAAGAAGCCGAAATGTTGTCACCTTGGGGGACCCTAAAGGGGCTTAATTTAACATGTGCTGACGCGCACAATCAAAACCATCGTAACAGACGGAAGTAAATAATTAAAAGCAGTTCTTTCAAAAAAGAAATGGTGTTTTTTGTTGTTAGCGAAGAAGTGAAGTTTTTTCGATGCGTACAATTTCATTTGCCTTTGAGTAGTAATTCCTTTTCCGTTCGATCACATCGTCACGAAAAGCTCCTGTCATTGCTTGCTTGGGTAAATTTGAAAACGATTCGCTTCATCGCACTTTGAGTTACAACGCATGCACAGAGGTAGGAAATATATCTGTCATATACACTTTAATTTTGTTTTGACAGAGAATACATGACTATTTGACGTCAGCGTTTTCAAAAACTCTCGGTTTCGCCCGTTTTCGCCGTCCACACTACACCACCTAGCCGGCGTTTGCAAATTTACCCACTTTGAAGAGCGTTTTTGAAAAGTATCGTCCGTTTCATTTTGGACGGTTGGCCTATCCTCGACTATCCGGATAAAAAAGATACGTTTTCAAATTTACCCGGATCAGTGTGGACGGGGCCTAAGTTAACAATACTAAAAATAGCTAGAGTTTTACATAGCAGTTGAACGCGAAAAGGGTTCTCTTTGTATTTTTCAACAAAAAATCGCTTTAGTCGAACATCAAAGCATTGCAGTCGTCAGATATTTACATTCGTACCAAATGTCAATATCTGCATATTCGAAGAACATGTTTTTACCAAAATAGAAATGGTATAGTTCACATCGAATCCAAAACAAGATCGTTTCGTTTCTGGATGGTAGATTCGAGATACATGGAATTACGCTTGCTATGTAATGTGTTTAAGTAAAAGTTTCAGCTCACTATAATAATTATTCACACCATCTCGTTTCACGCCATCCGTATTTCATCTTTTTGCGGCGAGTAGAAACACGATGTGTTTGTGTGCATCTTTCGCTGTTCGATCCAAGAACAATGCTTGTCTCTGTCTTGTAGATTTGTCTTGACAGAAAGGTAATCAAAACGCAATTCAGTACAGCAACAAACCAGCTATGTCAATTTCATTCACATGTGTATCGGAGCTTCAAGGAAGTTATTTTTTACTTTTACCTAGCGGGGAGGGGTAGCATGTAAAATTACTTCCAGCTGCCTTGATGGACTTAATAGCGTGTGTCAGTGCGTGTTACAATGAACCTGTTGGGGTCTCCCAAGGTGTGAACAGTTCGGCATCTTGATCGACGTTGCACTTTTATGGAAGTTTTAAAATTTTTGACTTGATTTTAATTAATTTATAACACCTATACAAAGATTTAATTTCTTTGAGCTTCATCTGAGCTGTATCTGAGCTTCATTTTGACTTCACAAAAGGGGGCTGCACGAGTATATTTTCATTGCTCCCCCTCCGAAAAAATGCAATTCATCGATCAGCTATTACAAGAATGAGCTGGCTCCAAGGGCCCTTTGATTACATTTTAACCAATTGACTTAGGTTTCGGTGATCGGATATTACCCTGGGATTAGCCGATATTATCCCAGAAATTCATGATTTCAGGAAAACATCCAAGCCCCAGCGGTAAACCCGTTGCATTAATATCACGTTTGTGGAGCACGCGCGTGAAGGGTACACGTGCGAGCGAGGAAGCCGTGTGAACGAAGAGTAGGAAGCACCAGCCTGCTCGCAGGCTTAGGTTCAGTACATTGTAGCAAGCAGGCAGGTGATGAAAATACAAAAAAGCAGGAAAATGATACGTCATTAACTGAGGAATGCTGTGTTGATGTGACATATGGCTTTTTGTGGAAAGGAGGCTGAATAGGTGACCGAAATGGATTTCTTTGCTTTCCCCTTACATCTTAAATCTCACGAAATAACGACATGAATTTGTATTTTGTCCAGAATCATGTCACAGATTCCAGCGCATAATCAAAGCAGGAATCTGAATGCACTAACACTGAACCAAAGCTGTAATAAGCAGAGTACAGTATACAGTTATTATTTATCTCGACAGCACAGTTCATATTCATTTAAGGGCTTAACAATTTATTGATAGCACGAAGTGTTAGAAATTAAATTCTTGATCTTGCCCTCAATAATCTTCTGACATTCTTCCAGTAAAGCGACAATGGTTTACTCCATGACAAAGTAAACATGGCTTCAAAGTCAAACGGCTTGAAAAACTCCAGACGATGGCTGAAAGAAAGGACAACAAAATGTTATTCAATGCAGGCGTTGACCTCCTAACTTCGTTCGCTGTTCTACTTATCTACTCCTCTGACACTGGATCCACTGAAGAGTCAAAGTTCGCAGGAAAATGTAAACACAATTGTGTAAACTAACTAATCTATGATTTGCACTCAAGCGCTTTGGTTCAAATAAGTAACCGTCGCGTTTTTATTAGTAAGTTGCGCGGACACATCTCAAAACATATTGTGTTTTGTGCACGGTCAAGGCTGGACTGCGAGCAATCCATCTTTTGCTTTAAATTTGGTTAGGGCAAACGCGAGAGCGAGCAAGCGCGATATACGAGCGGCGAAGCCACGAGCGGTGAATAGCGCGGGCGCCAGCTTTTTCTCCCGCGCGCGCTAGCGCTACTCGCAGCTCGACATCGAAAGAGACTGCTTGCAGTCTAGGTCAAGGCCAGAAAACCAACCAACCAACCACTGAGACAAACAAACAATTTGCCCGGCTTCATAACCAATTCTCTCATTGACTATGGTATAAATTTGTTTCCAGTCGGATTCCAGAGTGATAAACCGACATAGAAGTGACGATTTAGAAAATAACAACTTACAAGTCAGGATTCTTGACATCAGCTGATGCGGGATACAGTGATTCGTATCTTCTGTTGACTCCTGATCCGTGAATGGCGTACGCATTGATTTTGTGCGCTTCAGGCGGGAAATAGTCGATTGGGATTTTAGCTGTACCAGTCCATGTGTTTTTAGCTCGGTCGATTGTGGCCGTGTACTCTATGGGCAGTTTGTCCTGTAAAGGAGATATGAGCCGTGCTTTATCTTTGATCCAAACAAATAAAAGACAGATATGGACAAAAAATATATCATAACTGAAGGAAAGGCGATTACGGTAATGAACCTGTAAGCAACGTCTCAAATTTATTAGACCAACAACTGCACTGAGTTTGGAAAGAATACTGTCCCATTTTTTTTTTTCTGGATTTTCAAGATAGCATTCTGTCCCGTTCATTATCTTGACAGACGGCTGCTAGTTTCAACTGCTTCTATACGTTCTGTATTAACCTTTTCAGCAATTTTTTTTCTAAAACCAATGCAACATATTAGGTTTGACATCATTATGAGTATTTTACAAAATGGCAGACTTACCAAGAAAGGCTTTCTTACTCCATTTAACATTAGAAGCAAATGCTGTCCGTGCCTAACAAGACAATAAATACGATCAGCAAGGTGTTTAAGTTCTTTTACAACTACGAACATCACACAGTGCAGTTTGAAGTTGCTTAGTTTGAAGTTGTCGCTTGCGTCCCCTTCCTCAGCTAACGTGGACAATTCGCTCGATCGATGCTCAAGCATTGCTTGATAATTTACATGTAAAGATGGACTTCTTCAGTGACTTTGACAAGCTTTTCTCGGGAATACTAATTAGACAGTGTATTTGTGATTATTTTCGTGACATAGCGACGGTCTTGGCACTTTTGGGACGATGTTGTCTTGGGAAGAAACTGTCATGGCATTTATCACATTTAGTAACCACCTTCTTAAACATTGCCAGCAGTTCATTAGCCTCCTGGAGATATCTAAAGATTTAATAGAAATTCATGTACTTAAATAATTTAACTGAGTAAAACTCATTAAGTGCAGTAAAAATGTGAAACCTTTCAACAAATGTAATACTAACGGGCTTAACTCAATCTCAAGGTATTTCTCATGCTTTCCAAGGAAAAATACCTCAGCAACTGAAATGCAAGAAACAGTGTGGTATCAATATTGTATTAATATCGTATCGGTATTTTATCAATTTGTACCAGTATAGAGAATATGGTTCCATATATGAGGCAGAAACCATAATTTAATAAAAATTCATTATTCTTTTGGGAAAGTTAAGTTAGCTCTAAACGGTGCGACTGCTATAGAGGTTAAGGCCAAAATAACAAACTTGCTTGGTCCAAAATTTTCTTCCTTTCTCAAGTATAATAAGTCTAAATTTGTTTTCACCGGCCTTGTACATTATCCCAAAAAAATTTCTTCTGAGAGTAAATGTGAGTATGAATTTACACTGATTTATCTTTCCATTAGGACGATTGAATAATATGTTTGGTTAACGCCGGAGCTCGCGATCGTTACGTCTAGGTTCAGTTACGCAAGTGAGCACCTACAGTCGCGATGTGGCTACAATTCCGCCAACAAATAGCCGTTTTTACAAGGTTGTTTCGTTATAACCTAATGTCATTGGATATCGCAATGGTCCCGTTTGTTCAAGGGGGGTGGGGGGGGGGGGTGGGGGCAAATCTACAGCCTTACCTTCATAATCCCACAATCCGTCACAAGCGCTCCCGACCGCGCATGGTGGAGGAGCTGGGTCATCAAAAAATGGTCCACTGACAGAAATGAGCACGACACGAGAGTCCTGGGCACTGATTTGGAAAGTGATTGGGGCGTGGTTGATTTGAGCGCCGTTCCATTCTGTTTTGATAGCAAAATTGTACTCCTGAGAAAAGACGCAAAAAACAAGGTTGGTTAACTTAGTGATTATGTCTTAGTATTTTAATTCACGCCTATTAACAGACGTATAGTTACTTCACTAAATTGGTAGGCTTCAAGTCAGTTGTTAAGATTAAAGAAGGAAATCTAAAGCTGAGTTGAAAAAAGTCTTTAATTAAATTATATTACAGTGTTTTACACCTCTTACACTGTAATAGATCAAAAAAACCCCCCCTAAAAAAAACCCCTTTTAAAAAAAATTTTTTTTTTACATATAAACCATATTTTTATTTTTTTTCGCGGAAAATAAATTAAAAAAACCCCAAAAAAAAATTTTAAATATTTATTATTTTATTTTTTTTTTATTAAGTCCGCGAAAAATCCCGTTCCATTTTCAAATTAAGTTCCCCCAAAATAAGTAACAATAAGGTATATTTTTCGGAAGCTAGATCAGTTTCTGGGGAGTGCGTTTTACGGATGCATCAAATAAATAAAGGTAGAATTTCAGCACGATAAAGTAACACCGAGAAAAAGTTTTCTGAAGAAATTGGAGGAGTCGGATATCAAGAAATCGGATAAAAAAATGGCAAACTTTTGTGGTGATTTTAAGATCGAAAATCTAGACCATTATTTGTTTGAACTTAAAAAGTTATTTAAAAAAAACGTTTGTGAAAACGATTGCCACCCGCTCAAAGAACCAGTCAGATTATTTAGCGAAAAAATCAATTGTAAAAAGATCAAAGAAGCAGTCAGCTGGTACCTGTAACTTGTGTTAAAGAAGCCGACACATTGCTACTGAAATAAGCATTTGACTGAAATCGAAAAAATTAAAACTATCTAAAGAAAAAAAGCCGTACCTTCGGACAAGAACGACAAGCTCTCACGGCGAAGAAATGCAGGAGAAAAAGAGAAATATATGTTCTGCCGAACATTTCTTGAGTAGTCAACAGTTTCGCTTAGATAACCCTCTTCAGTTACTCAATGCAATACTCTTAAGAGAAGATATCATCTCAGTGCTCATACTTAAGTCAACGTTTGCCATCTTTCAGCCGAAATTGTATGACATGAAAAACAGTTTTCTGTCTACAGAGGCATATGTTGTTATCACAGTTGTGTAACTGTCGAACAGACTATGACATCATGTTTGGATAATACGTTCTTGTTGGGTCAGTAAGCCGGTACACATCACGACATCTGCTATTCGTTTAAACAGGCAAGCCGCAGCTGTGAAATCTAAAATCGTTCGATCCTACCCAAAACCATCCCTGAAATCGTCAGGAATATCTAAGCCCATAACTCACTAAAAACGTCTGTGGGGCGAAAGCAAAAAGAACACAGCAACCTTTTAAAAGCTTTCTACATACGAATTCATACCGCTATTTAGTATGACTCAGTAACTATCGATAGCAGCCCCGAGCTCGCAAACTGAAACAAAGTCATAGTCAAAACATAGGCAAAAAAGCAAATTTTAGGAGAATTGCGTTATCTCGAAATACCGCTTTTCGCACTTGCAGAATTTTCCTGCTGTTTAATAAAAGAAATGCAGGAAGAATTTGTTACTTATTCTATGGCTGAAAAATAGGGGACAAAATTATCAAATATCTTCCAAGCAAAAAAATGTATTCCGGCTGCCATCTGCCACATTTGCATGCATTTGCATTTGTTTGTTATTTTAAAATGCGAAGAAATGTTTTAATACACTCAAGTACTAGAGGAAATAATTTGCAAAAAGTCTGTGATCTCAGTTGTTCATGGGCATTCGACTAGTAGATCATTATGGCCAGAGTCTAAGGGAAAGGGTGGAACCAGTAATGGTGTTCACATTAGAAGTGTTCACCTTCTCGTCCCCCTACACGGCGGCTTTGTCATCTGAGGTCAGATGGCGATTGGTGCACGATCAGGACGAAAAAAACCTTGCTGTTATAGAGAGGTGACCGTTACTCATGTCAAGCCACATAACGAATGTGATTAGCAATATTGAAGAAACACTTCTCGGTGAGATGAATTTTACCTTCTCGCAGAACTGACATGATTTTGGACAGTTGCTTCTCATGAATGAGGCTTGATAAGAGCAGTAGTTCCTTATGCTGGCAAATGTTTTGCATTTCGTCCTCTTATCCACACAACCTAGCAACAAAAAGTAAACTGAATACAACATCAGCAAGAACTGATAGGTGCATGGAGTAGTTCTAAAATGAACTGTATAAGTCACTTGCTAGTTTTGTTTGAAGACACCGATTACATTCAGTATACAGCTAAATATTAAAAAAGATCATTTGTGGGTTTAGAGAGGTATTCCGTATTTGTGACAAATATATCCTCACTTGGAGTATGTTAACAATGGTTTACTCACTATTCCTTACCATTCGTTGCTGGTGGCTTAACATCACCATTACCATTACCATCTGAAACAGAATGAAATCAACGTTTTTGCTCATTATTTTCCTGTCAATGTTTAGTAATTAGCCACCTCAGGAGCCCAGGGGCCATGGCCACCTTTATTGATTTTATTTAATGTGTGTGCCCATGCAGGTATGGCTGATCGAGGTTGAACTGGCTGGATGTGGGCTCTGGTGACTTTCTGTCTATTTCAGTTCAGTTCCAGTTCGCGAAAGGCCATATAACAAGAAACTGTTTGTAAATTACAACTCAAATAACGTATTAGCGAAGGCTTTGGTTTACATTGATGGCACTAACAAATTTCTCATATTATGTGTTCGTTTTATTTTAGGTTTCCTTCGATTGTTGAATGAAATAGGTGAATATTACACATACAATTACGACAAAATACAGAAACTGAAAAAAAAAAGTTATATTGCAAAACTTACTAGCACGGAACTTTAAAAGCCTGGAGTGGAGAGGCAGAGTATCAAAAGGAGAGGACTCTATATTTACAATCACATTTTTCTTTTCGAATAGAGGCTACCTCGAGGGAAGGTACAAAGAAAAATAAGGAAAAGAGGTACAAGTGACAAATGGTAAATGGTTTGATAGTTAAACTGACAAATTGCATCTTACCATCCAAACTGACAACATATAACGAAGAACAAAGGGACTGGCAAAATATATCCGCTATAAAAAATTAGGAGGTTTTGTTGTGGCGGGGTTCTTTTCTATGTATTTTACAATTACTGCATGGGGCGTCGAAGAATACGATTCCAAAATAAAGTCAGAAATTAAAGTCGTTGTTATCTGTGGGCGTCGAAGAATACGATTCCAAAATAAGGTCAGAAATTAAAGTCGTTTGTTATCTGTCATTCGAACATTACAGATATCCTGCGATATAAGTAGCTTGCCAAGATTCGTCCGAGTGCATGCCAAGCGCTGCACAACTACAGTTTATCAAGCTGTAAAATGCGTTTTATCCACAATTTGTTGATAAATAAAACTAATCCTGCTCAATCTTGGGGAATTTCGTCTGATTTTAGCCAACTCGGGCTACGGCCTCGTCGACACAGTATCGGGCGATATTTCTCGTGATTTCGCAGGATACCTGTTATTTTTACCGAGATGCGGAGGACATTTTTAGCTACATGTTTCAGGACAGAAAATTGACTTTAACAATGACTAAAATTAACAAAAGCTATTAAAAACAAAACCATATATTAACTGTTTCCTTACTATGGCAGAGGTTGCAGGACTTGGGGCAGTTTGTCTTCATAAACACTGGATTAGCAGTACAGTATTCTTTGTTGTTTTCAACAAATGAAGCACACATTGGCAAAAGATCTTGACAACCTGAAAATGGAGCGTCTTAAAATGAATAAAGTACTGAAGTCATAAAAAATCAAAGTTAAATCGAAAATAAAGCCTTATGACACAAACTTCACGGCGCAAATGAAAAAAAATTGCTGTAGCCGTTTATGCATATATCATACCACAGTATTCGCAAGTTCTTGCACAGTTTTTCTTCATGAATTCCGGCTTGGTTTTGCAGTATTCTTTGTCTCTTGCGATAAGAGAGGCACAGTCTTCTGGCATTTTATCTTCACAATTTGGATCTACATCTGGTAAACGACAATTCATAATGCTGATAATTAGTGTATCAATTGAAAGTTAAATGCAGCTATTTAGTAGGATCTGGTATCATATTTGCAACAGAATGAAACACTTTACTGTTTGTTTATGGCTCTGGTTGCAGCTAGTTGCTTGGGCATGAGTTGAAGAGGGTTGAATAGTAGCAATTCCTATAGTAATTCATTGCACTTTCTGTGGATACCAAAAAAAAAAAAAAAAAACAAAAAAAAAAAAAAAAAAATTAGGGGTTTATATCCAAAAGGTACTATGACAAAAAGGTCACCTCAACTCGGAAGATCTGTGTACTTTCTCTAGCACCTTGATGTGATATTTGCAGCTCATTACTTTTAATAACTTGAACCATTAGAAGAAAAGAATGATATCTGAATTAAATACGTTTTTTCTACTGAAGGACCAGAATATAATTAAAAGAGCCGGTAGAAGGATTTTGTAGAGAAGAAAGTTAAGAAAGGTTTCAACGATATGTGGAAAATATTTTACAAGGCCACAGCTAAAGTGACCTCGAAATTTAGATTGTTTTGTTATAGTATTTCTACTCTTACCGCATAAGTTGCACGACTCAGAGCAGTATTCTTTCATATCACGTTTTTTGCAGGAATCTTTGTCATTTGCAACTATTGATGCGCACTCCGGAAGGATGTCTGCACAACCTGAAAAGGTCCCAAATAACAATTTGGATAAAAGAGGAAAATGAAAAAGGTGATGCTGTAGTAAGGCTTCAGAACTATTATTCTCAAACTCATTTATAATTCATCAAGTAAAAACAAAGAAAATCATAAAGGTGAAGGGGGTTTTGACACCCGGTCTTTAATAGCATAAATTTTTCTGTTTTTATTTTCGTTTACTCCGTAGTTTTTTTTTCCATTGAGAAGATATGTCAAACACGAGAGACAGTGTTTCATCGGCTATCCAGACACCTTGAATTTCGTCAAAAATACTCCGCTGCGCGTCTTATTTTCAACTCTCTTCTCGGTGTTTGGTATCCCGATGAAACACTGTCTCTGGTCTCTCATGTTTGATAAATTACACAACATTATTGCAGGGAAGAGAGGATGAATGGATACAAGAATAATTTTTTTGAGGAAACTACTATTAAAATCCAAAGCACGTCGATTTATATTTAGTTTCTTACTAAAAATATGTATTTAGCCCATGAAAAATTATCACAGTTATGTACGCAACATAAACAGGTGCGACAAGAAAGCCTGAAAAAAATTCGGGCTTGAACGGGATTCGAACCCATGACCTCACGATACTGGTGCAGTGCTCTACCAACTGAGCTATCAAGCCAACTAGGAGCTGGTCATTTTGTGAGTTCGTAATATACCCGTAGAAGATAAAGATTGGTTTGATATGTATACCGACATTTAATTACCTACGGGTCCTGGTTGAATGATGCTGGTTGTTGGAGGTTTATCGCTCGGTGGAGGCGAAGAAGATGGCGGAGTCAATGGAGGTTCTGTTGATGGAGACTTAGCTGACGAAGATTTTGTTGCTCTTGTAGGTTCAGATGATAAATATTCTGTTGATGTAGGCTCAGTTGATGGGTATTCTGTTGATGTAGGCTTGGTCGATGAAGATTCTGTTGATGTAGGCTTGGTCGATGAAGATTCTGTTAGTGGAGATGCAGTTGATGGACTTTCTGTCAATAAAAACCTAGTTGAAGACGGTGGTGTTAATGGCGATGCAGTTGACGGTGAAGGCAGAATCGTTGTGGCTATAGTTGGCGAGGATGTTGGGTTAGTCTCTGTTGAAAATCAAAAAATGCTACTAACAACTTTAGACACACCGAAGAACATTGTAAGTATTTTTCTATCAGAAACATGGCTTCGATCAAGTTTAGCATTCTTCAAAGGCATAAATAAGTACATAGAGTATTTTGCATGAAACACAGTTTTCAATAACAAGCAAAGAACTAATTTATCAGTTGGTTTGATAAGGAAATGAGCATAAATCAACGCAAAAAGGAGGAAGAGCGAAAGGAATAAAGAAAGAAAAACAGGTGATCGAAACAAGTATCAGTTAGTTAACCTACCACAGATATTGCAGGTCTTCTTACAGTACTTGATGAAAAATACAGAGGATTGACACTGATTTGGATTGGTGACATATGACGGGCAGTCCTCAATAATATCATCACATGCTGACAAGACATCAAAACGAGAACTTTTATAAAAGCAAATCGTTAAATTAGATACAAAGATCGCACTAGTAGGAAGAGAAACATGTTTCTTTTCGTAAAAGGCGAAAAAGGCCAGCAGAACCTCCATTACCATGCAGTGCATATGAAACGTAACAGAGAACAGGAAAATGTAATCTATTTGTTAAACGGAGGATTGGTTAATTTAATCTTTAAATGAATACTATAATAATTAAACATGACAGTGGTGCTTACCACAGTAGCCACAAGTACTTGGGCAGTACTTGGTAAAGAAATCTTGAGCTCCATGGCACTGGGACGGAGTTTTGATATACACCGCACAATCTGGCAACATATCTTTACATGCTGACGAAACAGGGCAATAAGAAAAGTTAGTGAATGCTTAGTTAGTATGTAGAAAATGAGGTTTTTGTAGAGCAAATAAAACTTGTGAAGGCGTGGTGATCTAATGGTTGACGTGTTTTACTTGACATCAACAAACGGTCCGTGTTCTTTCAGTAGTTCGAGCCTCGCCATGAGTCTTGTCTTGTGAGTCGAGCCTTCCCTTGTCTTGTGTTCTTAGTTAAAGTACTTTAGTCTCACGGTGTTTTTATTCATAAATTAGCACCGGCAGACTGTTTGGAAAGCTATCATACTATTCAGAAGGAGTCGAAATTCTCCTGGTTGCTTCAGTTTTCGAGAATCGGTGTTATGTGCCGACATGCACAGCATGATGACAGGTAAGCCTTCTCACTACCCACCTGCCTCCCTATTTATTTAATGCATTAATTAATTAATTAATTTTTTATTTACAAAATTAAAACTCACGGGACAGCATTGCTGGTGGAGGTGTTGGACCTGTGAAAACAAATAGAAAATGAACACAGTAAGCAATTGTATTTGAATTATTTGTGACGTTTATCTCTCTCAGTGTAAATAATGAAGGCTTTAATTCACAGCATTCGATTTCTTATCTGTAGACTTTACTTTAGCCATTTCAAGCTACAAAATAATTTTTCAAATCCTTCAAGTTTAACTTCCTCGTGTTATTATCCAATATCCATCAGATAATGTTTTTGTAATTTTTTTTATCGTATTTTATTTTTTTTCTAAGTTTTAACGCTGCTCCCCCAATTACATTGAGAAAGACAAATGACACAAATAATTCGAATAGACTCGACTTATTTATCACTCACTCACTGACTCACTCAATTAATTAATTAATTATTAAACTGTTCAATTTATGAATTCTACTTAATAAGTAAGGAATACATGTACAGAAGCTAATTCACAATCAGGTCACAGTGATTCACTCACAGTAGTTACATGTCTTGAGACAATATTTTTTTGTAAGACCGCTGTATCTGTCACACTCGTCCGCATTGAAGTAAGATGCACAGTCAGAAAGCACGTCTTCGCATGGTTTTTCTGCGACAAACAAGAACATGTGGTTAAGGAGAATTTGTGAGATATAGTCACCCAGTCACCCACTTTTGCTCTCTCCCTTTGACAAAAACTGAGTTAAATTCATCGAGGTCCTCTTTTATCGCCCTTAAATCATTTTTTTATCCTTTTTCCTAAATTGAAAGAAAGACCAAGTACCTATTTCATAGCGATACTATACTTAATTTTGTTTAGGGCCTGTTGATATCTAGAAAAGTTGTTCCTGGTAAGAAAGTTAATCTCCTCTTTTCCCCTTTCCATATTTTACGGAGCAAAAAGAAAAAAAAAACATGTTAGCTGACCGAGCCAAAAACCGGCATGCATGTTCGTTATTTCCCGACTTGTCCCTGGTAGGAAAATTTAGCTTAATTACTACTCAGTGGAAAAATGCTGGGTCGCCCCACAGAGTGACCCTACCTGACACCTTTATTGTGGGTCACCCCGCCCCACAAGCCAATAGTTCGCTGCTAGTTATAAAATTAAGAATTTGAGAAAAAAAGTTTCTTCACCAGGGTGTCTCGGGATGGATGGCGACTCTCCTCTCCTACCAGGGACAACTTCACTCCATATAAACAGGCCCTTACCCTTCACGCTGATACTCACAGTTGAAGTCATATACCCCGCGCTATTGTGTGCTTCGAACGAATAATCACCACTGTCACTATATTGTTACGTTGTTGTTACCACTTTCGCGATAAAAAGAATGCTTTTTTCCCTATCCGTAGAAGATTTCTGCACGGTGAAATTTCTGAGGCACCGTTTTTCTACCATTTGATCAGCAGTGTTGCAACTTTAACTTTGCATGTCAAGCTCAGAGGATCTTCTGTCATTAGTGCAGGACGATTCTTTACAGAGATTTCCGAATAATGTGCTTCTATAAAGAGTATTTAAGAGGCTGTCTCTGTAAAATCGGTCTGGTCGATCTGGCTGGAAAAATATATTTCGCTCATTTCTTGTGTGTTGCTAGACTTTCATGTGCTTTAACTAAAACCACAATTCGTTTGATCGGAGCATTTTTTTTCGAGTTTTCAAAGTTTAAATTTTCCACAACTTCGAAAATGAATTAAACAAGAACTAACAACTTTCGGACCAAACAAACACCACAAATTACGTATCCGAGGAGAACAGCACAAAAACTATTATTGTTTTAACGTATCTCGTAATTCCTTCGTAATTCCTTAGAGTCCAAGACACGTACAAAAGGACATGCTTAATACAAAAGCATAAACGTTTTGTCAGCAGTGGATTTGCGGTGTCGGAACAGCAAATTAAGCTACTAAATTGCAAATTATAATGTAAAGTGTTGTTATTCATTTACCGGAAATGTCGAAGATGCAGATTCTATTTCACTTTTGAAGGACATCTTTTCATTAAGTTAACACAGGAAAAACACTTTTGGAATTCAAGTGGTCCCACTTAGTCGGAGTCCTGACTGAGTGGTTCTCGAAAAACCACTGGACAACAAAAATCTGTTAATTAAGTTAAGCAAGAACTCTTCAAACGGTGAAGAAATATCAAATGCCGCTTCCGGGAAATGTAGTTTTCGAATCACGAACGACTTAATGGGTCTTCTAGGAAAAATCCAGAAAACAACATCGTTATGGGTATATTACTCCTTTAAATGTAGACAAAAAATAGATAGGAATCTTTAGCTACTCATATATATTTCACGATCAGAAATAGAACTTTACGAAAATTTTGTTATCGTGACTTAATATGGTAAAAAGAAAAATAAATACATGTTCGGGAATACTTGAGTCGGTCCATATCGATATCAAGTCTCGTCGAACACCAAAAATAAACGGAGAGCATCCTGCCATTTCTTAAGGGTGTAAAAAACATTGACCACACAAAGAACTCGCAAAATATGAGCCGAATATAGTATTCCGAATTACTCTGTGGTGTCTCATGTAGTGAAAAAATAAATTTATCCCTTATTCGATGGTTCAACACAAAATACTCGTAGACATTTTTCTCATTTGTGGCATTTTCCTCGTCTTTGCAAGGCTCGGCACAAATACTACAAATTGTGAAATATTCGCACGTATCACCTGTAAAACCATGATCGAATAAGGTGTACGAAATGTCAATATTATTACAGCCATCGATGCGGAACTCGGCATCTTTGAAAAATATACTCAAAAAGAGTTTATAGTTGAGACTTACCCATGTTGACTGAATAAGTTCACATGCAGATGAAACTGCTAAATTCTCCTCTAATTTCTCGAAAAGAACGTTGAATCTTGGTTTGGTGTTTGGCTCAGTAACTCACTGCTTAACAAAATGCGTTTATTTTGCCAACTCGAGATATTTCACCACAAGAGCTCTCGAGTTCTTTTCTTTTTAACTCTTTTTCTCTTTAACAATATAAGACATACTTCAAAACGATCCCGGCTTGAAAAATTTCCAAAATAGACATGAAAACATTGGAAACATCTTAAATACATCTAGTGTCAATTAAGCTTCTTAGCTACTCCAAATTCTAAAATAATTCGACCTTCACCCGCGCTTAATGTAACGTCAAGATGTATGACGTGACATAACGTGAAATTGTCACGCAAAAGAGGAACAGGTTACTCCGAGTGTATTATAAAATTACGAAAAGTCTAAAAAAAGAAATACAGATATGCGTGTAGTCAAAGTAGACACAATAACGTTAGGCAACTTTTTAACCGTCAGTACGCGGATGCTTCCATAACCTCACATGATTTTAGAAGAACAACAAAACATTATGTAAAAATATGCAAAATTGTAAATGTCTTATCGCAGTATAAGATTTTCATTTATGTGGCGTGTTTAGAAGTAAAATGACAATAATCGTTTTTTGACTATTGTTTCATGTTATGTTGCACGCGTATGCAATCTCGAGATATTTTACGCACAAGAGAAGATTCTTATTCTCTCGACATTTGTCGTATAAAATTAATTAAAATTTACAAACTTAAGTTTGCCTTCTTTATCCAAATTATACAAGGGGTGAATCGTGGCTCCCTTTCTCGTTGGTTCACAAATAATTTAAAGGGAGAACACACTTGTAATTCTTGCTTTGCTTGAAACAGGAATGAAATATAAAAGCAGATGTTAACAAGCGAGTAAATAAGATTCAAAAAGTAGCATGTAGACTACAGGGTCAAATTATTAAAAAGTTTTCTAAACAATTGATCAAACTATAAACGATGACTGTTGTTTGAACTTTTAAGACCCTTTGTAGTTGTCTTCTTCCGAACAGAATTGTTTCAAAATAGCTCGATTGGCAAAAATACCTCATTGATAATCTACGTTAGTCGAAGTTTTGCCCAATACAAGCAAATATGATTTACATCACGGTTAATAATATGCAATGAGTGTCTTGCTGTATTTGAATACATTGTTTACCTCAAACCTACCTTGAGCGAACGCCTTGCGCGTGCCAAGATCTTGTAAGGCAAGTGCAAGTAACCAAAAGAAAAGGATCGACTGTTGAAAAGCCTTCATGTTTCGCTGAAATCCTCCTGAATGACACGCTGCCTGTGCTGAGCCATAAGTGGCCGGATATGCACGATTGGACACAACACACCCGCCAAAATGTCTCGAGTTACGTGTCAGTAAATATCTGTACAATAGAAGTGCCGGAAGCTACCCGTAAGTGCCGAGGTTCTGAATATTTGAGGGTCAAAAACTTGGGCGAAATTTGTCAGGAATTTCAATGACAAAAGCGCGGTGACTGTTTAAGTTAGAATCTGAAATAAATGCATCGCATGTTTAATTCCTCTTACGTAGATGATATAAAGTATTTTTGGTAGCATTTAAACTCTGCTCCTGTCTTTTGATTTTTCTTAAGAGGCTCTTTCTAACGGCTTGTAGTTTTCGAGATTAGAAATGTTTAGAGTGGGAAAATGTTAGAAGCAAGATCAAGACATACAAACGAAATGCACTTGCATAAACACAGTTTTAATTTAGTTAGAAACCTTCGTTGAGTCTTTATATTTACAGGCAGATCTCTGGTGATAAAAAAGAGAGACAAAATGCAAAAAGAAACTTACTAAAGAGGTTCAAAAGTTGAAGTTCCAGTTTTCCTTTGTCCAAGAGATTTAACTATAATTAAGTGCAACTTCTATAACTATGTAAAAATATCGTTGCTACTGTCTGGAGATAAATACTTGTCATCCCTATATTAAAGCGATATTTCAGAACTGAAAATTACAGATATATCAACTTTATCTAACTTTACTTTATCTAATTCGGAAACTTGTTAATATTTAGAATACTGATAAACCTTTCGATTTTTTTAATAAACAGTTGAAGAGTTGTGGGTGTGCGCACGCTGACCACAATACACCACATTCTGTTGTAAGCAAATCTGAAAATTGGTTAACACATTTAACTACACAAATTCGAGAAACGTTTACGAGTCTGGACGGAAAATAAACTGTATCAGCTTGACTAGAGCTTTAGTAGAATGAAATAAAATGAAACTGATTTGTTGGAATTTCCCCAGCCCAATTTGAAATGGTTTTGTAATAAGCGCCCCTATTTGATTTAGTGCACTTTGATTATACAGTTTTTTAATAAAAGTTGTCGGATCAAAGCTTTAAGCTTACGCAACAAAACCAAAAGGGAGTATGAGTAGAAGTAGAGCGCTGCTGTGCGCGCTGATACTAAATACCCGGTCCCTGATACTAATGAGATGCGATTTTGTACGCTTTCTTTCTTTTGATACACACAGACACAAGGTACTTTAGCCACACTGAGTTTGTGAAGAAGTTTCCAAACTCACGAGCTAGGTAACAGTGAGAGAAAAGTTACAAAAAAGGTCTTATGAGAGATGAAACAAACACTTTGAATACCCAGACCACCATTCGGTCTTGTCGCGTAGGTTTAAAACACTTTCAACAGACAATGGTGCCGTTATCTTTCAATATAGGTGCCCAAAATACCGAATTCAGTCAAATTTCAGAGAAAACAATTTATTTTAACAGTTAAGAGCTAATGTAAATCCTTGAGAGCAGTTTTAGTAAATTCCACGGTTTGTAATTTGGACACTTCGGAGATGTCACGAAAAAACGACAAAGCCAACCCTCGAGCCCCCAAAATTTGTCAAGCGTCAAATTTTGCGATGATCTTGATTTTGCAGTTTTTCTTTCTATTTGGCTGTCAGTTTGGAGGTTCGCAACTTTGCCGAGTACTCGTTATTGAGTACTGTTCGTTACTTAATTCGTTACATGTACTGATTAAATCGGTATTATCGCTCGACCACTAATGTCTTATGTCTCACTTCTCCGATCCTCGCTATTTAGGCCTTCCTCCAATCTATGGAAAA
Organism: Oculina patagonica; assembly: GCF_052425735.1. Taxonomy (NCBI): domain Eukaryota; kingdom Metazoa; phylum Cnidaria; class Anthozoa; order Scleractinia; family Oculinidae; genus Oculina; species Oculina patagonica. The sequence continues at coordinate 20,694,272 of NC_135763.1, read as the reverse complement.
GGATTTAAGAAAGACTTTTCAATGGAAACAATGATAAATTGAACCAACTCCGTTTGCAGAGTTTTTTAATCGCAGCGTCCGGCACATGTGACCAGCCAGAACCAGGAATCTTGTTACGAAGAGAGGACCCTGGCGCGAGGACTGCGTCTGTATTGGTAATTTAAGTGACCAGGCCACTGAAACTCAGCGTATAACCGTCCAAATAGAATATTGTCGTCACTAAAGATATAAGCCTCCAAGAACTGAAGCACAAGACTGAGGTACGTGAATTTATCAAGAACACAATGAGAAGAGTGATTTTAGTTATGGCAACAGGTACTATTCCGCTGCGTTACGCCGCACGACTTATTAAACAAACAATTTTAAGGCTCCTTAGATCTCCGCGACGACTTCTGATATTAACCTGTCTCGCAGCACTTGTTACGGTGTATCTTTATATTAATTTCAATCCAACTTTCTTTGTCAAGAGTCGGCCATGGGAAGATACAGTAAAATGTGGCGTTAGCGACGCGGGCAGAAGACACCTTATTAACATGACACATCAAGTACGACAGATCTTAGACCAAATGCAAATTGTTCATTGGCTCTTTTACGGATCGCTTTGGGAAATTCGCCGTTTGAAATTTCCTCTTATGTGGGGAGACGCTGTGGACATTGGTATTTTCACAAATGGAGCTTTTACGGATAAAACGTGGGATGAATTCTTGGCACCATTCGTTTCTGCAGGTTTCATTGTTTCTGGAAACAAAGAACGCTTGTTATTCAAAGGCTCAATGAATTTTCGCAAAAACCCGTTCAAAGATCTTTCGATTAAAGTTTATACGTTTTATAACTGTGACGGAGTAGTCCAGCGTACGGGGTTGGAGTCTTGGTTGTTTTACATAAATTACAAAATGTATCATTCTTTTCCGGCGTCGTTTTTGGAACCTGCCCTCCCCTGGGTTAGCTTTGGAAGTTTGGATATCCATGTGCCACGAGGAGGATTAGAAATATTACGGTATATCTATCCTAAACACTGGAATAGAAACGTTACGTTTCATTGTCATGTTACGAAACAGTTGCCAAACAAACACGAAACAACAATCTCGTCAGAATACTAAGTCTCGAGGTCTCACTTGCGATTGTTACGCTGAAGATGACAAGAAATCTCGGAAAGCGCGGTGTACAGGAAAGAGTAGTAATTAGTAGCAGAAGAGTTTTAAACCATGACAATTTTCTTTAAATAACATTTTTTTCAAAACATTTTACTTTAGATTCACGATTAAATGAAAAGCAAATGTCAAATTTCAAAGTGTCAAATCACTATGCCTTCTTCGTTCCTCGCGGTTTCTGCACTCAATCCCTTCTAATCTGTCACTTCGTAGTAGTTTGGCCGAAAACGAATTATTTTAACTTCCTTGCCTTTTCGAGACAGTGAAAACTATGAGAAACAAATAACTTACTTGACATTTTTCCTTCTCTTTTGGTGGAATATAGGGTCGAAATTAAGATGAGACTTTGAGAAAAGGTCGACTTAATGTCGTTTTAAATTTCGTTCAGTTGATCTTACACGTAGTTGAAGAAAACTGCAGAAAGTTGCCATGCGATTGGCAAGTTGTTGCGAATCAGAAAAAAAGTTTGTTGGCAATTCTCAAACTGTGCAGTTCATAGAATGATTAGTGAGTTGAGCGCTTTAAAAGACAACTGACATCCCGACCACAAATATGGTGACTTTAAACTGTGTTTATTGTGTCACTCGTTTCATCATGGGTGCATTGCGCATTGCTATACATAATTTTTTAATACCTTGACAAAGACGCAGACGTAAACAGTAGCTTCAATAGCTGATAGCACTGTGTCTACTGTGCTTTACCAGATTTTCTAATATTTATGGCAAATGGTATACCAGACAATCTCTCTCTCTATAACATTTCAAATGAAAAGCACTGCAGTACTTCATTGCGATAAATTAAAAAATAATAAAGAAGTAAATTTTTTGGCGGATTTGTGTCTTAGTGTTATTTACATGTAACCTGCGTTTTTCTCCTTCCCGGAGTAATAAGGAGGGCGGGCATGATCGGTGGCTGAATACGTTTCGTGGCTCGGCGCGCCCTCTCTCCCCCCGCTCCTCTCCGGTCCTCTCGCCCCCCCCCCGCCCAGCAGCCCCCAGCCACCGGTTTTTTTTAAAAAAAAAAAAGAAAGGGGACGTTGCCCTCTCAAAACTGTATTAAGCCAGGTTAATTAACATGACGCCTAACAAGAAGCTTGAGAAGCTTAAATATTCGTAGTCAACAACATGCTCATTACCGTATAATTTACACGTCTAGCCTACATTTTCTACTTGAATGCGCATTTGTACTGTTTAACACGGTATTCTGATGGTTTACTAAATCGTTTTGATCTTTACTAAAAGATTCTACGTGTTTGAAAACAGGTCAAATAAGGACCTGTTGGCTCCATTTGTAAAAGCATTCGGTTCGGTTACGAAGCGTTTAAAAATTAAAAATACTCGCTTATTCGAGGGAATGGAAATATATTCACACTCAGCAACTGTTTTACATATCCTTGCTCGTACTTGCCCTTTTAAATAAACGAAATTCCGCGAAATAGAAAGAAAAACCGTGAACTGCTTGAGACAATTGACCACGGTGAACACAACAGTATCGTAGCAGTTTTGCAGCAGGTCCAGGTTATCCTCCTCGTTTTTGGCCGAAAGGGGCCCAGTAACCACGATGTCGAAAACAGGGTAAACTGTGAAGCGGGCTTTCTGCGCGCTTGCTTAATAAGCTTAGAAAATGCTTAAGATTAATTATCGAAATAGTGAGCCAAATATCATACTGACCATACTGCTTGGTGTGAGGTGCAAAGACACTTCTGAAAATAAAATCTTACAAAAGGTCGACATAAATTTATACCAAAGAGAGAAAACCGTTATAAAACGATTGGCTTACTTATACGAAAGCAAGGATGGGATTTAGAATTTTGGGTCAAAATAGTGAAAATTACTCTCCCGAAAAAAATGTACTATATACGGACGCTAAAATAAACGCTTGGTATATAAACGTCTTAAGTAAACGCGAACTGAATTCGCATTAATTCCATAGTGATTTGTTTGATGTATAATGTCATGCTGGGTGAGTAGTTTGTCGATTTCGTGCTGCCAGGAAGCTGATGACAAAATCGAAAAACTCGCAGATGGTCAAAAGGCTACATCCAAGGAACAGTCCCATGTTACCTCCGATCTCACCTAGAGAATGGAAGAAAACATCAGCTTTGAAAAATTGATCAGCACAAAGATAAGCACACTTAATCACATATTCTGCATGTGATAAAACCAAGTTTTTAATGGCTAAAAATGTTAATTTCATGTTTGTGATTGGTTACTGCAGCTAGCTCGTTGTTTTCCCATGTGCTAAATGCCTTCTCTTTGGTTTAAAAGGGTCTTGTCTTGAAAAAAAAAAAAAAAAAAAAAAAAAAAACACGAACGATGTGTATTGATTTGTAGCAGAATATTCGTTTGACACTGGTCAGTTATTTCTAACAATGGAAGACGCATTTATGTGAAAACTGAATGTGAAGAAAGCAGATATTTACAACACATTGTTACCGCAAAATAGTGTTATGCTATTCCTTAGCGACAAAATTACGTTTCTTACCAAACAAGGAGTTGCTGTCATAAGCTGGTTGCTGCTCTTGCATCTCATAACTCAGTGACTTGTATCCCACTTGTAACAACACGAGGTTGTCTCTGATTTAAGAAGATAGCAAAGACATGATTAATGAAAGTAAGATATTCATTATTTATAATGCACCATTTTTCCTTAGGCATTTGATTCATTTCAAGGAGCTACGTCACGGGTATTTTTGGTCTAAACCGTTCTCAAATTAGTGGTAGGCTACAATAAACCCATATAAAACATCATCTTTTAACATCTGAAGGGATATATAACATCAGATTGCGGAGAGAAGTCACACCACGGCTATAAATATCGATTGCTTGAAGACGCGCAGAAATAACTTAAAAATTTCCTTACTTTTTCAAGTTGTCCATTGTTACTAAAAACGGACCATTATTTTTACAATAGATTTCCTACGGCACAAATATATATTTTGGCTGTTCAAAAATCCGTTAAAATCCGTGACAAAGCCCTTTTAAGTAAGAATTTACCGCTACCTTTGATCTTATACAAAGACCCGGGGGGGGGGGGGGGTACTCCCCTATATCAGGTAAACATGATGTCAAATAGAAAAGAGTTGATCAATGCAAGGTAGAAACATGACATCAAAATAGAAAATAATTCATCACGGTAGAAACATGATATAAAAATAGAAAAGAGTTCATCACGGTAGAAACACAACATCAAAATAGAAAACATGTTTATCACGTTAGAATGTAAAAACAACAATAAACGCTTTCTGCGGACCATGAAAATAACAATTTAGAATGACGTATATAATGTCATCGAGAAATATAATAATCTAAACAATCAAAAATAGAGATAATTTTAAAACAAACGGTGCGCCATACATTATGAACACATTGCACTACCTAAGGTACTGTTTACTTGGATAACCACCCCATATCAGTGTTTCAGCGGTACCAGCATCCGGGAACTTTGAGTAAGATACTTCAGTATTGTATTTGGTTTGAGCGCAGGGTACTTGACAGTCACAGATCTCCTCATTCAAAGATGCTACAAAAAAGTTATCATTACTCAAAATTATATCCAGCTGTAAATGACACATATTTCATCTTAACTGGCGAGTTAAATAGAGAATAATACACGGTTGTGCGGAGATATGAAATTTATCTTCGAGTATTCAACTACGCGAACGAGTAAGATATCGATTTAAACACGAGAAGATAAATTTCATATCTTCAAGCAACGATGCATTATTTGTATTTTTCTACTGTTTTTCTCGGTGGTCAAAATCCCAATAAACAACTGCAGTTTATATAATAAATTCATTTATATATATTAATTTGCCAAGTTTTCCCATCATGCAAGTAAAAGTGTGGTTCAGGTCTCGAAAAAAGGTGAGATTTACAAGTAAAAGTAAAATAGCGATAAAAGGAAAATTCAAATTAATATGGTGTTTGGTTGAGGTGGGCGGTCAGAGCTGATTTGAAGGCTGCCTGAACAGCTTCTGAAACAGCTTCCAGTTCCATTATTTCATTGATAGTTTTGCTGAAGAAGCTATATTATTATAGGTGTTACATGAGCTGCTTAAATGTATAAAAGGTTTTAGCTGACTGTCTGACTGGGTATGAAATACGAGGTTGCCTAACAGTAGATTCGTCCAATCACAGACTTACCATTCTTATTCTGTGAGGTCACAGCATGCCCATATAAATATTCAAATTTCTTCACTAATTGGTATTTTTTAAAGCTTTCTAAATTTTGCTTTTACTTGTATATTGGAGTACAAATATTTTCGCATTGTTTAGGTTTGTTTTTATGCCGTTTTCTTGGCGATTTGAAGCGCGAGATAGCAGTTCTAGGAAATACTGTTCCGGACTCACGACGGTGAAGTCGAAGACAACGTTAACTAGGAAATTAATTTGTACTCGCTATTACGTGGATTTTTTGAGTGAACTAACGAATATAAGTTTGAAGAAAATTTTATTTAATTTAAAACATTAGAAGTTGAGGTCCAAATTAAATTTCCAGTTCAGGTTGTTTTCGGCTTCGCCGCCGTGATTTCCAAACAGTATTTCTTTGAGGTACCCCAGAGAGTGTTTGGAAGTGGAACACGTTTTGCTTTCCGGGGAAAGCATAGGCAGTAATTTTGACCAATTTTAAACGAAAATTACATATTTTGTCTAAGTAGGTGGTACAGATCATCGTAAATTGGCAAATTTACGACCTTATTTAATTTTCCAGCTAGTTTAAAAGAACAACGGCGCGAACTCATTCCTTAAATTAAGCCAGGCTATACTTCGAGGACCGAGATCTCCAAAGAAAGCGAGTGTAGAAAAAAATGTTTTTTCGGCTACATTTCAAGGGCGGTACGAGATTCTTCGATGTCTAAGTTGCATGCATTGTGTAAATACATTTGTATTCTGTACATGAGTCAAAAACTAAAACTCCTAGAACTGCTCTCGCGCACTTCAAATAGCAAAGAAAACGGCAAAAAAACAAACCTTAAAGATGATTTCCAGTCCGTACTGCGCACTCTCAGTCCCCAATGTTTGTGAGCCTCACTTGATGGAATGTGAGGAATGTTGATTTTACACAAACAAATTAAAATGGCAGACGCCTCTGTGACCGGCGAGGGGCTGTCCACCGTCGCTGAAATCTCATGCAAAAATACTTTTTTATTTTATTTTTTTTATTTTATTACTTTATTTTAGACAAGTTTAATACAAGTCGTAAAGCCGATTTTAGAAAGCTTAAATATTACAATCAATGGGCATGCTGTGACCTCACAAACATGGGATGGCAAGCCTGTGGTCCAACTATCAATGCACTGATTATGCAGTGCCGTCATGTTTACTAGACTTACATGAAGTTATAAATTCACGTTTCTCACCTCCTATCCGGCTCATACAGACTTCTTCTTCGTGTGACGTGCACGCGGGATACTCGAGATTATCTTAAAGAGAAACATAAAAACAAACAAACATACATACATACATACATGATACACGTTTGCCGATTTTTCAAGTCAAGCATGTTGTCCTGCATACCGTATTTATTCGATTAAGCGCCCTTGGTGCTTATTAAATTTTTGGACCTTGAGAGTGGGCGCTTATTCAAGGTGGGCGCTTATTCGAGGCTGGGCGCTTATTAATTTTTACCTTCTTTTTTAGCAAGAAGTTCTTTCATTTTGCCAGAAAACAATATATAATATAATATAATAACAAGAGTATCCTCTCTTGATAATAACAAAACGTGAAGATGTACCCGCAAAGCTGAATTTTCCCTAGACTCTGTTTTCAGCGCTAACTACAATGGAAACAGTATCCGAAATATTTTTCTCGCGATCGTAAGTACATTCAAGCACAATATCTCTAAGGAAGTGGCCTTTCAATTCCCAGATTAAAAGAAAAGAAATCAGGGAAAGCCAGAATAAAAAGAAACCTTATTTCGTGCCAGTTTTAGGCATGTTAAATCAGTAGAAACAGCACAAATCTCACACATATCTTACCTTTGTAGCCGGGGATTCGACATTTACAAGTCTTGATAATGTTTTCACCCTGGCACTCATGAAGGCATCCCTCTGACGTGTAAGTCGAAAACGTTTTCAACGTTTTCTTGGTGCAGTTGGTGGCGTATGGCTTTTCCAAATTCTCAAACTAAAATAAACATAAGCTATTTCTAAGCTACAATTTGCCAAATGAACCAATTAAAGTTGCAAACGACAACTTCTTTTTTCGACTAAATAATTTTCTGAATGACCAATGTCTGTGCTGACTTAATCCAAATGAAATAACGTTACCTACAACTAAAACAGTGGAAACTTTAGAAAACAATAACAGCGCAGCAGGATATTTTTTTAATTTCCCAGCGCAGTTAACAGAACATCTCTGGACGGTCAGAAAAAAGGTTTTGATCCCAGATACGAAGTCACCTACAGCAACACAAAAAATTAAATTTTGGACCCAGCGACAAAACGTCATGTCTGGGCGACAAAAATTTAAACAGTTTTGAACTCTTTGGGCAAATAATTTAAAATTTATAATCCAGTCCAGCGACTAAAATAATTTTAAACCAGTGACAAAAATAAGGTTTAACATGTTGACAGAAATAAAGTGCTCCAAACTCAACGACAAACTGTGGCACGAAACTGCTTTGATCCTTAATAACTACACGACAAAGGACTTGTAAAACTCAAATTTGTTATTCTTTTAAAACTATCGGCGCCCTGATTGGTCAGCAAGTGTTGAGCGGTCCCGGTTGCACTGCAATAAAAGAAAAAGAAAACATACCCTTTTCTGTGAAAGAGCAATAACAGCGTGCTGTCCTGGTCCCACATTGATTCCTTCCCATTGATCGACATATTCGCCTTGTCCATGAATTATCACCTTGAATCCTTCAGAGAACTTTCCTTGAGTATACTCGTTGGTCTGCGCATCAAGAATGACCGACAATCCATTTGAAACCCCAGTTGTGTTCACTGTTCTCACATTACCATTAGTTCCCAAGTTAAAGGTGTAACACATTCCCCATGGCGTAACCATGGGAACAAAGTCTTCAGCCGAACATTCCGTCTCACCCAAGCCAAAGGTGCACCCCTTGGGCATGAGGGGTACAAGAGCACTTACATCTTGGCCGAAGTTCTGATAAAATTCTTCAATATTGGGACGCTGACCCGATTTCTGCATTACAGCCAAGAGATCTTGTTGATACTGTTGAGTACAGTTTGGCAAAGCAAGGACTTCGTCTGCAGAAAAGGGCAAACAGCAACAAAGCATTGACAAGCCACAAGGCCGATTACCTCGAACCCCTGAAGTCACAGCGCATGAGCTGATGTTTAGGCCGCTGGATGCAAACCATGGGTTGTCATCTGTCATGAGTATTTTGCTTTTAGCAAATAAGTTTAGGGAACAAATGGTAACAGCTGGAAAATCCATCTCTTTGAGATGTTTTATGCTTAATACAGTGTTAATTGGACGGCTGTAGTATTTGTTAAAAGCTCTGTAAACTGTAAATGAATAGTAACCACCTGAGGTCAGCAGTAACACGAGCCAGAGTAAGCGAATGAGGATGTGGCGCTTCATGAAGACATAACGAATGCCATGTAGTGTTGTGTTATCCACAAACTCCTGCCACGTAACTGGTGAGGTCCTGCTATCATCATGTACTTGAGTTGGTTTCTGTTCCTGTTCAGATATCGTCATTGGGAAGTCATTGGTCTTCTGTGCCATGGCAGCTAATTTCACATTGATTTCTACCAGCGATTATTGTGGGTTTTTCTGTTAAGAGACAAATTCAAATGTTAGAATACATGTATTAGTGGTTCACTTAAAGAAGCAACAAAAGATTACCCTTCAGCCCACCCCTTTACCCTACATTGAGCACATTTGGTCGCCAGTGTACCCGAACAGCATTAATCAAATCACTAAACAGTTCTGTGAACGTAGTATTATAGCAGGCCACTGTAATCCTTGTAGGAAATGCTTTCACCAAATTTGTGATCACCGGCTTTCTAAAATTCAGTGTTCTACCCTTGTACTTTTTTTTCGGATTGATTATTATTGTTAGAATGCTATTCTTTTCGGGTCATGAAATAATTCCACGAAATCAAGATAATTCATATTCTCTTCATAACCGATACTTTCATAACACAGTGCATAACACCGCTACATTCGCGCATACTGTGGCGTCGTCTATTCGCTGAATTTACAGTATTTTTAGTTAATTTTTAGTTTTTAAAAATACTCAACTTAAATATAACAATAGAGTTGACGTTCGCGGACGAAAATATGTTTTTGGCCCTACTCAGGCTCATTGGCGAGGGCTAAAATGGGCTCTGAAAAGGGCCAAAAACATATTTACTCCCAAGAACATCAACTCTATTACTATTATAATCAATTTCAGAGCGCGTTTAGAAGAATTCAAAAACAGTAAGTGGTATCTTGAATACTGCCGTTGCAAGTCGACGTTTACTTCTGATTGAAAACCGGGTTTAAAAGTTTAAGAAACTCGGCAGAAAACCGCAAAATTTCTCAAAACAGTCTTTGCTTGAAAAGGACTCCTTTTTAAGTAAAGACTGTTTTGAGTAACATGAATTACAGAACTCTGTCGACGGCAAAGAACTAGTCGTCGTTTAGAAGTGTTAAAATTAATTGTGCTGTTAACTGAACTGGCATTTTGGCATTATGCCTGAATTGAGCGAGTTTCGCTCAACAAAGACATAAACTTACATTCACTTTGCCTCCTGGATGCTTCTTCGAGTTTCTGTAATTCCTCCTCATCCGAGAAGACTGAGAATTTGCTTCCCCGTTACGTTTTGTGCCATTTTATCATTTTGTCGTTTAATAATAAAGCTCAAAAACAGTTTGAAGTTGCAGATGGAAGCGCCTCGACTCAAATAGACCATATTCGTATTCTCGATATTGGACTGGAACGAGCTTGCAATGGAGGCTGATGCGAGGGAATATCATTAAAGAGAGCTTCATGTTATTTGAAATTGAAAAGATTACCCGCCTTAGCCTCCTTTGCAAACTAGTTCCAGTCTAATACCGAGAATACGAATATGGTCTGTTAAATGGAACTTAAAGTGATGCCAGCCAGCCGAGAAATGGCGCGAACAGTTGAATGGGTTTTCAGTTCTGATAAGCTTTATTATTTTCTTGTTTCTGATTGGTCCACGGCAGCAGGCTAAAACATATTTTAGCCCCTTGAGTTCGCAAAATGCGCCACAATGCCCGATGAAATTATTATAATAACACTTTTTTTTACTTTTGTATTGTTCTTTTTATTATTTTGGGCGGGCAGCTAATTTTGTTGTATATTTTAGATTAATTTTTATTCCATTATTCCATTTTTATCCATCGAAGACTGTATCCCGACAGCTGAAAGCTCGATTTCTTTACAATATTTCTAGTCAGAGAACGTATAAATACACTTTAATACGTAAAACCCTGGCTGCGCATTAATTTTTAGAAGCTACAAGCTTGTTACTTCGTGTACAAATTACGACCAGCCTTGATAAATTTACCAAAAGGAAACTCGCGCAAGTTAAAAATACTATCTTATCAGTTTTTTCCTTTGTAAAAAGAGAAAACTGAGAAGAAACAGAATAACAATACTAACAAAAACAAAACAAAGAAAACGAAACGAAACGAAACAAAAAAAAAAAAAAGAAAAACAGATAAACCACATTAAATCAAAATGTGCATATATTAACCAGAAGCTTTTTTCACTGTTTATTTTGAATTCTTGTCAAATTTATTTTTCGCCAGTTGATAATATCGGCAATTTTGTACCAGGATTAGAAGTATATAAAAAAATAAGGCTATTTCGAGAAAGACTCAGTGAATTGAGTTTTTTCCCAACATTTGTCACAACTGTTCATCAACTGAAAGGTGTTAGTTGAAGATCAAATTATTCAATTCAGTCCCTTGATTAACTTTTCATCATAGCACGATAATGAACTAACCTTGGAAGTCATTACCGGAGTGCAAGAAGCAAGGTCCTCAGATAAGTAGTTCTGAGTGCTGAAAAAACTGATAGAAATTGATTTTTGTTGAGATGAAAGCGTCGAAAGATATGTTGTTTTCAAGCGAAGAATATCACTTTGGCAACATAATTTTTATGATCATTATTTATTCAGGTGATTCATTTGACTGCTACCATTATTTACAATAACAGTTTATGCTTTAGATCGATTCATGGATTATTAAAGAAAACTTCCATATTCCTGGAGTGCTGGTGTGAGTTATCTAAATTGCAAATAGTTTTAATGACAATCAAATAGCGACTAAATAAAGGGACTTCTGTCAATTTATTATCTACTCAATTCAATAACTTTTGCCAGTGTTTTATTTTGATAGAAACACAATTTTCCTTTACCGGTATTGTAATCAAGCGTTATTTGTTTGTGTTTCTGTCTACGAAGAAATCTATGACAAATAAAAAGAGGGTTTAATGATTTATTCCGTATCTTATCTCAAAAATTATACAGTGGGAGTGAAAAATGAAACTCCCTTAAAAGAGATTTATCTGCGGGTAATTGAAGTAGATAAGGAAAACAAATGCGCAATGTTCCTCTTGAATCCAAATTGTCTAAAGACTTGGAAGGTTGGACAAAATACAATAAAATCAAAATTAAACGTATATATGTAAACACGTCAAATTGAAAGTTTTGTGAGGCAATTCAATCGTGGGAAAATAGCGCAGTTAGGTAATTGTTACGACACATGTCCTTCATTTCTTCTTAGTATTCTTCAATACTGACAAATTAAACTTTAAAAGAAGAATCCGTACACTTTAGTAATCTACTAATATAAAGTAGTTGTAGAAATGAAACTAAGAAAATGAATTGCATTTTATTAATGGCCAAGGCCAAAAGGCCAAGTATTAACAACATACACATCAAAATGTACTTCTGTCACTGTAAGTTGAGGATGTAGTTGTCAAGCAGCGACCCCATTCTGAAAACGTCTTACGTATATTGTCTTAATTATATATAGCTTTCGGACGAATACAAACTGCTGAGATTCCTCAGAACTAAATCTTCTAAAGGCCCAAGGTCTTGGCGTATTTTCAATGCGGAGTGTATGGAAATTATAACTCATATCATTACATCTCCTCACCTTGGATTAGAACACAGCGTGCACGTCAGATCAAATTGAATCGTCGACATTTCAAGAATAGTGTGCAATAATACCTCAACCAGACTTTTCATTAAATTATGCACTGTTGTTTAAAGATGAGTAAGTTATTCTGACAGTGAAGCGTGATCTGTACCGGTTATAAAGGACTACGAACAATATTCACCATGACATTAACGTGCTAGAAGGCAAAATACAAAGTTACTTTACATACATTCATATATACATACTTTATTGTATAGCTCTCCCTTGGGGGGCTCTTCCATACGAAAATTAAAAAGAAAGGCTATTTACAGATAAATTTCCAAAAAAGTAAAATAAAATTCCCTTAGAATAAAGTGTAAACCTATGTACAGCACAAGTTTAAGATCATATTTTAAAATTTAAAAGAGATTCGAAGATTGGCTTTTATAAAAGGTTAAGGCTATCCGTGTCCCTGATATCTTTGCTCCTCGGTTGGCGAAAGATCTTTTGGCAGCTGTCGTAAGCCTGCACTTTGGCAACTCAAGTTCATTCTTTATTGCCTGGCTACAACTTTTCACAGAAATACCTGTAATGCGTTACGTGATCGCTAAGCCCGTGTGTTTGTATTCGAAGAATTGTAGGCAGGCGTAAATAAAATGACGACTACTTTGATAAGCTTTCCATGTAGAGAAATTGAAAATAAAATTGTTGGGAAAATTTTAACTGTTGTGGGAAAACGCAAAGGAGCGATAAATAGGTTGCGCTGGGGAGATTTAATAGAAGAACCATCCAATCTTTAGTAAATGTCATTAAGAGGTATTTAATGTAGAACTGTGCGACAGTAAACCTTAGTGTTGTTGTGAACATTAATTGGTCTTAGTTAACGCCATGCGTTTTGTTAGGACGTTATCTTATTGTTGACCATAACATATAGAAAAACTTGTAGCTAAATTGTATGGTAAACCAAATAGCTGATTCGCTAAAAACAAACGATGCTACTCTTAGCAGAAAACATAGTAGTCAGGTTATTATATTGTGCCATGATAAAAGCGGGAATTAAAAAATAACCCCTATTAACTGCCTATTTATGGTTTCGGAGACTAATATTGATTCAGTTTACTCAATAACCTTTAATGACCTTCAATAAATCATAAAATCGTTTTCTGTCATGATACAAAAAAGTTATTTTTTACAGCCAGGTAATTACTTGATCTGAAAACTCGGACATCAAATTGCATTATACACCGCAGCTTTATTGGCTTCAATGGTCACCACAAAACGCGGACTGCCAGTTTAGCGACATCATCGTCAGTACCACCACCAACACCACTACTACTACCACTGTTGGATCTAACACCCGGTGCACTTAATTTGGTTGTTAGGTCCCATACGAATCTCCCACAGGCAAACAAGTTTCGTTGTGAAAAGTGTTCACATCAGGCAGTAACACAGCACTGCTATGCAAAAACAAACTTCACAAAAAATTCTACTCTTACCGTTAGCGCCCTGCTCCATCGAAGGGCTTGAAAATAGACAGAAAGGCAAAGATTAATTTCGAGCTATATTATATACTTTTTTATATTGCTTATTCTAGATTCATCATTGAAGACTCCCATATTTTTACATCAGAAAGGAGTTTTAATGAATTAAGATTAATTTCGTTTTCGTCGCCAAGTAGCATTCTTGAATTTTTTTTTAAAACTAAGGGGACAGATAGGAAGACGCAATTTCTGATATCGTTCCGATAGTCTATAGGGACAGTATTTTCGTTTTTTAAAAGAAAATTCGTCAACTGTTTGTGCAATCTCATCCCAAATGAGGCTATATTTTTAGGAGCTAACATTGTTGTTTTTAACGTAAAAAAGATCCTTCCTGTCATAAATCAACCCTACAATTCAAACAAAGTATCGCAGTTACGTCGTTTTGTTGTCTTGTTGTTCAAATGAGTTTTCGCAAAGACGAACAAGATTAGCTCGTCGTGGAAATCTTTTGTCGCACTCGTTATTCTCCAAAAACGTAAAACAGTGCTAACTGCCCACTGGTTACTTCGGGCAGCCTTGTTCTCATTTTATTTTATCAATTTTAATTTTTGTTAATTTAATTTTAGTTTGGATAGAATAAAAATATTTTTGTTGCTACTTCGCACGAGGAATTTGGGCTAACAACTTCTTGGAATTATAAGCTATAATTCGAAGATTTGGTTGTAATTTTAACAGAGGTTTAAAATTAAATACTTTGTGTGCACCTTGTGGTTTATTAATGCGCTTCTGATCAGTGGTGCTCCAAATAAAACTACGTGCTACTATTTAACAATTAGACTACGAGCCCAAGTTTTCTATGAGCAAAAAAAAAACACAAAAAACCTATTTTAAAATAGTCAACGAGGCGCAGCCCATAGTGCCCTCCCGTGAAAAATGCCCGGATCGATAGTGCCCGCACGTGACTGCTTTTTGTAAACAAGCTGCCTGCAGACAAAAAACCCAACCAAATTCACTGCATTTAGTGGGTTTCTTGTCTGGTTTTGTTTTTGTTGTTAAATTGCGGCTTTCAATTGAGTTTTTTATCCTGAAAAGTAAAAATAATTCACGATGCTCGTTTTTGTATGTGCGCGCGGAAGAAAATTTAGTGGTGAACAATAAAAACAATAGAGTGTTTCTGTCTCGGAACTATCGGTCTGATAGTTGCCCCTTGGAAATTTGATGTTCTTAAAACTAGCATATTTGCCCTCGAAGCTTCGCTTCTCGGGCTAATATTTGTTTTAAGAACATCAAATTTCCGCGGGGCAACTATCAGCCGATAGTTCCTCGACAGAAACACTCTATTGTTAAAATAGAAATCAGTGGGAGAACCAATCAGATTCGCGGATTTCCAATAGAACACAGCTGAGTTTCTACTAATGCCTTTTAGAATGCACACGGAACAAAGGAATACATCGTCCGTATCCACAAAAGGAAAACATCGAGAAGCTCAATGTTCATATGATAAAATGCTTACTGACTAAGTTAGGTCAGGCTGGACGGGAAGATATGTGAAACGGCTCTCGATCTGGACACACGGACCTTGTTAGACTCACGCTACTCTACGTCCGGACGTCCTGACCTCGGGCCAAACCAGTTTTCCCGTGTGGCCCTCCCACTCAGTCAATAAGTACTTATTTTTATCTACTAATTGGTCGAAATATGGAACTTTAGCGACAATTTCAATGCTTTGTTGGTAATAAATAATGTTTTTATTATATAATCATAACCGACAAGTTAAAGCAGAGACAATGTTTCAGCCCTGGCCTGAAAGCAAATAACTCGTCGTCATTGTTGTTTATTGTACAGTTATTAATGATTAAACATGCAGTTAGACATTTTAGCCTGGAGCAAATGGTTTCCACTGTACTTGAGTTTCAGCTCATCAAGCAAAGGTCTGCTTCATACTCGGTCATCTCTGAACGAGTTTATTCACTTGATTTTTCCTGACAGTAAGAAGTAATTATGTTCATTATGGAATAAAATTACATTGCTTCCACACATTTAAAATTTATTCAAATTCATATATTGTTCACTGAAAAACCTCTTTAGGAGTGTTCAATAAAATTTTATCTTATCTGCTCAATGGTATAGAAGAATTGTTAACATCAAGACTCATGCACAGTGCAACATCTCTCTCCTCTCGCGGGAGACCCTGGGAACGAGGTTTTTTTAATAAAACAAAAAAGAACAAAAAAAAAACGGTTAAATCTATTAAACATTTCGGAAATGAGCCAAAATTCTAACTGAATTAATTATAATAGTTCAAATTGAAACGAATAACAAATCCTTATTATGTTTAAACCTTTCTTGTTGCCAAAGTAACATAGTTCCTTGAGAGGAATGCGTTCTACTCCAGAGGTAACACCAATTTCTATCTTTAGATTTTGCTTATACCAAATCCTATCAGCCGCCATGGCTTGAGAAAACTATTCTGAGTACTGTCTTCTTACAATGACTATAAAGGTAAGTTTGCCATGTAACATTTGTTGATAAAGCTGATTATTTGTATTTTTGTAAAACGTGAACTTGAGTTGTCGGGGATGACTACATCTTATTATCATGCACTTTAACTAAAGATCATGTATTCAGGGCACCTTTTGACTGCGAACGCAGATGCCAGGATTTTCGCAGGCTAGGGCATCTTAAGCTTTAGATTAATTTACAGCTCTGTTAAGTATTGACAAAACACTGATTTTGTTGACAAAATTAAAAATTAGTTTACTTCTTTGGATAAAAACGAATTAGTATAATTGAGGTGTACCTTCAACCTTTCAATTATTTACGTTGTCGGTTTTTATCAGTACCGGTACCACAATACACATTCATGTCACCGTTTGGTAAAATTTATAGGAGAAATGTAGGACAAGAACACATTGATATCCAAACGGTTTTATTTGGAGATCAATTGACAAAAACAATGCAAGACTCGAACATATGACTATTTACCTTAAACTACCGTTCACTGAGAACATTTCTGAATTTAACACTCCACGCACACTGTATTCAACTCCTAAAATGTTACGTCTTGCATGGGCTTTCAACACCAATGCAAAGCTTAAATTCTAATTATTACTGTCCTGTAAATTGCAATCGAGACCTACGTCTTGTGTTTTATAGGTTTTCTCGTGTTTGAAAATCGTGATTGAACAATTAGACTAACAGTTGCACTCATTTCAAATCACCCGTGTTGCCGGATAGTATTGCTGGCAGAGACTTCACTGTAATATCTGTTGTAGCGGGTAAAAACAGCAAGGGTCGAATATCTTGACATTATTGCAGTCTACCTCCAAGTTTGTTTTTATTTTTACTATACTACTGGTAAAGCGAGAGCTCAGCAGGAGTAAGAAAGGCTACTAATCACATTTTGAACCAACTAAGTTTTCAATTTTCTTTCCTCTTTTGAACAAAGGAACAGCTTGACGTTTCTTTTATTTTTTAATACTAAACAATTACTATGCAATCAAGAATGTTCCTATTCCATGGGCTTGAATTAGGAAACTCGAAGGAAATCTTCGCAATCATTTGTTATCACTACACATGCGTAAGACAGCTGATTCATTAAAAACGTGGAATCAAATAAAATCTAAAACATGAGAAGTATGGAACATAGATAGAAGCGCAAGCATAGGGGGCCCTCACATCAGATAAGAGGATAAATAGGAATAAACCTTTACCTGCTTTTGTAGCGTCTCTTTCTTTCTTTTTACGCGGTCTGCAAGTTGGTGGTCTGGAGCCGAATAAATTATTCGCGGTCAGCTTGAACGAGGACTGGAACCGAGAAATCTTCGGAACCGCTCGTATCTCTTAGTCTATGACAAGGGGCGAAACTGTAAATGACAGCCTTCAAATTTGACAAAAATTCGCAGCCAAATATCTGTCTAAATTTTACTATACTTACCTAGCAGACAGGAGAAAGGTTGAACTAGACATCCATGAGCTTATTTTGCCCAATTTTTTCCAAGGTATACAATATTTTGGCGTCGTTTTAATATTTTTGATTTGGTTTCATCTTCCTGCCAGTTGGGGGTCAGGGAAGTAAGAATTTCGATTCATTGATTGACAGATTTAAGGCGGAAGTAAATGATATTGTTTGTTCTGATTGGTGCTTTTTAATTCCGGAAGTTTTTTCTTTTTGTTTCGGAATTAGAATGATCGACTGAATATTTAATTTCGTTCTCAGATGCGATTTGAAAAATCTGCAAAGATTTAAAACCCAAGTGCACGTATAGAACGGTTGTTGCCAATTAAACCTTTTGCTAGGCGACGTTCATCGTTGCCGATGAAACACATCGGCCGCGGACAAGATTTAATTTTTATATACCTACCATTCTGCTATTTTGAATTTACTTGTCGAGGAAAACACCGCCATTTCTCAAACTCATCACCATTAAGCTGAAACGAGAATTGCAAATCAGAAGGTCACAAAACAAAAGGCGTTATTAGCTAAACACTGCCTGCACGTTCTATTCAAAACAACAACGAGAATGGAAAAATTCAGGCTATACTTTTTACAGAACGTGTAAATTTACAGAAATTTTTATTCAGATTTGAACACTGCTTTTAGTATCCTACAGGGCGGTACTGAACCGACAGACCAAATGAATGCTTTCAAACAAAAGCATGATTGACTAGTTTCTTTCAATTTTTTAAAACTTTACGCTTCCTTCAACTCAAGGCGGACGCCGAAGTTATTTAAGCAAACTATATGTAAGGATTAAAAGAAATTGAGAGTTTTGGGGTAGTATTGAGACTATACTTGACAACTCGGGAAGATATTCGGCCATTTTTTACGCATTGCTGTCTCTTCCGCAAGTTACATTTTTACTTCCGGTTGTAAGATGGTATTCCACTTCCGTGACCCCCAACTGGCAGAAAGATCGAACCATAAAAGTTGAGAGTTTCACCCCTTGTCACTATATAGCACTCGTAGCTTGATCGGGTGTCGTCAGGAGAATTAATATTTACGAATGTTCTTCCCGTCCCAGACCCCACACTTTTCTCTATTCCAGACCTCCAACCTGCTAGACCGAGTATTGAACATTCAAAATGGCCGATAAAACGCAAAAAACGCGAAGATTACAAGTAAGAATGATTTTTTATTTATCCGCATAGCTCATGCGAGGGCTCCCTGTGCGCAAGTACGCAAAATGGCCATTTGGAAGAGGAAAATAAAGTAAAAGAAACTCAGTTGCTATGAGAAATATATATAACAACTGTTTTATCAACAGGAAAAGCAGTGGGAATCTATCTAGTTATATACTATCACCATCAAATGCGAGATGATGAATGAGCTATGGAAGGAAAATATCCCAGAGGTAGAGTTTTCCCAAAAGGAACCTCACCATGATGATAGCCAGACCTCGAAAGACAAGGGGCAGGAATTTGTGGATAACACAACCCTGCATGGCATTCGTTATGTCTTCATGAAGCGCCACATCTTCATTCGCTTACTCTGGCTCATGTTACTGCTGACCTCAGGTGGCTACTACGTTTCTATAGTTTACGGTGCTATCAACAAATACTACAGCCGTCCAATCAACACTGTGTTGAGCAGAAAAAATCTCAAAGAGATGGACTTTCCAGCTGTTACAATCTGCTCTTTAAACATATTTGCTAAAAGCAAAATACTCATGACTGATGATAACCCACTATTTGCCTCCAGCGGCTTGAACATTAGTTCATGCGCTGTAACTTCCAGAGTTCGAGCGAATCGGCCTTGTGGGTTGTCTCTGCTTTGCAGTCACACTCCACCCGGGTATTTAGACTTAACCTCTGGTTTGCCAAATTGCACAAGTGAATACAGACAAGAGCTAGTGGATACATTGAATGAATCATTTCATCGTCCCGACTTAGAAGAATTTCTTCAGCACTATAGCCAGAATATAAGTGCACTCGTTGGACCCATATGCAATTTTGGTTGGGAACTGCTTCCCTGCTCAGTAAAAAACTTTGTTCCCCTGATAACTCCATGGGGAATGTGTTATACCTTTAACTCGGGAACTGATGGTAAACTAAAAACAGTGTACAGTAGCGGAATCGCAACTGGATTTTCAGTCATACTTGATGCGCAAACATATGAGTATACTCAAGGAAAGTTCTCGGAAGGATTCAAAGTGATAATTCATGGGCAAGGCGAATATGTCGATGAATGGGAAGGAATCAATGTGGGACCAGGACAGCACGCTGCTATTGCTCTTTCGCAGAAAAAGGTATGTATGGGTCTGTGCAGATAGATTTCTTGTGTGATTTGTTTGGTCCTGAATGAAATTGGAAACATTTGTCTGAGATTAGCTTTATTACGTTTGAAGTTAAGGTAATTTAACTTTTATAATAGCGGAGCTCCCACGGCGCCGAAGGCGCCGCGAGCGGAGCATCCATAGGCAGGCAAATGGTATCCTATCGAACCGAGAAATTTTGGTTGTCACCCAGTTAGTACGTACGCATGGATTAGGCCTGGGGACGAGGTTGCCCGCCCGTGGCTAATTAAAGAAGAGTAAGGAAATTTCAAAGAGCAAATAAAGCTCGCAAGGCAAGACAAAATGTACACAAGGGCTAAAATTACACAGCGATACTACACAGCAAAATATTTGAGAGGTTTATTATCCAACTGCTCTATTTTGTTAGTCTTTATTCATGTGTGAATGTATCGAAGCCTTAACACCAAAAATAAATGGCTCTCGCTCGATCGCTACACGGTTAAATTCAATTCATTGGTCTCTGGTCGCATTGTTCGTAACCGTAAAACGAGCAATTGACGTTATCTTCTATCGACTAGATGATGTGGACGTTTCAGTTTGATCTAAACGAAAGTTTTGTTATGAAAATTAACGCGGGAAAACTTGTTGCGCGGTGTTCACTGTGTAGGCTGAATGAAACCGCAAGCATTTCTTACTGAAATATTTTAATTTTCCCACGATGTCCTCGAATGTCATCTTTATCCCGTGAAATTGTGGAAAACTAAAAAGGTTTACGAGGAGACCCGAAATAATTGCGAATGATATTCCTTGTGCAAGTCCAGTTTGCTTGTTTCTGTTGTTTGCGGTTGAATCTACGGCTATCAGCATCAAGAATAAAATAATTTTAACGAATGATTGTGTTAAAACGGAGCTAACCACTACATGGTCGACCAAGTCCTCTAAAGAACAGAACAAGACACTGATGCAAGGTAACAACCTGTACTGAATTTACGACAGAAAATTTCATGTTGTTTTTACTTTCTGAGCGCAGTTTTGATAGATTCTGTGTCGGCAAGAATTTAGATCGAATCGGTAAATACTTTACCGCTTTAAGTCGCTTTAACTCTTTCAGTGCTAAAGTCCACTTTTGTCGACATTTGGAGGAGCAGTCAATAAACCACTTGCGACGTCATCAATTTGAAAGTCAGCAGATTTTGGTGATAAGCATCTGATAGAGCTAGGTTTGACCTTTTCACCGAACTATCCATTTTGCGTATGGGTCGCATCCTGACAGAGCTAATCGAGAAAAAGTCAATCACTTTTTGGTGCAAAATCGGTGCTTAAACAGACCAAAACACCTGTAATAGATCGAGGTCCTCTTTTCAGGGTTTACCAGTGTTTTTATCAAAACGTTTTTGGTATAAAGGAAGGACGGATACAGTAGAAAGGAGTGGAAATAACAAAGCCCAGAAAAACGAAAAGAAAAGGAGCAAGAAAAAAAATGGAAACGATTTCGCAAAAAACAGAAGTCCAAATTTTGGCTTATGCGCATGCGCCAAAGTACAATTTTGTACATTTTTCCTTGGAATCTTCATCGAAATCTTGCTGCATTGTGGAAAAGTGCTTTTTAAGCAAAGTTAAGGGAAATTCAGGATTGTAGCACCAAAAATTCAGTTAAACGGTTTAAAAAAACCCCTGTTTTTTTGGAGAAATTTAGCACTGAAAGGGTTAATTGAAAAGGATAATTCCCTTCAAATTGTGCTTCTTTCCATTGAAATCCAGTTTCTGGAGCAAAAGCAATGTGAAACAAGCAAAAATTGGCGATAAAGCAATCTTGGGTACTTTTGCTTAATATGTAGTACATTTAGCTTATGCTCACATGTCAGTTCATTTTTTGGTTGTTGTTGTTGTTGTTTTTTTGTTTTTTGTTTTAGTTTTTTGCTATGGATGTGCTGATTATCTATTGCCGTAAGTTGATTTCCTTTGGCCGTATAAAGTCGAATTATAATCCCTTGTCGTGTGGCCTTGCCGTGATGTTCTGTCAGATGAGAGTTTATTTTTTATTGCTGTGAGTTTACAGTATACCTTATTATAGGAAATTAACGATACATGTTATTAGCGCGAGTTTCAAAAATTCGCGTTAATTTTATGTATGTTAACTTTTTTACTCTAAGCATTTGACTAGAACTTTTCCTGAATTCGCGTTAATTTTATTACGCGTAAATTTTGTTCGCGTTGTTAAAATGCCTCGTTATATTCCTAAAATAAGGTAAGTGACGTTTTTAGAAGTGTTGAACGACGACAAAGCACTCAACAAAATTAATTTATCTAAACTAAACTTGTACTGAGAATCATGTTTACCGGATCTAGCTCTAGCGTAAGGTGTGAATACAAACTGACTCGTATTTTTTTTTAGTAGTTCAAATAATTTTTTTCTTTTGTAAAGCTCACTTTTACACTGAATACCTATGATTTAGTATACGTTAAAATTTGTTTAAACTGTGCACACGGTAAGAAATAAAAAATGAGTTTTAAATTTGCGTACGTGAGGAACCCATTTGAGTGCACTGATGTTAAAACAAATACAGGCAAGAAAAGTGAGACGGAAATATCTGTTCAAGAAATATACTGACGTCTCTGGCCGTGAGTTGTTCTGCCTCGAGATTATTATTTTTGTTGTACCGTAAGACATTCATTTTAACCATGATCGATTTAAATTTGTCTTGCACCTATGGGCCAGCATTTACATTTCTTTTTATTCTTAGAAAGCAGAGAATTAACATTAATTTTTAGGTCATGAGTTTTTCTGCCTCGAGATTATTATTTTTGTTGTACCGTAAGAAATTCATTTTAACCATCATCGATTTATAAATTTGTCCTGCACAGGCCTATGCGCAGCGAATATATTAAAGCTTTGACCGCATATTTATCAGAATGGAAACATTGTTAACTCCAGTAAAAAATAAATAAATGGGGAGCTCCGCTTTTAGGCTTGCCTAAATCTTTATATTATCGGATTGATTACTGCGAATGTAATACACGTAGCGCACGCTATTAACACTGATAACGTGATGTATTTTGGTTACATTGCCGGTTCTTTGTATTTCTCAGTTCAAGAATTTAGAAGAGCCATTTGCTACCAATTGCACAAAGAAAGCGTTGAAAACGTTTTCAACTTACACACAAGAAGGATGTCTTTATGAGTGTGATGCTGAAAACACAGTGAAGCTGTGTAATTGTCGACCAGCAGGCTACAAAGGTAAGAAGATGTTTGAGACTTGGTATTACTACGGCAGTAAGATCGAGTTGACAGACTTGTTTCTTGCATTAGGGGACTTGTGATCCTGTCAAGGGTGTAGTTATACGAAGCCGTATTAAATTAACTAGGTTTAGACTCAACTTCTAGCTCAGTTTTAATGACTGTCAATCACTAATTTGAATTAACAATATCTTACCATGTCACACGTAAAATGCATTTTATTACTGGGACTGATACCTTAGGTTAACATTTTCACTTTTTACTACTGATGAAGGCAGCACTGCCGAAACGTTTAGATTTTACATTGAACTTTTCAGCGTTGAACATTACATTATTTTTTGTTTGTTCGTGAGCGGGAGGTATTCTTCAAATCCTGCGATCTGATTGGTTCCGGGAGCGGGAGTATTCTCTCATCCGGCCCGCTCACAGCGGGCAATATCCGTTGCGAGATGAATCGCCGAGTATATTTTCCGCGCGAAATTATTTTGCAGCGTTGTACGAAGGAAAACATGGAAGATTTGCTCTGCAAAATCGAAATAGCCGCTCACCAACCGTTGTAAATGTGAAAGAGCAAAATAGAAGTGGAATTAAAGGCCTCGAAGTTCTTCTAAAGGCGACTTTTCATTTCCTTATCGACAAAATCGAGTTCTAGTTTCGTAGTTTGCGGTTGTTTGTACGTGTAAAATTTCGCAATCATTTTCACTCCATTGCGATACCGTTAATCTGCTCCGGTTTTAAACTTCAATTTTGAGTAAAAACTTTCCTTTTATTGTTCTTTTTTTGCCAAAACAAAACACTAGTTGCCACCATTCAAGAAAATGAGATTATTTAATTAAAAACAGTCAAAATAATTCTCGCACTATTGTGCCGTACGTCCAAACTACGCATTTTATTCAGTTTCACTTTCGCACTGTTTATCACAAAGAAATTCTGCTGGGAATCAACACAAAGTTTATTAATCCGTTTAATACAAGTGTGTACTGATACCTATAGCAAAACTGTGTTGCGTCCTCCGGCAGTTCTAAGACCGAGGGCACAGTTTTTCCCAATACGGACCGACTTAGGCTGGTGAATAACATATATGTATCCAATGTGTTCACCTTAGGTTAACTGCAGCTAATCGACTTTTGAAAAACAGAATTCAGGGCTCGAATGGCTACAATCCGTATTTTCACTGTTGGGACACTTCCCTTTTCTCTTAGAACGGGCATACATAGCACCTGTAGCCACTCACTATGACGAAGACAGGCCTGACCAATCGATGAAACCGATGATCAATGGTAATAGACATCAATCGATATCAATCAATGCCAGTTGATCGATTGATATTCGAAATCGATGACCGATCGATGACGTAAAATTTTATGACTTTTAACATGATCGATTTTTATCGATCATAATCGAATTTCATCGGTTGTTTTTTATTTGTTTCGGTTCAATATGGGTCTTATTACATCAGCCCGTCACCTCTTTATTGAAAAGGACAATTTCTTTTTAGTTTGCTTTTTCATATACATCTAATTTAAGGACCAAAAGATTTTCATCGATTGGTCAGGTTGGGAAAAAACATAGCACTTCTAGCCATACACTTGAATACCTTCTGTGAGAAAGTAACAGATAATAAATATTGCAAATATTTGTATGATTTTGCATAAGTAATTATTAATTTTGTTTATTTTCATTTTGAGGTGCTCCAGGGATCCCAACGTGTATAACACCTCAAGAAAGTCGCTGTGCTTTTCGGGAATCCGGTGAGTAACCACATTCTATTTGTTCAATGTCATATCCTGTAGTTTTTTAATACATTCAGTTTTAGTGCTGTTTTATCATCCGTTTTATATTCAGTAGCCAAGATTTGTTATTTTCATCTTTGACACCGATACATTGACTGGTCACATCTTAAGTCCATATCTCTTTTAAGAGTTTCGTTACGTTATTATTGCTTAAAGGTTTTGTGTTATGGACTTCAGTTATAGTCCGGCTTCGGCTGATAACACAAGCTCGACGTAGATTATTTTTACTGTCATGCTTAACCTCAGTCCAAAATCGATCACCAGCACTTCCCAGGGAAAAGCGCCTTTCAAGGATTAAAAAATGAGAGAACATAGACAAAAAAAAAAAACAGACAGACATCTCTGTCATCTAGAATGTTGCTTACACTTGTTCCTTCAGGTAGTACTCTGCAAGATGACTGGTTGCTTTCTTTGTTGGCCCAATTGTGCGCTTTTCCCTGGGAAGTGCTGATGATAGATTTTGGACTGAGGTTGAGCATGACAGTAAAAATAATCTAATAATTCTTTGTTGGCCCAATTGTATACGTTCGTGATACTCAGCTTGGTTGGAACTTCATTTAAATGTATCATTGTGGTTAACACTGCTTTTACGTCGAATTTAGCTGAGCAAGACAACTAAATCAAATGTGTTTGTGTTTTATATGTACATGTAGCATCATTAGATGTGGAGTTCTGTGACTGCCAAGTTCCCTGTTTTCAAACTAAATACAGTACGGCAGTGTCCTATTCCAAGTTCCCGGATACTGGTACCGCTAACGAACTGATATTGAATGGTTACTATGACAATGAGCAGTACCAAAGGTAGACATTTCTTTCCTTTATATAAAAAATTAAATTTTAGTAAGATTAGCTGGCAAATCACAGTGGCTATTAAATGTGAAAGTAAAATTACATCCTTAGCTTTTTGGTTTGTGTAAAAAAATCTAACACGTTCTTTCGATTTATGACACATTTAAAACTCGCGCGAAAGGGAACTTAATGTCGTGTATTGCACTTAACTGGGGCAGTGTCAGTGTTGATATAAGAAATACAGTTATTTATACCAGCCAATCAGAATTACGGGAAAGCCGTTGTATATTCGACGGTATTCAACCCAACCTTCCCATTGTGCGCTGGGATCTTATTCTCAATGAAATTTAGTAAGCGCATTTTCTATGGCATGGTATAAAATAGTTACACAACACTTTCTCGTGGTATACTAAACAATTATTTTATGAGCCCGCGTTGGATACGATGTGTTAAATAGCTATAACGACTCGTATCCAACAAGGGCGAATAGAATAATGGTTTTATTAAATTCTTCTTTAAGTTTAAATCGACTGGACATTTCAGTTTGATGTAAACGAAGTGATAGTATGAGAAGGCGGGAAAATTTGTGGCGTGGTGTTCACTTCTTGAGTTGAATGAAACACACGAGCAAAGCGAGCAAGAGAGTTCTTCTCAAGATTCTCATCCAATAATCTCCTCTAAAGTCGACTCGTCTATATATCCTGGAAATTGTGACAACAGTTAAGATTTACGGGATGATCCGAAGCAAAAGCTTTTCTGGAAACTACACGTCTTGTGCAAGTAGAACGAAGCAAGTGTTCACATTTTACTTGTAATTTGCGACTCCAAGGCTGTCATCAAGACTGCTATATTATTTGAAGCAAAATTGGGCTCAAAGTGGAACAAGTTTATTGAAGTATAAAAGGACAAAACCAAGATTAAAAGGTAACAAACTTTACGGAAGTGCTCACTGCTGAGCCTAATTTTATGACGTACAATGAATGAAACTGTGTCAGTTTGCCGTTCTTTCGTAAATTATTTGCTGCTTTTCTACTTTATTCACTCGCTCTTGTTTTGCGTTAACAAGTATTATTAATTAAACTTTTCGCCTCAATCCTTTTGTTTTGCCTAGTTAATTTTACTATGGCATTTCTGTGGTTTTTTAGGCACCGCTGATTATTTCTTGTTCATAAAGCTCGCCAAATTTGCTGTTTTCAACCATTTTTCTGATGGAACTGTCACTTCCCGCAGAAAAATTTTACGCTGAGCGGCACTTGCCGCACTCATTTCCCATATAAGGTCAAACATAGGTATACGAGCTGATAACCGGGACTCAGAGAACCAATCAGAAAGCTAAAAATGCAATATCCGAGGTTGAGAATTTAATAATATGGAATATCCCACTTGTCACTTGTATTTTCTTCGTATACACACTCGCCTAAAGGCTCGTGTGTATACCGAGAAAATACAAGTGACTCGTGGGATATTCCATAGTATACCACTCGAAAGCGTTGCATATCTAGTATGTAGTCTTGAATGTTTGGTTTACAAAAGAGAGGTGCAGGCAACACAAAAATACACCAAGCGTAAGCATAAGTATCTAAACCAATGTGCATATGAGGCAGAAGATATAATTTTTTTCCACTAGTGGAAACAATTATATCTTCTGCCGGCTAATACAAGCGGAAGCTCAAAGCAGCCCTGTTTTGCCCGCGACCTTGAAAATTTCTTGGAAATAGCGCAACTTAATAATGATCATGAGTGTGCTCACTTGTGATTATCCGCTTGCTCGTCAGGGATAATCTCGTGTTTTTAGAAGTTGGATTCAAGTCACTGAGTTATGAGATGCAAGAGCAGCAACCAGCTTATGGTAGCAGCGCTATGCTAGGTGAGGACGAATTTTCAGCTTGTCGTATCAATTTATACATACTAGCGCCTAGTATATTTAACAATTATTCGCCGAAGGCAAAGTGATTTTTGTTGAATAATCCCCGAGACGAATTATTTATGGGTTAGAGACTGTTGTGAGTGTTTTGTTGACAAATACACGCACGCGCTGGTCGCACAATGAACGAGAAATTTCCAATACTATTGAAAATTTCGAGTTCATTGTGCGGCCAGCAAGTGCGTGTATTTGTCAACAAAACACGAACGGACAGACTCTAACCCTTTTAATATACAATCTGAGAACACTGCAAGCGATCAACGACTTAACGAGCTTCAAACAATAATGTTTAAAAATAAGAAGTGTAGTACGTAGTACATAATTACACGGGATTAGATCAATATAATATAAAAATCACAAATAATCCGTACAAAAAATAAAGCTTACAATGGTTCATAAAATCGTTCATCAGCTGTGGTCGTTCATAAATACAGTCAGCGAGAAGCTTGTTTAAAGCAAGTCGATGGCTTTCACAATCAAGCAACAAGCAAGTCACACAAAAATGTATTTATTGAGCTGCAGTTTACCTTTGAACATGAAAGCGCTTCAAGTTGTTATCCTCTTCGATTTTGTTTGGTATTGGATCGTTGACTATTTGAGGAATATATTTTTCTTCCACTTCTGCAAGCCTTGAAGCTGGAGACACTTTCAATAATGCACGATTTTTGTGCATTATTGTCAATACTGCACTGTCGGAGTTTGCTGACGACAGGTAAAGCAAAATTACGTGATCTATTTTAACCAATTGCGCGCGTGGATTTTGGACAGTGAACGAAGATTGTATATTAATCGACAATAATCACTGAGCCTGAGGCGAATAATTGTTTTAGTATAATTTTCAGAGGTGAATATCAAAAACTTCTAAATAACAATAGAAAATACACGCAACAAAACAAGCTGTCAGGCTCGCTTGCGTGTCCAGTTCATCGATTGAAATCGTAAACTGGTTTAGCAAAAAACGGAACAAAAAACACTACGAAAAAGATAGATATCTGGTACCTTTGTTCAATCGTTGGTGACTTCTGAGCAATTGTGTGAATCCTCTCGAAATTTCTAGCTCCAGTGAGAAGAGAACTAAATAATGTTTTGCCAGTGGATCTGACTGAGTGCATGGCCGCGTGCGATTTCCAAAACCGCCATGTTTACGATCAATTCTAATGCCTTGAAACCATCTCTTGAAAATATTTTCGGTCCAAAAGCCTTGGTAGTTAATTTGGAAATTCCCAATGTTTTAAATATCCAGGACTTGGAGTGATTTCTTTTAAATGAGAGAAATTTTCATTCAGCAAATGCCGCCATGTTCACTGGCCTGGATGGCAAACGTGGCATGGCTTAGTAGCCAAACCTAGAGATGCAATATTCACCGCCTAGCGCGGTGAATATTGCGACATAGTCCGAGCTTCTCAACCAATCAGAATTGAATTCACCTCTGGAAATTATACTAAAAGATTAATATTACACGTTTTATATATTAATATTACAAGTTTTGTTAGAGTTTTTCATTTTACATATTAACGGTGAGGGGGCCTATGTTGAAGTATTTGGAATTTAGGAAAATGACAACAAAGGCCTTTAGAACAAAAACGTTCTCAAGAGATGGTATTCGAGGTATTTAAAAATCGTATACAGTGGTTCAATGGATCGCCAACCACGACTAATTGTGTCAGATCGAGTGGCTAAAGAAGAGAGATCGGAGCTACTCATTAAATTGTAAGCCACTTAATGCATGCCTCAGTTTAAAGTAGTATTTTTTTAAAAAAATAATGATTTGCAATCCTTGTATTACAGTGTGCATGGTGACCACTTGTGTAGGTTGTTTTACATGTTTTGGATCGTTATATTTTACGGTTCTTGATATTTACCATAAAAAAATTACAATAAGAAAAATAATCGTTTAAGTTTTAGCGAATATTTAACAACTGTCCTGCAAAATCACACGAAACAAGCTACTTGCAGAAAATCGCAGGATATCTTTTATTTTCGGATAACTGATAAAAATGGCTACCTTACCAGAAAGGGCATGATGATGATGATGATGATGATGGTGATGATGATGATGATGATGATGATAACGCATTTTATATCCAAGAGATCAAAAACGCTTTGCAATATTTAGAAAATAACAATGGTGACTGTTTTCTTTGAGCCGCATGTCGGTATAAATTTACTTTGTCTTCGACGAATTATTGTTAATTACATGGACTACTATTAAATGTTTTCCTTCGTTCTTTAGGTGAGATCGGTGGTAACATGGGTTTATTTCTTGGATGCAGCGTAATAACCATCTGCGAGTTTTTCGACTTTCTCATCACTTTTCTAGCAAGGAGAAGAAAAAATATCACTCATCCGGCATGAGGAGAGTCATCACTTGATCTAAACTGGAGAAAAACTTGTTTTTGAAGGAGGGAAAGAAAGAGAAAAAAAGGAAGGAAGAAAGAAAGAAAGAAGGAAAGAAAGAAAGGAGCTATTTCATATTACAAATTGACATGTTAGAATTTTAATTATTAAGTTTTTGAATTTCAGCGCTGTATATCTGTGATAACTACTCCTTTACATAAAATAATGTCCGTAACATAGCAACAGCAAAGTCCGGGCTCTTTTCTTACACCCGCAAGTCCTTCCTTTTTACATCTGCTCCATGAGTGGGAAAGATGAATTGGATCCTTCTTTTTGATTGGCTACCCGAGAAAGCACTGAAGATTTTCCCGGCTATCTGGCCGGCTTGTGATTACTCGCTTGCGACTCGTAGTTTTCTTAGAAATGGCTTAGTGGTGCATGAGTTTCCTGGACAAGGGGAAAAACCACTGAAACTTCTGACTTCAAACAGAACTCGTAATAGTGCAATTTGATTCAGAAACATGTAATATGCTAGTCCTGTATCCACTGTTTTTTTATAACTGAGTTTTTTTTATTGAAGTGAGTAAAATAACAGTAACAGTTACAAAGATCAAGCAAAGGTACCAAATAAATGTCTGTTTTGTAGTGTTTCTTTTGTTCCTCCTTATTGCCTGACTTATGTGTAAATTGATTCGCAGTCATTGCATTACAGTTGATTTCACATTTACTTTACCGTAATTAACTGGGAACTACGTTACGAAGAAGCCAATTAGATTGCGAGTTAGACAGTCAAATTGCGAACTTCGGAACAAACTTCCCAACTTTGGCGCGACTGAACTTTCCATGTAAACTAGTTTACATGCATATGTTTGCAATTCAAGCCAGAACTTATGATGATGTTCAAATAGATCGAAAGTGTTTTGTGATATTTTTTAAACAGCTTTAAACCTTACTTTTTTTTAATAATTTATAAAGCTTGAACTTGTGTCTGCTGTTTGCATGTTTTAGTTCTTTATATGGTAGTTCTTGATATTCACCTCTGAAAATTATATTATTTATTCGGCCCATTTACAACGAACATTGGTGAATATTAACCTCAACTTCGTCTCGGGAAATATTCACCAATATTCACTTTGCCTTCGGCGAATAATTGTTAAATGTTTACACATATATACATATAAAGCTTTTCCAATGAACTTTTTAATAAAGGTTTTCCTTTAAAATGAAAGCAATATCACCATGACAACGATGAAACCGAAACATTGAAATCCGTAAAACTTAAATTTTGCACGACCCAGATTTCGTCAAGAAAAGCCAATACCGCTATCTCAAACTATTGTGTATGGCAAATGTACAGGAATAAAAATATATATGATATATGTATTTTAGACCATAGTGCTTACATAATAATAGTAAATGGATCAAGAAATAAACACTGCTCTGATGATATTAGTTCAACATAGCAACAAAACGTAAAGCATTTTAAATTAATTTATGTCTCGAAATAGTTTTTTGGACCATACCTTACTTTAAAATGGGCCAAATGCGATATATTAAATTCTAACTTAGCTTTGAGGCTTGGGGAAATATTATTTTATATTTTATTTTGCCCAAGCCTCGGAACCAAGTTCGAATTTTAATATGCGAAACTAGCCCATTAAAAAGTGTGGCATGTTCCCTAAAAAACTGTTTCGAGGCACCTATAAATCTCTTTTTTAAAAGTTGACGAAGTTTATAACGTTGCTATGAACTTCTAAACAAGAGACGCTGTTGTTCCTTAGGAGACGGGACTGTGTCTACCTCGATCGTCAAAGCATTAGTGATGATATTTTTTTGCTATCTTTTTTGCATATTTTTTGTAGGCAATTTAATTGATTGATTTTCACAATAAATTACATGAACGCGTCCAAAACTTCAGTGTTTTTTATATTACCATATATGTAAAGTTCATGCATATTAGTTTGTCGTGTAAGTTATTTAGCGAACCCGCTTCTCAGCGCTTTGTTTTTAAAGCTCTAAACTCAGTCCGTTGGATAAATAAATCTCTCATAAGACAGTTAGATATTTAGACTGTTCGGTGGTTAAGTGTCATTGTTTGTCTTTGACTAGCCCTACGGATTATCAAAATACAGAACAACTCGTAAGAGTGTACAGTAATACAACATCTACTTTACTTTCTACAATGATTTTTAGCAATGAACGAGTTTTAGAAACACCCAAGGTATGGTTGCTGAAAACAAGATTTTAAAAACTAAATAAAAACCCCTTTAAAGAACATATGCATATAGCCTTGAATTACATTAACAAGGTAAGCTAAGATACATTTTTAGAGGGTTTACTTACCTCTTATTGCCTATCGTGAACCGATTGTCTGTCACCAGCCTAAAGATAAAAATGATTACAAAGATAATTGTTAAATTTAAAAATTTGACAAGTTTGTGTGAAAAAGATTGTCCACGATTAGGTCGGAAACAATGAGAGGGTCTTTAGGGTACTGGAAATTTAAAGGTGAGAAGGCTTTGCCGTTATAGATTAATAATTACCAAATCTTTTTGAATATCTGTTTACGGTTTGATTTAATGGCCGTTATTTGCTAGCCGGCTGCCGCTGTCGAAATTAAAGTAGTTTGCCGTAACGAGAGTTTCGTTCGTGCTCGGGACGACAAAAACTCTGACCGTGTATAGTGAGGTAGCCGTTGTCAGGAGGCCTGACTGTTAGTTATTGGAGCGGACTGTTTATTTAAACAGCTGTTTGAATATTTTATAGACGAAAGTTGACTATTAAAATATTGTGCAGAAAAACTTGACGCAGAAGCATTTGATGTAGTAAAAGGTACAACTTCACGTCTCGAAAAAGGTAAGTTAATGAGTATAACAAAAAAAGTAATTAAGGCATCTGTCGTGAACAATTAATTAATATTATTGGCGTGTCTCCAAAGATTTCGTTGTTACATAATACTTTGTCAAACGTTCGGATTCTTGAAAATTTATATATTCAACATAACCACTTATTAACCCCCAGCAAAAACCAGCATCAAATGCTTCGAAAATGAAGCAAATATGCAGACTTGTTCAATTCAGTCACATTTGATTTGCAGAATACTAATTATACTAACGCTAAAGCAAATTGCTTAGTTCCGAGTAAAAAGCGTTTTAAATTGCAATTGTTAAGTTCAGCGGATTTAAACTACTAGTTTTAGATTCATTGGCTACAAAAGGGTATTAAGGGAGAATCCAAAACTTTGACGGAATTACATTATTATGTAGCAACTGCCATAAATTGTCATCATGTTTAAAATTGAATGTTACCAAAGCGACATGGTTGGCTCGGGAAAAATGAATCCATATTTCAACAAAGTCAGTCCCATTCAAGTTTTATTGTATTAGAGGGAATTTTTGGGCTTTCCAACATGACCTGGTAATTGCTTCCACTTCAGTAATGACTTCAAAGGTTAGTTTATTACGTATAATATTGCTAACTGATTATAGTCAATTCCCCAAGAAAGTGAATTGCAAGTGTTGGTGTTCACCGTAATTCTCATTCCCCGCACTTGTAGTCCAAGATAGCTCGACCGTAAGCTTTAAACACCTTTATCTGGATTTCGTGTTATAAGGCTAGCCACAGACCCGAAGATTACTGCAGAGAAACATTCTTTGTAATTTTCGTCTGCAGATTTTAGTTATACTGGTGCAAAAATAACAAAATGTTAGCAGCTGGCGAAAAAATCAAATTAAATAAGGGCGAAGATTGAACAATGGAAACAGCCTTGTTGTGAATATAAAACAATATACGCATATCACGATCCAATGTGCCTTATTTTCCATAATATCAATTTCGTTTCTTTTATGTACAGCATTTTGTTATTCTTTTCCATTTAATTTAATGGAACGCAATCAATGCTGATCAAGGTATTCCAGAAGGATAAAAATTATAAAACTGAAATAATGAGTTGCACATGCTAATGAATATTTGCCGTCAAACAAGTCAAAATACTATCAGTGTTCTTTTGACAGAATAAGAAAATGTCGAGTACCATTGTGCTCAATTTGCTTCAGGAAAACAACAAAGTCATTTCCTAAGGCCAAACTGTTTACCTAAGTGGAAAAATTTCTTTTATGTGAGAAAAGAACAAAATTATTTTTTAAGACCAAACTATCTACCCAGCTGGATAAATTTCTTTATCGTGACCTTACCATTGTATGAGAAAGACCGTCGGGTAGGTTGACTCCCAGGGGGGTACTCCGACTTGTAAATGACGGGGATGATCGAATGAAGGCAAAACTCAGGACCCCAAAAAATCCCTAAGTCTTCCGACATTATCCAAAAAAATCCCTGGACCAAAAATAACCCCTAAAAAAATCCCTTGTCAAATTACCCCTAAATTGCCAGGAGGGGCAATAACGCTCGCGTTTGATTATTCATCATACCATAAATACGCCAAGGCCGTGCCAAAGCACTTTAGTTTGTTTTTAATACCCTAAAAGATCCCTTATTTGAATCAAGTCATCCAAAAAAATACTTGCCAAATCTTCTTACCCAAAAAAATCCCAGAATCGAAAATTTCAAACCCAAAAAAATCCTTCGATCATCTCCGTCATTTACAAGCCGGAGTACCCCCCCCCCCCCTGGGGGTTGACTACAATCCCAGTGACAATTGAGAGAACTAACTTAAAAAAGCGTACGTTTGGCACACGAATTGAAACAAACTACTTTTAAATCAAAGTTAAGTGTTTGTGTCTGATTCCGCAGCTTGTGGCAGTTTTGACGTAAAACCTTCTTTTTAGCAAAAGGAGCCACGAGCATCACCAACAGAAGTCAATGTAAAATTGCCGTCCATGGCAGAGATGACAAACGAGCTGTCGATAAGAAAAATGCCAGAGGGAGAGCTTTTCCAGGAAACGTCTCAGCTTAATAGTGTTAGCCAGACCTCAGCAGAAATGTGGCGGGAGTTTGTGGATAACACAACACTGCATGGCATTCGTTATGTCTTCATGAAGCGCCACATCCTCATTCGCTTACTCTGGCTTGTTATACTGCTGACATCAGGAGGTTACTATATATTTACAGTTTACAGAGCTTTTGACAAATACTACAGCCGTCCAATCAACACTGTATTAAGCAGAAAACATCTCAAGGAGATGGACTTTCCTGCAGTAACGATCTGCCCTCTCAATTTATTTGCTAAAAGCAAAATATTCATGACAGATGATAACCCATGGTTTGCATCCAGCGGCTTAAACATCAGCTCATGCGCCCTGACTTCAGGGGTTCGGGATAATAGACCTTGTGGATTGTCACTGCTTTGTTGTTATACTCCGTCCGATTTGGTCAGCGTAACGTCTACTTTGCCATACTGTAAAAAGCAATACAAACAAGATCTCTTGGATGTGATGAAGCAATATTTTCATCGTCTCGACATTGAGGGTTTTTATCGATATTATAGCCAAAACATAAGTGCTTTCCTTGGACCCATCTGCGCGTTTGGATGGCAAGAGTTGGATTGCTTTGCAAGGGATTTTGTTCCCTTGGTTACGCCATGGGGAATGTGTTATACCTTTAACTCAGAAATTGATGGTAAACTAAAAACAGTGGACACCGCTGGGGTCTCATCTGGATTTTCTGTCATTCTTGATGCGCAGACGCATGAGTATACTCAAGGAAAGTTCTCGGAAGGATTCAAGGTGCTAATTCATGGACAAGGTGAATATGTCGATCAATGGGAAGGAATCAATGTGGGACCAGGACAGCACGCTGTTATTGCTCTTTCACAGAAAAGGGTATGTATAAATTTTATGTGTTCATTAAAGCATGCGCACTGGCATGGGAGATCTCCGTTTAATAGCTAAGTGGATATCAATACGAGAACGAACGAGTCTGATACAAGGTCATTCACTAAGCGTAACCCATAGTGGGTAAGTCCCACTTAAGAAAGACATCTACTTAGGATGAATTGTTGAATGTAGTGTTTATATATGGTGGAGAACATGAAAAAGTGTCCGTTTGTCTGTACGCGAAGGATCAGTTGTGTTACACAGTCGCCACAAATGATGCGCGTATTTAATTGCCTCGCCAAGCCGGCAGCGCTTTTCTAAGAAACATACACTGATTCTGGGGGGAAATATTAATTCACCCTAATGTGAGAAAGCTGCCCAAGATCTTATTTCTTCTTCTTGTAGTATTTATACATTACCATGAGAAAACAACTATCGAAATTTGAGTTGGATCAATAATCGTTTTCAATATTGCCTCTACACCTGAGAAGTGTTCAACAACAAAAGTTTGAATGAGCTTCGTTTTTAGTGCAGAATGCACTATTGTGATGGTTTGTTGGGGCTTTCGTCTGCTGACACAGTAACACAGTAATCCGCTATGGTGTAAACTTTTAAAGTCGATAAATTAATTAATATCAATTAATTATTTATTCCTTGTGGAGGGGGTGGGGGTCGGGGGCACCTGACTATACCCCAGGTAAAACGTGGAATATATCTACGTTACTTTTATTTAAGATCTCAAAGGCATATATTTATTTCAGTAAACCCTATGCTCTCCTTGTGGTACTACTCTTTCTAGGGCAACGTACTTTGCGTCATGCGTAGATTAGAATATGTCTTTTTCTGGAACTTGCATGAACATCGCTTGTATTGCGTGTTTACCGTAGGACTCCTGCAGACCCCATGGCGCCAAGTGAAAACCGCAAATTAATTAAATTAGATCTTGAGACTTTCACAGCGCTTTTCGTAGATAGGTATGCAAAAACTTGCACCGGGATTTTCGGCTGTAAACTCCTGATAACCAGGAAACAAATATCTTAGTTTTACTGCGTTTTAAAATACCTTTCGAAAGAGATGTTTTTGACTAGATTTGTTCTATCCCTTTTTGAGAAACGTCTTTTGAGCAGTTTAAACTGTAACTTAATTAAATTAAAGTTAAAACAATTGGCTTTATTATTAAAAGGAAGACAAATGCCATCGATGTCGCCGTGAAACAAAAAAATCAAAACAAAAGTATCATGTTATGGTATTTTCAAGGAAACAAAAGTATCTTGTTACAAACAAAGAAAAGTGTCGTGTTACGGCTGCAAAGATTAGCGCAAGGAACACCCTGGAAGAAATACAAGTGGTGTTTCAACGTCTAATTGAAAGTAAAATAAATGAAATAAACACGAACATTAAACATCATACTTTCAATCGTCGACCTCCATTACATTCTGCACTGTCCTTTGAGTCTCTGAGTTTTAGTTATTGAGTTAATTTAATTTAATTATCTCATTTCCAAAGCTAATTTTATTCTTTTGCCAGTTTAAGAATTTGGAAAAACCATACGCTACCAACTGCACCAAGAAAACGTTAAAAACGTTTTCCACTTACAGTACGGAGGGTTGCTTTTATGAGTGTGTCTCTGACCACATTGTCAGTTGGTGTGGCTGTCGACCCGCCGGCTATAAAGGTAAGTAGTGTTTTTGACTTTTTGCTGTTTCTATTATCAGACATATGATAGTTATAACATGGCTCTTACACTAAAGCTAAATTCAACGTGCTATTTATCATAACGATAAAACACTCAGTCATTCGACATGTTTTTCTCTTACTCATGTGGTCGCCAATCAGAAGGGCATTGCAAAAAAGCCAGGGAATCTCAATTCTGAAAGGAGGTACACATACGCCCAAAATATTACAACAAAATACGCAATTTTGATGAAGCAGTGATTTACAACAAGTCGATAGTTTAGGATACAGTGCATTGTCATCTTCGGGCAACACCATTAAATTAATTAAGAATGTTTTCCGTTATTTTTATATGCCTCTTTATTTGGCTTTCAACCCATTTTTTTTTTCGGACAAAAAAGTGTCCGCCTCCCAGGTCCTAAGGTGTCCGTACGCCTATAGAGAAATCACGAGCGGAAGTGAGTGATTTCGCAATTGACTATGCTTTGACTTCATGATACCACAATAATGAAATATATAATAAACAGTCGAAGAGAAAGCTTAAAACGGGATCCTAACCCATGACCTTTGCGATGTTGATGCTTATGTTCTAGAGTAGCTCAGAAAGAAAGAGGTCACAGCGGCCTTGTTTTATTATAATAGCAAAGATAACTTGCGGTCATCGCATTTATCTTGGCTTCGAGAAAATTGAACTTAAAGGAAGTACTGAATAACCGAGTATTACATATATTAAACAACCAAGTGTTCACTTTTTCTTCGCTGGACTGGCGACGAAAAACTGCCTTGTAGTTCCTCGACAATCGACTAACATTCTCCTAGTTATGGAATACCAGTCGAAGTCCTTAATTCAAATCTAAATTCCAATGTTTCCAAAGGAAAGGAGCTGTAAGAAGCCCTGACATTTTGTTGTATCGAAAACCAATTGGACGGTGAAATTGACCCTTGACGAACTTGTAGAAACAAAACATCGACTGAACTAGTTCACTCTCTTTCTTAAGCCAATGTACAAATTTTCTCTCATACAAATACAGCTGAAGCGCACGTTATGTTGTCGTGTTTCCTTGTGAAACGTCTGTTTGTTTTCATTTCCTCAAGGTGCTCCTGAGACTCCCGCGTGCGTATCACCAGAAGATGACGTCTGTGGAAACAAGATATCTGGTGGGAGACAATTCTTAAGAAAGTGGGGACATGCTTCTCCAGAGAGAAACCAGACACAATTTTTGGTTAAAAAAATATATGCTACCCATTCAGGCTATTTTATTTAGTCTACAATTTTTTGTTGAGAAAAAAGTAAAATATTATTTTTTAATTGAAAAATAATTGAAAATTTTTGTTAAGGCAATTATAATTAGGTAAGAATTTTCGCAGTTGAGTAACAAACTGGTAGCTCTCCGCCCGCGCGCGTGGGCGGAAAGCTATACCTAAGATTGGTAAACCCATCGAACTGGAAAAAAATTGGCTCTGACGTCTGCGTACACCCGCCCGTCCATACCAACTCTGGGGGAGGGGGATGGAAGTTCCAAGGCAAAATTGAATTTAGCAAAACAAGAGGAAAAGCTTGCAAAACAAAATTTTCTTTCAAAATATTTTTCACTAAATATCCTCAAAAGTGGTCTGTATTCTGTGAAATTGTGACAAACGAAAATGTTTACGGTAAGATCCGAAATGTGTAATAACATAATAAGTTATACACTATAAAAAAGTCAAATGAAGCAGTTTACGGCCTCGCTGCGCTGTCATCAACAAGACTACAAAATGACTGTGGCTTAAAAGAAGCTAAGCTCTGAATCGATTTAGTTCGTTGCATGAATCAAATGTATGGTACCAAACGTTAATAGACTGCTAAGCCTAATTCTTTGACGAAAATATGTTTTCACTTTCTGAACGAAATTGTAGAGGCCGGTTTTCGGATCTTCCGTTTTATTCCATGCTGCTCTTTGCCTTCATTCAGCCGCTTTCCTGATTAAAAAGGCATGTGACATGTTTACATGTCACATTGTGTCGTGAGCATATTTTAGCTTATTTTGTTGTGCCGTAAGATATTCAGTTTAAACGTGAGTGATTTAATATCGCCACCGTACTATTAATATTTTGGCAGCCCTTATTTACCAGGATGATACCATTATTGT